>NC_080587.1:14344904-14669488 GCF_029962835.1 Magnolia sinica | reverse complement strand
GAGGCTTCGCTTTTACGAGCGTGACTTGGTTAAAATGGTTTTCACCATTTAGGCAGTTTATATACAATTAATAATGGCCTGCATATCAAGAATCGTATGCAGCCCGAGTACAGACTTATTTGATACTCTGACACAGCTTGACTCTTCATATGCAGGCACTAATAATTTGTACACCTGTAATATGTTAACAAATTAAGCCGACTAAATTGTGGGACCCACTGTTACTAAGTCACATTCTCAAAATGGGATTTTTTGGACAATCCTAACGTCTGATTCATGGACACTTCTTTGTTGAAGTAGAACCGTTGGAAAATTTTCATCTTTAAACTTCCAATAAATGTCCACCAGTCTGATAGTTAGGTAATCAGATAACCATAATATTTGGTTCATGATACAGATAAGCTGGACCTAATTTGAACTACTTGTATTCCACGTAGGCAATCACTAGGTGCCTGCGTATCATCTGCCATCATCTGCAGAGTATCAAAGCTTTTCTTTTGAAAAAAAAAACAAAGCACGCAAGGGTCACGAGAGAGATTACTCGTACAACGCAAGCATCATACCAAATATTCTGTCTATTCATCTATCAATGGAACGACCGAATTAATGCACCAATGCTGTGGGGCCCACCAACTAGTTGAAGTAGGTGGGGCCCACACCTCATCGGGTGACAATCAATGGTGCTGTACAACGTACGGTCTCAAATGGTCCAAGGCGTGCTAACTTCACATTCCAATAATTTTTTTTTTAAAAAAAACCATTATAGAAAAATAAAAATAAAAAATCTTGTACCTGTCTACCTGCTATTTACGTCATTGATTATATATATGTATATATATTTTTGGATTGAGTGGTCCACGATCCCTAAAAAGGGGAGACTTTGGAAGGACTAAAATTCAAGTGGGGCCCACATTTTTAAGCGGTTGGTGTTTTTTTTTTTTTTTTGATATTCCGGCGGTATATGAGGCTTGATATGCAGTCCGTTGTAAATTGTACACGTGGCATGCATTAACTTAAATTAAAGGGACTAAACTGTCGAATCACTTCACTAAGTAACAGCACCAAAATCAGACAGTATGCTCTGATTCATGAGCATTGAAAAATGACCATTGGTTTATTTATTTATTTAACTGTCCAATTAGGAGTGCCATGGGCCGGGCTGGCCCATCTGGCTTTTAGGTTTGCCCACTTCAGACTGGGCTTGGCTGAAATACTAGACCCAATGGCCAGGGCTGGCCCTAAAATTTAAGCCTGCTTGTTTATTGGTCAGGGTTCCGGCTGTATGTAGAGCTGTACATGACTGAGTTAGCTCGGTCAGCTTGCTTGACTCGCCTTGGCTTGAAATTGGATTAGGACCGAGTCGAGCTGGTTTTTGGAGTTCGACAAAATCTCGAGCCGAGTTCGAAATTGCCCGAGCTCGACTTGAACCTCAACTCGAATCGACTCAGATCGAATCGGCTTGGTGACTCGGTTATTTTGATATTGATGTTCCTCGCAGAGTGTTTGATGAAATGACTCAATGAAATGTTCTTTTGGGTACATACATTCTCCGTGGGATCGGCAAGTGGCAAGGAAAGAATGGATATAAAACAAATCGCTACAAAAAACACTTTACATTATGAAATTGCCATCATATCTTGATTTTGATGATGCCCGCCGAGTGTTCCATGAAAGACCTGTAAATTGCTGTTGCTATTTTACATTATGTGAGAAATTGAAGATACACCCAGTGTTAGAGAAAATGTTGTATTGGCTCCAACTCGGCTCTAATTGGCTCAAGCTGCTGATCAAGCTGAGCCGAGCTGGCCAGTTAGAATCGAGGACCAAGCTGAGCCAAGTTCGAGCTAAGGTTAGCTATGGGTCAAGTTGTGCCTACCTTGACTCGGTTTGACTTGCGTACACGTCTAGCTGTATGTAAGAGCCCATTAGACTGGTCCGGCCAAAGCTTCAAGGGCATTTTTGTCAATATCATGCATCATTCACCACGTGAAAGGTGGAACTCTCAAGGTGGATGGTCCATATTGAAGGTAGGCCCCACACGATGGACGGTTCTCATTGAAGAAAGGGCCAAGGTGAGCCCCGCATAATTAATGGTCCACATCAAAGGTTGGGCTCACATGATGGATAGTGGATATTAAGGATGGACCAAACAAATTAGAAGGATAAGTACTTGTGTAATGTTGGAAACTAAAATTACTTTTCTACTTGTAAGCTTAAAATATGTTATTTAAATAAAAAGCTTACGTAAAGTAACCTAAAGTCCAAACGGTCTGAGTGTCGATTTAGGACGAATTTAGTCCCGGCCATGCATAATCATGATGCGTTGGGCTTGGGCTTTTTTGTTTTGGCCCATTACATGAATGGGCTGGATGTAGGCCTGGTTTGTATCTTGCAATCTGGCGTGTGTGCAGACCTAAGCCGGCGTATTGGCAACCCCCATATCAGATGAATTTCCACAAATCCAATGGTTGGATGGTCAGATGAGCGTAATTGGCGAGCGGTTCGAGATGGGCCTGGCTTGGGCTTGATTGTATAGCCCACTTACAGCTCAGATGCCTCAAATGGTCTTTTAAAAAAAAAAAAAAATTTATTATTTATTTATAAGGAGTGGATGCATAATGGCCACTTCAGGTTCCAAGAGCAATCCTCATCATCTATTTTCATCTTTTTAATAAACATTCTCTGATTTCATCAATCTTCTTATGTGGGCCACTGCATTTTAAATATTCTGTAAGGTGGCCCACTATGTTTTCGTTTCTTTCAAGGGCCGAAAATGGTATTTGAAGATAGTATTGAGCCATCGAAACAACGTAAGGTTTCAAATTCCATTTGGGTCAAATGGTATTTAGCTGAATTGCAATTCAAGGTGCGTCCAAACGCACCCTACTCGCGAAACAACCAAACTTCGATTTTCTTCATTAGCATTCACACAAACGGACCAGCCTCCAAATTGCAAATATGTTATTGATCACATGGAATTATATTTTTTTTAAAAAAAGGAAAATTGCATCTACAGCTCTCTTAGTTGTTAACATGATACATGTAGGTGGGCCACAACAGTCAGAAATGTGGACCGTCAGGTGACTTCCTAACAAGAAAAATCGTCTTTTGGCACCCAAACACGCAGTATTTTGGAAATTTGCTTACTTGATCCATGTACCTTATATCTACACACCATACATGGGTTTTCATCACTGCAAGTGGGCCCATGGTTTAGCAATCCAGACCATTGCTCTATTGGGCTTTTTTGGGGAGATGGTTTTCATCACTTCCACTCTTATGTATGTAAGTTTCCCAAAAATCAGGGCAGTTGATCTTGAATATTTGGCCCATCGTTTGTAACCATCCATTTTTTTCTGGTAAAGCTTTTGCCCCGTGATAACCCAATCAGCAAGATTTTTAATCTACATCACATAAATAGTGAACACCATCAGATGAACGGTCCATATCTACATAAAAGTGTACATTTACAAGAGAAGAGGGTGGGATTGGGTTGGCCACTCATACGGTGATTCTCCACCGTTTGGGCAAATATTTAAAATGACTAACAAAAATGGACGGCTGAGGCTTTTTTAAAAAATAGCTTATTAGAGTAGTTCTTATTTAATAAGATTTTATTGGATTAGAGTAAAGATGCCAAACTAGCTTTTTAACATACTTTTTTTTTTTCCTGAGCCAATGATGAATGGTTAGGATTAGTTAGCAAAAGTGATCCTTTGACTAAAAAACAATCCATGATGGGCCCAAACAAATATACGGCTCAAATTGTCAATTGGATCTATTTTTGGGTAAACAATCTTGGCCGTTAATATTAAATGTTAATGATCAAATGGGTAAGATTGCCAGAATGGTTTAATACTTGAATGGTAGTCTAATAAATGAGCACTAAAACCAGTGAACGGTCCATGTCAATGGAGTGAGCTAGATGTTCCAATACAACTAGGAGTACCATAAGGGAGCACCTCTCATATGTGTGTGCATGCTAGTTTTCCCAAATCATTGATAGGGACGGTTCATTCAATAGCTTACCATTGGGAGTTACCATTGGGAGTAAGATGCCGTGTAAGAATTACCCCGAATTTGGATGATCCTAACCTTATAAATGAAGGCAATTTGTTCTAACCGTCTATTTTTATAATCTATAGATCATATGGTTGGAATCAATGAACTATATATATATTTAACACACACACCACCACAAACTCACGTAGTGGGATTTCACCACCTTTGGGTACTCGACCAGGTGTTGAAACTCCTAGACCAGGTGTTGAAACTCAGAGTCTACCACTGGAGCAAGAGCAAAACTAAAGTGCTACTTTGGAATAATAAATAATGCAAAGTGGAATCTATCAAATGAATGGTTATGTTGATGATTGGAACTATTTTGCCTCTCTACTTAACCTTGACATGTCATTTTCATGCTATTGATTGGTTGCTTAGATCATTTGGTTGATGAGATTTTTAAATAATAATCAAGCATCCCAACTATATATATATATATATATATATATATATATATATAGAGAGAGAGAGAGAGAGAGAGAGAGAGAGAGAGAGAGAGAGAGAGAGAGAGAGTTTTGACGAGAATTTGTCAACACTTTTTAAGAATTTATCTCACATAATGTGTATATGTAATCCGAACGGTTCACTAAATGAGTCAACTTATGAAATTTTTATGGCACAGAGCTTAGCTTGATCCAAAAACCTAATGGGCCATAGCGAAGTAAGAGGCAAATCAAAAGAGAAAATTACCTCTCACTTTGCTATGGCTTATCATGTTTTTAGATCAAGTAACTTTTGAGCTTTTATGATATTTTTCGTCAAATGGACCTTTTGGATTTTGTGACATCATGTGCCAAAAAGTGCTCATGAGTTTTCGTGAGAACCAGTTCCCATGTAAGCATTTCACGCACACACTCTCTCTATATATAAATGCTTAGTACTTGCACACTAGTTCTCATAAGAGCTTAAGATAACTTTTTTAGAACTCATCTCCGATATGGGTGCAAGATTTGAATCGTCCACGTGATGGAATACCTCGGGAAACCCTTATGCCCAACTTTACCCTAATTCAAAACTTTGGTGGGCCATGACAAAATGAAATAGATTTCTCCCTTGATTTGCCTCCCTTTTGTCATGGCCCACCAAAGTTTTGAATCAGGGTAAAAGTTGGGCCCTGGGGGTTTCATTGGGTGCTGCATCATGTAGATAGTTTGAATTTTGAGCTCATATCATAAGAGACGAATTCTCAAGAAGCTGTAAGCAATTCTTGTGAGAACTAGTGCACAGACAAGCATTCATAAGTCTCTCTCTATAAATATATATGATTCGCTACTTGATAATTTGATTGACATGATTTTTGCACCATGATTTGTAATTAAATAATAATTAAGTATCCCACATGTTAATTAAAAGCTTCGGGGATGTTGCAAAACTATGTTATATATATATATATATATATAAAACCAGAGCAAGCATAGGGGAGTTATGTGTGCTCGTACTCAAAGAGTTGAGGATATAATTAGGGTGGCCCCCCTTTAATTTTTTATAGCCCACTTGTCGTGTATGTCAAATCCACTTTGACTATTACATGTGTCATCTCATGTTAGGCCCAAGCGAAAAAACTTAGGCTAACCTGCGATTCACGTGGGCTCCACTGGGGGGGTGCTGCAATGCTCTTAGACATCATTTTGCCAAGCCATAGATAGGGTAGGTACTATTGCTTAATAAAAGTGATTCTTTAAAATCATAACAAATTCCCAGCTAGTCATAAAAAACCAATGGCTTGAATTGTTATCCAGACCTATTTACATATATATGAGCTTACCATCCATATTTATGGCCATTCATCAAATGATTAATATTTGTAAAATTAGTGTAACGTTTTCATGCTACTCCATAAAATGTGCATTGGAACTAAATATCAATTTAGATCAGTGGGCTTGATTGTGTAAGTGTCCCAATGCAACTAAGAACACAATAGATCTTATAAACTATTAAGTGGTATGGCAATATTGAGATTCATGGTTCACAACTCTACTGAGTAATTATTGTCTAGTAAAGAAGAGAGGAATTCATTTCTTCTAACTCATGTCATGTGTATTTGAGATATTCCGAAGTGTTAATTATGGCATTATAGTTATCGGAGCAGATTAGGAGAGACCTTGGACTCACCATAGACGGTGGCATGACCCTTACCATGGGGCCCACCTTAATGTGTGTATTATGTATCCACGCCTCCATCTATTTTTTCATATCATTTTAGGGTGATCCAAAAAAATGAAACAGATCTAATCATTAAGTGGACTATACCATAGGAAGCAGTGGTGGTTGAACACTATATCATTAAAAAAAAAAAAAAAAAAACCTTCTTTGGATGTACCTTAATGTTTTTGTAGTGTTTATTTATCATCCGATATATTGATAAGGTCACGTAAGTCTAGATGAAGGGAACAAACAAATATAAGATTGATTTAAAACTTTTGTGGAATATACCATAAGAAATAGTGGTGATTGAACACTGTACCATAAAAAAAAAACTTCTTTGGGTGTACCTTAATGTTTTTTAGTGTTTATTTACTATCTAATTTATTGATAAAGTCACAAAGTGATGAAGGTAAAAAACAAATATCAGCTTGATTCAAAACTTTTGTGGTCCATTAATGGTCAATTACCAATGTTTCCTATGGTATGGTCCACTTAATAAATCGATTTATTTCATTTTTTGGATCATGCCCTAAAATGTTTTGTAAAAATGGATAGATAGCATGGCTATAGAGTACATCCATCAAGGTGGGCCCCATGTTAAGGGCTGCACTATCTCACCTAATCAGCTCCCATAACTATCCATCTTGACCCATGGTTATCATGACCTATTGTCAAGATTGTTAATATGACTGAATTACATCCATGTAAGAAGCAATGGATATGATTCACATTCATTTTTTAAATCACCACTAGGATAGTTGCTTACCCTTGATTTTCACTTAACTCACTTAAAAATAATAATAATAATAACACACACCCACACCTACAGTCTCATGTACTAAAATGGGTACTCAAACTTAAGACCTCTTTGTTAAAACTCCTGCAAATCTACCATTGAAGAAGCAAGAGTAAGTACTCCACTAGAGCCCACTTGAGTTGTGAAATAGCATGATAATTTTCATCACCCTTGATCTAAGCCGGAAAAAAAGGGGTATGAATGACTTAGGTTGTGTTCATGGACACAGTGTAATCAAGCATGGATGTCCCTCTCAATCATATAATTGGGTGTAACCTTTTGAACAAGGTGGCTAACTTTTTTGTTCAGAGGTGTTTCGTGAGGTGATTCATCCATAGCATTGGATATCATGGGCACATCACGTGAAAAAGGTTATCATGGAACCATCCGTGAACCAGATTTTACTATGGTATCATGCAATGATTGTACGCATGCTTAATCTAGGGTTGCTCTTGGACACGAGGCTTCAGTAGATCCCTAACCATGGGCCCACTTCGATATATTTGTTGTATATCCATGTTGTTCATATGTTTTTCCCATTTATTTTAGAGCTTAGCCAAAAAATAATTCAGATCTAAATCTCAAGTGAACTACACCATACGAAGCAATGATAATTAACTACTAAAATTTTATTGTTGGCCACAAAATTTTGATAGATCGAGATGATATTTTCCCTTCATCCAGGTCTGTGGTGAAGGAAAAATATCAGCTCGTATCGAAAAAATATCACCTCAATCGTAAGCTTTTGTGGTCCACGGTAAATTTCTAGTCCCATTGAGACTCCGATCCACTTCATTCCCTGCTCATGTCCTAAGGGCCTGTTTGGCCGGATGGATCCCACGGTAGGAGGGATGGGATCTATCCCGGAACATACATGACAAGCCAAATAGAACCGGTGAACTTGTCCCAGGATATAAGCAATCCCATGGATCATAAAACAATCCACTGACATCACCATCATTACCTTAAAATTGATCCCATCCCTTGGTTGGAAGGATTGGAAGGTAAAATCCCGGGATAGGCCAGGCGTGCCAAACAGACCCAGTGAACTTGTCCCGGATATAGCAATCCCATGGGATTTAAACCTATCCACTGGCACCACCGTCATTACCTTAAAATTCATCCCATCCCTCCTAATCCCATGGGATTCGCCCGGCCAAACCGGCCTTAAAATGAACTGGCAAAATGGATGGACGGCGTGGATATACACAACATACAACAAGGTGGGCCCCACAGTCAGGGATCCACCGAATCAGCGCAGTAGTCCTCTGTCTATAATGGGTCCCATCTGGACGGTGTAGATTAGTTCAAAACTTTATGCCACGCGTGCATGGGGTATGAGAGCATGCGCGTGGATGTCGAGGGGAGCGCTCAAGTACACTTTTTAACCGTACCACTAAGCTACCGTCCACCACGTGCTTATGGCCAACGTGTCACCTGTTCATGACATCCGAACCGTTAAAAATGTGGACCCCACCTTGAATATCACTAAAGAAGAAACATCAGACAGATCCACTCATCACGTGGGTCACGCGTACGAAAGCAATAGAAAACCAATACTGACGTGGATGGCAGAATGCCTCCCCTCTTCCAATTCTCCATCATTGAACTCTTATTTTGGACAAGTAGAGTCCCACGATCTGTTGATCCAGGCCATTAATCAGATGGACCAACCATCCCACAAACCTCTCCAATTTGGAACAATGACAACCGTCTGATCAAGAGCCAACAAATGAATGACTAGGAAAAGAACAAAAGTATTATTATTAATAGTCTTCCAAACATGATTATATTTTAGGAATGATCCATCCACGGTGTGGTCATTCACATGAACGGTCCAGATCACCGACAGTGATCCCACCTGGAGAAAGTTAGTGCCCGCGAGTACGATGCAACTCCTCCGTGAGAAAAAGTTCCATTTTCTAAAATATCGCGAGAAAATAATAAAAGACGTAGCGTACCGTGCGATTCCTGCCGTCCTGCAAAACCGTCTTTTACACATTGAAGTGAAAATGACTCGCGAGATAAAGGTGTCAGATTTTCCGAAATCTTTTCTTTGAAAACACTTTTTCTCGTTTCCCGAGAAATAAAGGTTGTCAGACATCGAGCAGGATTCTGTTTCCTGGCGACGGACAATATCCCCAAACGTCACATTGATGTAATGGGAACATAGAAGCTAGTCGAAAGAAACTACCCGTCCGTTGTAATAGAATTACATTGATGCCATTGTACTTTTGAAATGACCAAAATAACCTTGAACTTGAGAGTATTTTGAAGGAAGATTGCTCTGATTGTTTACCACCATTTCTAAAATGAAGGTGACGCATCGTATACGTAGATCCAGAGCATCCAAATTACAGATCAGATTGTCCACTGAGATATCCTACCCGTTAGATTGATGGCTATCAAATGGATCTTAAAGGTATAGTTGATTGGTGTATATTCCAAATGACAGATCAACTATCAAGATCTCAGCTTTACTTTTTTAGTTTTTGCTCCGTCCACAACGGGGTCAGCTATTTGGATGGTCTGGATTGCCATAGAATTCTGCCAGAAATTCGGTTGAAGAATCACCACCATTTCTAAAGGGGTGGTGGACGAGCACAACTTGGGCCACCTCGATGTATGCATTGTAGATCCATGCCGTCCATCCATTTTTCCAGCTTATTATATAAGGAGGTCCCAAAAATGAAGCCGATAGAATTTTATATTAAGGTAAACCACACCAAAAGAAACAGTGGTCATTGAATTCTCACCATTAAAATCTTCCTAGCGTCCACCGTAATGTTTATTGGCCATCCAACCCGTTGATAAGGTCACAAACACCTAGATAAAGAGACCACAAAAATATCATCTTCATCCAAAGTTTTTGTAGCCCACAAGAAGTTTTTAATGGTCAATCACCACTGTTTCCTGTACTATGGTCCATCTGAAATTGGGAACTGCCTCATTTTTTTAGATCATGCCCTAAAACGAGCTTTCAATATGGATGGGCGGCATGGATGTAATCACATACATCACAGTGGGTCCCACCCACCTTAGTGGATCCAGTGTCTCACCTAACCGGCTCCCACTTAAACTTGGTCTGTTAACAATCTCTGCCATCCATCCGAATGCACATATCGATTGATCTGGACTTAGATTGAGTAACCACAGCCGTTTGATTATGAACTATTTTTGGAATGTTGTTGATGTATGAGTGTAGGAAGTGGATTGAACGTTCATGACCAATCAAGGAAGGGACCCCTTCAATCGGATGGTCAAATTGGTAACTAGGGGAAGCGGATTGGGTGGTGACACCACCCATATCCCTAGTGACTGGAATCTGTGGGGCCAATTGCGATGTATGTATTTTATCCACGCCGTCCATCTGTTTCACCGTATCGTTTTAAGGCTTTAGTCCAAACTTGAAGCATATCCAAAGCTCAAGTGGACCACACTACAAGAAACATGAGAGGTAATGACATCTACCGTTGAAACCTTCCCAGAGTCCACTGTAATGTTTATTTGCCATCGAACCCGTTGATAAGGTCACATAAACGTGGATTGAAGGAAAACATAGATATCAGTTAAATTCAAAACTTTTGTGGCCTCCAAAATTTTTCAATAGCATACATTCAATTCCCATTGTTTCATGTGGTGTGGTTCACTTGAGCTTTAGATATTCTTCAAGTTTTGGCTCATGCTATAAAAATGAGCTATTAAAAAGGATGGACAACATGAATAAAAGGCATACATCACCGTGGACCGATATTCTTCAAGTTGGCTCATACTATAAAAATGAGCTATTAAAATGGATGGACAACATGAATAAAAGGCATACATCACTGTGGACCCCATAAAGTCCAGTCACTTTGAATATTGGTGGCATTTGGGTCACCACAATATTAGCTTCCATAGGTAAGAGAGTGCATTGCATATTGATGCCGCGCGGAACCCAAATTTCCTGTAAAAGCCTTTAAAGTTGGGCATGGGATGACCCGATTCGGATAACTCGACTCGTCCGACTCGTTCTGATCCAACTCGACCTAAACCAAATGGGTGAGTCGGTCCGAACCGAGTAAGTTTCGCCCAATCCGAACTCAAACTGAGTTGAGTTCGAGTTACTCAGTAACTCAACTTGAAACTCGATCTAGGATTCACCCAATGTAAATTCAAACCAAGTCGAGTTCGAGTTACCTAGTAACTCGACCCGACTCAATCTGGTTAGACTCGACCTGATCCGAAACCCAACTCGACCCAACTCTTCAACCCTACCCGCCACACCCTACCCTGACTTGATGCCACTCCCTCTCTCCCTACCTCATCCTCCTCTTCCTCTTCCAAGCCCGGTAACCACCCACCACTATCATCCTCCTCCTCCTCCTCCTTTCTCTCCTCTCCACTCCCTCCCTCCCTCATCTCTCAATTTGACTTGGTGCCAACTTGACCCGACTCAGTACTTCTGACCGGATCGAACTCGTTCCGCATCAGTCCAGGCCAAACCGAACTCAGATCGAGTCAGGCATGTTAAACTCAGTATCGAGTTGGATTGAGTTTGGGTCAGGCCTATTTCAAAACTGGATCAAATCGAGTCAGCCCTAACTTGGTTCGACTCGACTCGATGCGCAACTCTACCTGTATCTACTAACGTAGGAGGGACCCAGACTGTGGGGCTCACGGTGATGTGTGTACCTTAAATCCACACCGTTGTAGAGGACTCATTGTGGCGGAGTCCTCCCTATGGCCGTGACTCTCTCTCTCTCTCTCTCTCTCTCTCTCTCTCTCTCTCTCTCTCTCCTTCCCTCATCCTCCTCTTCTAAGTCCAGCAGCCACACACCACTATCACCACCCTCTCTCTGTCTCTCTCTCTCTCTCTCTCTCTCTCTCTCCTCTTCCAAGCCCGGCAGCCACCCACCACTATCACCACCCTCTCTCTCTCTCTCTCTCTCTCTCTCCTCTCCACTCCCTCCTTCCCTCATCTCTCAATCCGATTCGGTGCCAACTCGACCTGATTCGATACTTTTGACTAGATCAGACTCAGTCCAGATTAGTCTATGCCATACCCTGACTTGGATCAGGTCAGGCATGTTGGACTCGGTACCGAGTCAGGTCGAGTTCGGGTCAGGCCTATTTTAAAATCGGATCGAGTCGAGTCAATCCTAACTCAGTCCGACTTGACTCGATGCCCAACTCTGCTTGTATTGCAAGCTCTTGAATGTCACAACATGTGCAAAAACATCTAATTTTCGGTTCTCTTTCCTACCTTCATTAATACACTTTAATGCATAGGCATTCTTGATATACTAAAGCTTTGGATTTACCTTGTGTTGTGGACATTAGATAGAAGAGTTTTCTTTTTATTGTAATACTTTGTTGAATATTTAAAACCTTCATCTTGATTATATAAGGCTTAATGTACTATTAAATTGCGACATTCCCATGAGATTGCCATCATTCCACTGACATCACCATCATTACCTTGAAATCCGCCCAATTCCTCCTAATCCCATCTATTTTGCCTGGGACATGTTTGGGTGGACGGATTGGAAGGGATTGGCCAGGCCGGCCAAACATACTCGGTGGTAGATTCCCTGGATATAGCAATCCCATGGATTGCCAGCAATCCACCGACACAGCCATCAAGCTATATGAATATTTCAACAATAATTGTTTAATCGCTAATGTTTCTTCTTATACGGCTCACTTAAGTTTTTAAGCCCATTCATTTTTTGTCATATATGCTAAAATGATATCATGAAGCAAATGAACAGAGTAAATTTCTCACAAACATCACAGTGCATGATCTTCCTGCAAAAGGCTCCGGCAGGAAATCTACTTCAACTTCCCAGTAGCCATTCGCTACACTCATTGCTGAAAAAGGGAAAAGTTGATTGCATACTGAGTAACTCAGTACACTAAGCATACAATAAACTTTATGACTTTTACTGTGATTTATTTATTTTATCACTCCACCCATCTATTTTACCAGATAATTTTAGGGCTTGAGACCAAAATTAAAGCATAACCATAGCTCAAGTGGATGGCCAGCTAATTGTAGGGCTTGAGCCCAAAATTAAATTATATCTAAAGCTCAAGTGGACTACACAATATAAAATAGTATGAATTGAACATTTACCATTCTAAAATTCTAGATGGCCACATAAGTTTTGGATTAAGTTGATATTTGCGTTTTCCCTTCAACTATATTTGTATGATCCTATGAACATGTTGGATTACAAATAAACATTAGCATGGCCCTAGCAAGGTTTCTAACAATGGAAATCATTAGGGTGGTTTGGCACCATGGATTTGGGGGGGATCTGAGGGGATTTCAAATCCCCAGGTCATTTGGCACGATAAAGTAAATGGGGGTTTCAAATCTTCTCATTCAGGTGGTTTGTAATCCAAGGTGAGACCTTGGATTACATCTAAAATCATTCCCACAGTTGCATGTGTAACATGTGTATCACTAGACTATTAATCTATCGGACACATGACCCATTAATGATATCTTAAAATAATTAGATGATCAATTGCATCACTATAATTACTTTAATATGATGATCAACACCGTCCAAACATTATCCATGTAAATCAACAGTTAAAAATCGTTGGTTAGTCACTCGGACATGATCTTGTGCTTGTGGCCCATCCTAGACTTGGAATTTCATCATTTTTTGGCAAAGTATATATTTTAGTGGGCTTATTACAACCATTGTGTCAAAAATTACATAAGTTCACTAATTAGAGATGTTAAAGTTGATTTAGTAATTAAATTCAAACCCCTACAAATATACCATGAATAGTTACTTTTGGATTAAAGTTGATTCTCAATCTAAGGTGCCAAACACAACAAGAGGATTTCGAATCCAGGGGGTTTTCAATAATGTGGGTTACAAATCCATGCTCCCAAACAGGCCTCCCACCCTTTCTTGATGGTGTGGTCTACTTAGCTTTGGATAGGCTTTGTCTCAAGTCCTAAAATTAGCTGTAAAAACAGATGGATTGCATGGATAAAACACATACATTCAAGTTGGGCCCAAACAAAGTTTCATGGGTGCTATGTGGGCCCCACTGTGATATATGCGTTGTATCTATGTTGTCTGTTCATTTTTCTAGATCGTTTTAGGGCATGAGCCCAAAAATGAGGCAGATCTAATTCTTAAGTGGACTATAATACAAGAAAAAGTGGCGATTGAATGTCCACCATTAAAAACTTCTTGGGGCCATAAAACTTTTTTATCAAGCTGATATTTGTGTTTTCCCTTCAATGAAGTCTGTGTGACCTGATCAATAGTTTGAATGGAAAGTAAACATTACAGTGGGCATTAGAAAGTTTTTAATGGTCAATGTTTACTCAACATTGTTCTCCTGTGGTGTGGTCCACCTGAAATTTGGATCTTCCTAATTCCTTGACTCATGCCCTAAATGAATGATCCAAATTGGATCAACGGCATGGATAAAACAAACTCATCATGGTAAGGCCTACAGGGCACCGTCCAGTAGTGAGGTCGGTACTGGCAGTGTCAGTATGTAATCCGCGTTCGAGAGGGAATTGGATTAGCTGCGACCTGGATCCAGCCAGGTTGGTGCGACCCCGACCATGGGGCCCACCTCGATTTATGCGTGGTATATCTACACCGTCCATTCATTTTCTCATCTTATTTTAGTACATGTTCGAAAAAATGAAGTAGGCACAAATCTCAGGTAGGCCATTAAGTAGGGAATGAATTCCCACCATTAAAAACTTCTTGGGGGCCAAAACTTTTACATCAAGTTGATATTTTTGTTCATCCAAGTACGTGTGACCTTATCAACAGCTTGGATGGAAAATAAACATTATGGTAGACCCTAGGAAGTTTTTAATTGTGGGCATCTAATGACAACTGTTTCCTATGGTGTGGTCCAACTGAAATTTATATCTATCATTTTTGGGACCATGCCCCAAAATAAGCTGTAAAAACAGATGGACGGCATGGATATTAAACGCATACATTGAAGTAGCCCCTACGGTCAAGGTCGCACCCACTTGGCTGGATCTGGGTCGCAGCTAATCCGAGTCCGTTGAGGGAGGGAACGGATTGGCTACTCCCCCTCACACCAGCCAATGGCTGGTGGTCGGTGCTCTGTGGGCCCACCATGATGTATGTGTTTCATCCATGCCGTCTATCTATTTTTAAAGATCATTTTACAGTATAATACCAAAAACGAGGTATATCCAGTTCTGAAATGGACCACATTACAGGAAACAGTGTTGAATGAACGTCAATCATTAAAAACATTTTGGGGGCCATAAAAGTTTTAGATCGAGATGATTTTTTGTTTCCCCCTTCATCTGGGCCTGTATGACCTAATAAACAGATTGGATTTCAAATAAACAATACAGTGGGCCTTAGGAGGATTTTAATGATGGATATCCAATCACTATTGTTTTCATGTGGTGTGGTCCAATGAGATTTATATACCTCTCTTTTATGGCATAAAAACTTAAAACGATATTTAAAAATGGATGAACGTAATGGATGAAATACATACACCATGGTGGGGCCCACAGAGCACCGACCACCAGCCACGGGGCTGGTGTCAGGGGGAGTAGCCAATCCGTTTCCGTTAAGGAACCCTAGCACTGTCTAAACCTGGGCCCACCGACCTCACCCTTATGGACCACACAAATTGAGTGGGTCCCACTGCACAACTGAATAATAATTAAAAAAAAACAGACAACCTAGCATATGAACGGTACACAACCCACAAGATGCAATCATGTTCACCATATTGCCATCGAATCCTCATCACCTGAGGAAATTGCCACTTTCTAGGGTGGTGTGTGGCCCACTTCACAGCATGTGATAACCTTCAATCATCAACTGTAGATTATTTTGATCATATAAAACCAAAGATGACTAGCCACGCGATCGACGGCTGTAAAGTCTCAGTGATCCCACCCGCTGACGCAGTTGGACCGTGAAGATCCGCTTAGGGAGGCATGCTCATCCATCATAGTCCATGGACTGTCCTCTCTTCTTACTATAAAGATGATCACAATCGTTCCCTAATTTGAATTTGAATGTAAACCGTTGATACACTTTCTGATTTTATATGTACATAGATCGAACAGCAAGGATCAATTGATATTTCCCAATAGTCTATTCATGGTTGCAACTACCTTTTTGACGGTTCAGATTGTCCATACACATGGGCCAACCTGCGGATCATGAATCCACTTCAGTGGTCCGCTGACTACAAAATGAGACCTGATTATGAGAACACCAATTACTTAGTCCCTAAAAAGGGGGTTAACATATTATTATTTTATAACATTTTTAAAAAAAAAAACCATAGCCGAAGTTTGAAAGTGGACCCACTTGATCCACACTTTCTAGGCCCTTGATGTGTTAGAGCAATGGGGCCCACTTTTCGTCATTCCCAACAAGGGTCTTTTTCTCCGGGTGTTATGTTTGTTAGGTACACCAAACGCAATTTGATTAAAAATAGGAAATATACTTTATGGCCTGTTTGGCAGAATGCATGTTAGGAATGTAATTAGTTTACATCAACATCACATTTGCATTCATTTATAAGTAATAACAATAAAGTGTTTGCATCCATTTGACTGAGATTTTATATTTTTGGATAAGCATGGTAAAAATATAATGATAATGATTTTACGTTCATGAGATATAAAATTAATGAGAAAATACATTAATTTTTTTATATATAAAAAGAATTTTTTTATTGAAATGTATTATAAATTTGAAATGATTGTAAGTTTTTTTTATCCCTCTCTTTTTACATTTGTATTTGGCTATCAAATTAGGTGTTTAAACAAACATTTATAATGGTGATGCTTTTTATGTAAAATTAAATAAAATTTACTACCATTTGCAATACTATCTCACAACTTTTCTTTTAGACATGTATAGTACTTTTCTTGATTAGTTGGACTTGAATGTAATTTCATCACTAAGTACCTGTTATATATATACCGATTTGTCCATTTTGTAATATCATTTTAAAACATGTCCCCAAAAATGAGGAAGAATCAAAGATCACATGGACCACACTACAAGAACATAAAGTAGTGATAAGCATTGGCGAAACCTTCATACAGCCCACAAAGATGTTTATTACCCATCCAACTTGTTCATAAGGTCAAATAAATTGGATGATGGGAAAATACAAATATTAGCTTGATCCAATATTTATGTGGATCCTACACAGTTTTTAATGGCAAACGTTTAAACCGCACTATTAGTTGTGATGTGGTCCATTTCCGCTTCGTATTTACCTCATTTTTTCTCATACCATAAAATGATCACGTCTAATGGATGGACGGTGTGAATATAACACATACATTATGGTGGGCCCCATGAAACTATGCCACGTAAACATCTTTCCGCCTATCCATGTTGTGCGTTGGAAGGATTACTGTGACGTAACAGTTGGCAATATCCAATCACAATAAAGATGTAATGATATGAGTTTTACTATACATTACCATCGTTGTCGACGGAAACAAACATGGCCTTAAATCGGGGTTCCAATCCTTGCCCAAGTGGTAGACTCTGAGAGTTTCAACACAAGGTCTTGGGTTCGAAACCCATAGGTGGTGAAATTCCACTACAACGTGCATGGGTGTGTGGCGGGTGCGTGTGGGGAAAAACAAAACATGGCCTTAAATCCCCAATGTTCAAACATGCCCTAAATGGCAGTTTTGAAGAAGGGTGGTTTCCCTTTATGTAAATACAATCCAAACGATTTTAAATGCATGATAAAATTATTATTTTGTACTACTCTTTTTTAACAAAACAAATAAGTGTAGAGAATTTGCTTCTCTTAGGGCTTGTTTGATTTTCTGGCTCGAGTGTAATTACCAAGATAATTATTTCATCTTTTCCAGTCTTGACCTATTACTTTTTAAACACTTAAATGGGCAAATTTGCAAAATAAATATGGGGCCCCCCGCAATGTGTGTGGCTTATCCACACCGTCCATTCATTATGCCAACTGAATTTAAGGCATGAGCCCAAAACTTAGGCAAATCCAAAGCTCAAGTGGACCACACCACATGAAATTGTGAGAATCGAATGCCTACCATTAAAAACTTCTTGGGGCCCTTAGAAGTTTTAGATCAAGCTTATGTTTATGTTTTTCACTTATCCATGCCTATGTGACCCTATGAACAGGTTAGATGGTGAATAAACCTCAATGTGGGCCCAGTAAAAGAATCAACTTTCAACGGAGGACAAATTAAGTCCATTGTTTCCTTTCATGTGGGCCACTTGAGCATTGGATCTTCCTTATTTTCCGGCTCATGTCTTAAAATATTTTAATAAAATAGATGGATGACACAAATATATCATATACATCACGATAGGGCCTGCGGATTTAAGTCAAACATTTTTGGAGTGATTTTCTAAATGGAATTACTCACTCATCTTCCAATAAGTGAAAAGCGTGTATTTGATATGCATTGTAATTGACATGAAATTGATGTGACTTGGAATCACCAGCTATGTTTAGTAACTTGCAATCGGAATCCGCCAAAAGTCGGTAATTTGACAATTAAAATCACTAAATTGAGTTTGACAACTTGTAGGAGAGAAATGTTTTTGACTTGCGAATTGATAGTAATTAGAATCCCTATAAAATGAATCACATTATTTTACTATGATTAAATAAAAAAAAACATGCCTTTTGGGCTATTTAATGTGAATTGAACTTGAATTCGCATTAAATACATTCGTTCCAGACATCCCAATTCCCACTTCTTCACACTAATTAACACTCCTGATTGATCCCCAATGTGGATGTTAAATTATTGCTTTTCCTTACATTTCTCTCATTTAAGTTCAATCCAAACATGTCCTAAGTTATGGATTGAAGTCATTTTTATTAATAAATTTGTTCTTAAAAAACAATAAAGTTACGTTTATATACAATCTACAATAAGCATTGTAGGTTGGTCGACCTGATACATCTTTGGTAGTGACTAAAACTAGAAAAACCTATAATTGTTATCACATGAACATTGTTTGTTTTTCTAATTACCTTCTTAAATGAAATGAAATAGGCAATAATTATAATTTACTTTACTTGTTTGATGATATCATATACACTTGACTATAATGATGATATACATTCATTATTTGTTTTAGTTATGAAATATTATAGGGATACAAATTTTATAATATAAAATTGTAATGCTTACAAATGCATTTATCTCTCTTATTAAATCTACATTTGACATTTGATTTATGTATCTTGATACTTGTTTGAATAAACATTAGGAAGTAATAGTGATGGCCCTCTTATATTACTTTACCATGGAATTATGAAAAACAAACAAGCCCTAAAATAATATAAAATTATATGAAAAATGAAAAAAAAATGATATTTTTAATTGGTTAAAACCCTTCTTAAACCTTATATACACACATCGTATACACAAGCTTAGGTGCTTGTTTGAGTTATAGTTCAAGAACCCAAAAAACTCAGTTCAACTCGATCTGCAGATGGGTATGGTTAACTCGAAAACTCGGGCAAGGCTTTACTTGACTCGACTTGAAATTTAATCATCACATTACTATTATTTATATATTTTTAGATATAGCTGAAGTATAAAAGTAAGATTTTTCTTGCCCAGCTAGTTGGACCACAAGTTACAATTCACTTGATTGGTAACTTCCAACTTATTAAGTGCATGTGGCATCCAACCCTCCCAAAGTTAGCCTCTCATAGTGAGAAAGTCACTCCATCTAACCATCATGTAGGTCAAACCATAGAAAAGTTGTCTCTCCATTTTTTAAATAGAAAAATATAAATGTGGTTCACTCAAAAAGCCAAAAAGGCTGGTTTTTGTCCAAAGTGATAGGACCAACCTATTAGGTGAGTTGGAAGTCATACACACATGAAAGGTAAAAAGTTATCCATTGGTGGACCATAAATTATAGCCAAACCATTGTAACTTAGACCTCAAAAAATAATGAAAAATGATATATATGTACAAAAGTTGGCGTACAGGTGAGAGATTTTGTTCATCGAGTCCAATTCATGACTATAAGCAAGTTTAACGGTGACTCAACTCGAAATCTTATTGAATCTAGTTAACTTAGTTGAGTTTTCAATTGCATCACCCAAATTAAAATTTAGAATAATAGTTTAGTTTAGTTTTGTGCTTTTTCGGAACAAAAGTGATTGAATATTGCTAGGGGCGAACACGGATAGCATCCTACCCTGCCCCTCTCCAACTCAGAACAAGTAGGGGCTCTGAGAGGCCACCATGATGTATGAGTTTTATCCACACTATTCATCTATTTTTTGGTATCATTTCAGAATATAGGCTTAAAACCGAGGCAAATCCAATACATAGGTGGATGACAAAAGGGGATTAAACTCTTATGTTGAAAACCTCTTGGGAGCCATATAAGTTTTAAATTGAGTTGATATTTGTGTTTTCCCTTCATGTAGGTCAATGTGACTTTATGAATAGGTTGGAAGGCAAATAAACATCACGGTGGGCCTTCATAAAGTTTCAACCGTGAGTATTATTATCACCGTTACTTTCGGTGGTGTGGCCCACTTGAGCCTTGGATTTGCCTAACGTTTGGTCCTATTCCATAAAAGGTCACAACGAAATGGATGGAAGGTGTGGATAAAGCCAATACATCATAGTGGCCACTCAGAGCTTCTACCTATTCCAAGCTAGAGATAGCAAGGTTAGGAATGCACCTCCTTAGTGCGATTGATTATCATCTCAGACCAGCTACTGATCATCGCCTTGATAAGCTATTGCCTCACCAACTAACTAATTAAATACCAACCCTCATTTCCAAGTACTTTAACTGTTTAGCCAACTATCAAACTTCTCTAACAAAACTCTAACTCAACTCACACAAACCATTGTCCACAAAGCGTCCAAGAGACTCTAACCTGAAGTAGCTTTTTCACAGGAATTTCTCGCGAAAACCATCCATCAAACCAACTTTCATTTATCATCTTTGGTTAGTAAATGTTTTTAAAATTATATGACTAAAAATATTTTCAAAATGAGGTGTGAAGTTCAACTTATTCAAATATAAATTATAGTCCACTCAACAAATAATTTCCAATACGCCATGTGCAATATCTAACCTGTCCATTTGGTTGGCTCTATCTTAGAATCACCTTCCATTGAATTCAGCCCAATCCGCTCAATAGGTTGGCCTGCCTAGAAAATAATGATTAGAGGTGTACACGAGTCGAACCGAGTCGAGCTTGGCACAGCTCGACTCGGCTTGGCCACTTGCTGACCCCAGCTCAAACTTGTCTCGGCTTGGTCCTCGAGCCTGACTAGCTAGCTCAACTCAGTTCGATCAGTAGCTTGGGCTAGTTCGAGCCGAATTCGAACCAAGATTGATCCAAGTTTATCTATGCAGCATTTTCACAAACACATGAACTGCACCTTCAAAATCATACTGCATGTAAAATACAAACAGTGGTTTTACATGTATTTCATCAAACACCTTGTAAGGAACATAAAAATCAAGGAAAAAAAGTGTATTTGTTTCATATACTTACCTTCCATGCCACCCACCATGCTTCATTGAATCATTTCATCAAACACTTGGTGAGCAACAGCAATATCAAAGTAACTAAGTCACCGAGCTAGTTCGCTCCGAGTTCAATTCGAGTTGGGTTCGATTGAGTCGAGTCGAGCTCGGGCAAGCTTAAACTCAGTTCGAACTTTTTCAACCTCGAAAAATCAGGTAACTTGGCTCAAACTCAATTTCGAGCCGAGCTGAATCGAGCTTCTTCGAGTTGAGTCCAGCGAGCTAACCGCTGCTCGTGTACAGCCCTAATAATGATTAAAAAAAAAAAAAATACAAGTGCAGCACACTTGCTGAGTAGATCAAGCTAATTTTTGTAGAAGGTGGGCCAAACTATTGGACGGACTAGATGGTGCCTGCGCTTGACCATTCTTTATTGTCCATCCGGTTGGATTTGAAACTTCCCTTTCAAAATATAAAATTTGATGAAATTTTAAAATTAAAAAAACTTTATTTTTATAGTGAAAATACACCGCATTAAAGTGATAATCATGTGGACAATGTAAGGGTAAAAAAATACGGGTAATTTTGTTATTTACATGGAAGAGCAGGGGCAAAACTATCATAAGAATTAAATGGTCAATTCTGTCATTTTAATAAAGTCCCAACACAACGCAGACATTCAGGATTCTCGAAAGCAACTGCGCGAATACAAAGGAATCGTATCGGCAGCCGCGTGTTCAGATGCTCGAAACACAAGCGCCGCACACATGCCATCGTGGCAAGCGTGCGTAAAATCTAATCCGTTCATTAAGTGGTATTCATGGTGAAGGTTCTAAATCATAAAAATGGGGACGGATCACTAATCAAAAGACCAACAATTATAAGTTGAACGTGAACCGTTAAACCACATCTAGCCCTCCAATTTTTATCCACATGTGGCCCACCTGACTGATGGGTCCCTCTAATTTTTCGTACAACGAATATTCGCTCTGGGGCCCTCTTGATGAACCGATAGGATATCTCATTATCACTTTTCAGCACAACCAGCTGTTTCCAGCCACGCTTCTCGACAAGGAGAAATGATCACATGCAGCACACGTGTCACATGTTTGGACTACTATCTAATTCGTTATAAAGGTGGGCCACGGTGGTTACATGGTACGGAAATCCGGCAGATTCTATCATCTACTCGGGTCCAACGTCAAATCAATGTACAGAAAAAGGCATGATTCGGTGTGATGGTGTGGCCCATCCTTTCATACTAGGTTGTAATCATTCTGGCCCACATCTGTACGGATCAGATATTCATCACAGCGACACTTTCACTTACAGCAACTGCACGTTATCATTTCTCCTTTGATATGGTGTACGAGAACTTGTGGTGCCGTACAATCTCTCCTGCGGGCATGCCACTTTTACAGGACATCTGTACCGTTGAAATGGTAAGTTACAGCTCAAATATCACCTGTCACAAAAATCAGCCCTGTCAAATCATCAAATAACCTACAATTTTATAATCAACGATCAACCGACAGTGTGACCCAATTTAAATTTCTGGCTCATATACGGATTATATCAGCCTGATTTTCAATAAAAGTCATTTTCATGGTGGGCCCTATCTTTTTCATGGCTCTGATTTCCGAAAAAGATGTCTAGTGGGTGAAAAAGACGACACTGAACCACACGTTGTGGTACAGTAGCCTGTAGGTGATCGGTTCAGTTGTTTTATACACCTTCTCTCATCTTTATCAGGCCCACACGCAGCTCATGTGCACGCCACGATATCTGCCACCGTGGCCAGAAAGTACAATATCCAGGCCGTTCGTTCATGAGGTGGTTCTGACCGTACAGATGTTTTCTAAAAATATATCTGGTTCATTTTTAGCAACTGGGTTAGAGATTCTAGAAACAGTTGCATGGGTAAGAATGCTTCAGCCAAATTCTCAGCCGTTCATTTGTTTTAAGTAGCCAGGGCGCACCCAACTAGTGGAGAGATCTGATTTTGGATAAGAGAATGTAGATTGTGGTGCCTCTCCGATTAACGAATTGGATCTGGTACAAACGTGCCATGGTGAGACATGTGTGGAGTGTACATGATCTGCCCTGTGCACGCGTGTGGGCTTAGGAAAGTAGCCAAACTAGGTAGCTCGCCCACCGAGAGACACGTGGGTTGAGCTTTTATGAGATCCACTCCATCCATCAGGTGCGACTGCCTCATATTCACCTGAAAACTTAAAATATTGACCGTCCAGAATCAGGTGGGCCACACTCTAAAAAAAAATTAGTATGGGCTACCCACAATCAGTTTTGTTTAGCACCTACCGTGGTGTTTACATGACATCCAATCCATTCATATGATTTTCCTCATCAGAATAAAAGAACCACCCAAAAAATACATCATTTCGAAACTTAGGTGGGTCACACAACGTGAATTTAGAAGTTTTTGCTCTAATCAGCTTGATTTTTGAGATTTAGAATAAAAAAGGGGTGATACACCTGATGGACGGTGTGGATTTCATTAATATTAATTCGATTCCCCCGTACAACAAAACTCTTCTACTTTTATAATTACAAAGTTGTACAATAATAATACAAAATTGGGGAATAAAAGGACGACTAATCAAATAACGTGGGTGTATATATCAATCCCTAAAATAAATAAAAAGCTGGTATTTTTCTTTTCATATTCTTTTCAATTTTTTATTTTTCTAATTTATTTCAGGCATGAATGGAAAGGAGCTTTTTCTTTTGCAGCGAATGATGCCTTTTTGTGGTCTGCTTTGACAGAAAGCAAATGAATGTAAATGGACGCTTTTGAAAGAGGCGCCGCCTGCAATGAAAAGCCCAAAAGAAATGGAAACTTATTTTTTAATTAATTAAAAATTTTAATTTAATTAATATAATTAAATATTATTATATTATTTATGGCATGAAAAAGAAAGGTACCGAAATCCTGTACAACACCTGTTTTACACAGCTGAAAAAAACAGCTAAGCTCTGTGGGTACCACCATGTTTTAAATGTAAATCTGATCCGTTCATTAGGCAAGAAACATTATTTGAACCGTAAATACAATATATTATTACGGTAGATATCTCGGATGAGACACACCAATTGGAACAATGTAAAAATGCTTCTGGAATCACTAAATTTACACGTTGTGTCCTGATTGTTATTTGGGTCAGTCTGATTTTTGCATTTTCACTTTATCCAAGTGATGTACACCTGATTAACGGCTTTGATGAAAGATACACACTATGGTGGCCTCACACACAAACCTACGGTTGGCATCACATCCTCATTGTTCCCTGTAGTGTGACCCACATGTGTATCGGATCTTGATGAATATTTTTTCCACTTTGTAAAATCGAGGATAGAATCTGATGGACGGATTGGATTTCACAAATATAAAATTGTGGGCCCCACAAGCTTAAGTGTTTTACGGATTGGATTCGGTCCCAAAAGGAAGGGAGGAGAAAATCCAGGGGCATGCGTGAGTCATAGATTCCTCGACAAGTGCCTCGTATTCGGGCCCCACTCCTGATTTTAGGGTTTTAAGTGGGACACATGACTGTAAGGTGCATATTCTATATTAAGAAACGATCCAGTGCTCTCAGTACCATAAGTTCTGGTGCTTCTAGTTGTACTGGGACATTTAATCAGTTCAATCCCTTGATCTGGACGGTCCATTAGTTCCGGAAGACATTTGATTGGCTACTATGAAGAAATCGAACGATCTGATAGTTTCAACCGTTGGATCGAGAGCCTATAAAATGGATGGTCATCAACTTAAACAACCTACGGATGGGTTGTTTATTTTTGTAAAGAATCTCTTCAAACGGCCATCATAACCATCACATATATACCTTTGGAAAACGGACGGATATAAAAAGTAAGGGCAGCTTTTGAATGCGTGTGATGATCCTATCAATGCAATTTTCAAATGGTGGCCTATGAAATGTGTGCTGGACCTAGTGGTCGGTCTAGATCGGTCTAGTGCACTAGGGCGGCTAGTAGTACTATAAATCATGGGTGCGGATTGGATACTGACACTTACATAAGCTACTGGACGGTGCTCTGTGGGCCCCACAATGATTATGTGTTTTATCCATCTATTTTAGAGGGTATGAGGCAAAAAATGAAGTTGATCCTCAGGTGGACCACACCATTGGAAGACTGTGGTGGTTGAACGGCTATCGTTAAAACCTTCTTAGAGCCCACTGAAATGTTTGTTTTCCATCCAAACTTGCTTATTAGATCACAGAGACTTGGATGAAGAGTAAACACAAATATCAGCTTGATCCAAGACTTTTGTGGCCATGGGAGGTTTTTAACAGTGGGTGTTCAATCACCACTGTTTCTTGTGGCGTGGTCTACATGAGATTTTGATTGCCTTATTTTTCAGGCTCATGATCTAAAATAATAATCAAAATGGATGGACAACATGGATAAAAAAACGTACATCATTGTGGGCCCACATAGGACCGTCCACTTGCTACCAATTCAGTAGGCAATCACTCCCCCGGCCACCCTAATGGCTGATGTTCGGTGCTCTGTGGGCCCATCATGATGTATGTGTTTCATCCATGTTGTCCATTAATTTTTCTAGATTATTTTATGGTATGAGATTAAAAATTAGTTATATCCTAATCTTAAGTGGAGTACATTATATGAATGTTAACTATTAAAAACTTTTTCGGAGCCATAAAAGTTTTAGATCAAGCTGATATTTATTTTTTTCCTTTCATACCTGTATTTATGATCTAATAAACAGATTAGATGTCAAATAAACAGTACAGTAGGCCTCGGAGGATTTTAATGGTGGATATCCAATCGTTATTGTTTTCCTGTGGTTTGGTACACCTGAGATTTATACCCCTCTCATTTTTGGATTAAAGCCCTAAAATAATCTCTGTAAAAATGGAAAGGAATGAATGAAACATATACATCATGTTGAGCCTATAGAGCACTGATCACTAGCCACCGGGCTGGCAGCAGGCAGGCAGGCAGCCAATCCGTTTCGTTAGAAGTAGGGCTTGCACAATCCTAATAATTTTTAGGGCCGGCCCGATAGCCCGGCCCGAAATAGTTCAAATTCAGGCAAAGACCAACCCCAGACCCGGCCCGTTGACAGCCCTAGTTAGAAGAATCGCGGACCTGGATTGACTCTTTGGGTCCCGGATCAAGTGGGGACTTGCCTGAGTCGGAGTGACTTGGGCTAGGGGTGGCATTGGGCCGGGTTGTCCGATGCAGCTCGACTGACCTGGTCCTAAACTTGGCTTAAGGACTGGGCCGGGTCTAGGCCTAGGCCCAAAATCTAGGCCCCATGCTAGTGATTGAGCTAGGGCCAAATGATAAATTTCATGGCTTAACCCATTGTTTGATTCAATCATTAAGAGAGCCACTATTATAATGGTTTAAAAACACTTGTAATAATTTTCCATTAATATACGTGTAGTTTAAATATAATAATTAGATCTTCTTCGTCTTTCAATTATCAATATACATGTAGTTTAAATATAATAATTAGATCTTCTTCGTCATTCAATTATCCGGGTCGTTTATTTGTGAGATCGAGTGTGGATAAAGGATTTCTAAAGAAATTGGAAAAGAAAAAGATATTAAGGTACAATTAAAAACCTTTGATCATTTAACTATTTTTCTTAAAAGAATTATTGGAGAGCTTATAAATGAAGGTAAATGGAAAATGGAATTGAACGGATATGAATTAGGAGTAAATAGTTTACAAAGCTATGTTTGGACAGGAGTAAATAAAATGCATTTGAAATCCACATATTCTCTTGAGAGGGAAGGAATTGGAATGCATTGAAAATTTTTAATATATTCACGTAATTTAGTGTTCTAAATTAGTATACATGTGATAGTTAATAGAATAAATAATGAGGACATTGAAATATATACTTTAGCCAAAATGAGGAAATTTTGAGCCTTAAGTGTACACAAATGTAAGGATCACAAATAAGCAACTTGTCAATATTTTTAAGAGTCCATTTAGAAGGCTAACCTAGAAACAATTTAAATAATTCTATTAGTGTGTTTTTATTAATATAGCTAATAATTAAATTCTTTCGAAATATCATCAACATAGCTCCATACTAATTTGATAAAATTAACCATATGATAAAGAACCTATAAGATAAACAATTGATATTTCTTTCTTTAATAAAAATAGGTCCAACCAACATTTTAATCTAACCTTTTGGTGGGGCCTAGTTGAATATGGACTTGTCGGACCCACTTGTGAGCAACCACTTGTAGATGGATACCACATTGTTTTTCATCATAATATCTCTAGGTGGGTATCTCTTTCTCTCCAAATTTGAATTAAGCTGACCTGGAGATGAGATAGAGATAAGGTTGGATGCTGAAAGGTAGGTACCCTATTTCCATCATTCCACTCTATCAAGGGACCATCATAAATTGCTTATGGTTCTAAGGTTCAGATTGTCAATTGTTGGAGAAATCAAACCATCCATCCATTGCTTGGAATGTTGAAGGCTATAAAAGAAGTAGGCCAACTTATGGATGGATCAGATCATATGGCCACTGTGATTCACACTCTATAGCCCATGAAATGTATACTAAGCCTAATCTACGGTGTGGATCGATCCATTGATCTGCCCACACAGCGTTGCAACTGGAAGGACTACATTGGATCATTTCTCTCTACATTTATATTTTGCTAGGTATTGATTTCAATTTAATGTTTAAGCGTCCACCTAATTATATATTTTAAAAATGATCAAATTACAGCTGCTGTATGATAAGTTACGATACAACTAATGTTTCTAATCATCATATCACACGTATGGAATATCCAACCCGTGTAAAAGGTGGGCCACACTAATTTTGATCGCCTGATGTAAAAATAAAACGAATATGCTCATCAGGATACAAAATCCAAAGAAATTGACGGACAATGGTATGATCTGTTGTCCTAGCGTGTCCCACACAATGAATTGAACGGCTTGATTTCCATCCAAAGTGATAATCTTGCAGCCTGACATTTTCGGAAATCAGATATTATGTTCATGTGATACATTTATAGGAAAATTGGATATATTATAAGTTAAAATTCAACTGTTGTATGGTACTAACACTATGGTGGGGCCCACGCGAAAACTAGTTAGACATCAGCTAATTGGTTATAGGGCTCACCGTGATAATTATATAACATACACCCCCATCTTAAAATGTCTTTCCAAGATAAAAATTAGAGATTAAAAAATCAAGTCTATTTAATTATCAGGTGAGCCACATCACAAAAATAATGGACAACCATAAAAATAATTTCACATTCATGTAGGTGCATCTAATGATGGGATGACCTGCTAGATGAGTGAGGTGTCATACAGACACTAGGTGGGCCCCATAAAAATACTGTTTGAGCATTTTTTTAAAAATATAAATATCCAAAAATTTCTATCATGGACTCCTGCTAGCTTTGATGGAATTGGCAGTTCAAATGCCTTGGTTAATATATAAACGAGAGGATGCACTGTCCACCCAAATGGACCGAATTATCTCCTTCAGTCCTTTACATGTAAAACTTCTTAATGTGGTGCTACTTGATCAATGGTTTGGATTTACCTGAAGATGGATATTTGTTCGAGTATACCGGTGGACCCCACCAAAGTTATGGTCAAATTACAAATGTGTAAGTAGAGGTGGGCATCGAGTCAAGTCAGACTGAGTTAGGTCCAACCCGACTCGATCCGATTTTGAAAACTGCCTGACCCACCGAGTCCAACATGCTTGACTCGATCTGAGTCCGGGTCTAGGCTGGGGTGATCCGAACTGAGTCCGACTCGGTCAGAAATAACGAGTCGGATCGAGTTGGCACCGATTCGGATTGGGTCATTGGATTGGATGGCCAGCCATTCATCGCGTCACCCGCTTCCTTTCATCTCCACCATTTCCTGTGTGTGGTTCATCCTCTTAACATAAAAATAAAATAAATAAATAAATAAAAACGAACCTGATGGGCCACCGGTTACCGCATGCCGGACAGGAGGGGAGGGGAGAGAGAGAGAGGAGGAGGAGGAGGAGGAGGAGGAAGGCCGGAGAGTTGCTGGCTTGCTGCCACCTACTTGACGGGAAGGGATAGCTGATGGATGCCGGATGAGAATGTGTTGGGTTGTTCGGATCATGGCGTGCGGTGAGTATGGTAGAGAGAATTAAGAATTAAGTTTATACACACACACACACACACACACACACCCCCCCACCTGACAACCCGAGTCGAGTTTCGGATTGGATCGAATCTGACGGATCAAGTTTCGGGTTAAGTTAGTGGGTAACTCTAACTCGAGTCGGTTTGTGTTCGAATTGGGTGAAGCCTACTCGGTTCGGACCGATTCACCCATTTGGTTCGGTCGAGTCGGATTGTGCCCAGCTCTACGTGTAAGCTATGGTACATTTCATTACTTTATATTAATCGAACTTGGAATATTAAGTGTGGAATCATAAATAAAGAGGGGTTTTAAAGGATTTTATTTTTTTATAAACAAATAAATAAAAATTCCTTCATCTAGGTTTTATAAGTATTGATTGAGTCCTCACACTTTTTATTTATTTATTTATTTATTTATTTTTTATTTTTTTGAGTCCTCACACATACATACAATTGTGGATATGGTTCTCTCTCATCTCTTAGCTTCCCCTAGAGGTGTAAGGTACGGAAGATTTGAACTATCTAATTCATTCTATGACTTTTCAAATAGGTGTGTAATTCAATTTAATTATTTTAATTTCTACAATTAATGCATAAATCAATCTATTATTCCAGAATTTGAATTACAGGCAAGACAACTAAGGATTAAATCTTGGATCACTTACACACATTACACTTTGTCAGCTTAATCAAGGGATCACTATCTCACGTAAAGTTCACATGTCATTATTTTTTTTCGTACATCTCACATTTTTTTTTTTTGCCATTTTTGTAATAACCCTCTATGACTATTTCTAAAGAAACTCATTCCTTTCAGCTTCTTTTGAAAAAGCCCCTATCATTTAGGTTAACAATAACCAAATAATCCTCACGTTACTCTTCCTACAATGAAACAAAAAAATTCTAGTAGGTACATCTTGATGGCTTTAGGGCATACGAGTTCGAAATGCCCACCATTGAAACCTTCATGGGTCTATCAAAGTGATGAATCAGACAATTATTTTTCCTTCTCCTTTATCACGGTAAACTCGCCTTATGAACTATTTGTATAGTTTATAAGCAGTAAGGTGGGCTCCACGAAGGTTGAATAGTAAACATCTCCACACCCACTATTTTATTTAATGCATGTGGCCCACTTAACTTTTTGAGCAGTCTAATTTTTGGGCTAACATCCTCACATTACTAACATAGTTGATGGATGGAGAGGATTTCACACACACGCACACACATTATAGTGGGTGCCATGGATTGTTTTTATACAAAACATGCACGAGTTTTGGGCAACTCCACCAGAGTTTTACATTGACTCATCTAATCCAAGAAAATGGCAAATCAAGTAATAATAATAATAATCTTTAACTAATTTTCTTTGATTTTATAAGTAATATTTCCAACTACTTTTTAAAAGCAATTCCATATTAACTAATATACTTTATTAAATTTTAATCCATTTTATTTTCAAATTAATATTTTACTCCTTTCCAAATCACATCTTCTTCTCTTATTTATTTATTTATTTATTATTTTTTACCCCCACAATGCAAGTGTTTTATTTACTCCATTAAAAACCATTCAAAGCTAAAAAGTGCTACTACAAGTCTTAGAAGTTATGTATTTAAAATCTCCATTTTCCGTATAATTGGCCATGCATCTGTTTTTTTTCCTTAAGCTACCCCACAAATTGAGGTATTTTCTTATTCTCTCCAAAGAAGATATCTTTGTTTTTCATCAGCACTCACTGTTGAATATGTGAACAATGGCCCACTAAACTAGATAATCCATCTGGTGGGCCCTAGGAAGTATGGGCCAACGCAAAAGAACCACTTAAATTTGAATCTTAACCACTCATTTGATTTTATTGGTCAGATGGTTAGAATTGTTTGAGCTGTGTGATTTTAGAGATACACTTCATCCAAAGGCACTCACACCTAATGGTTTGGATAACTGCACATTGCACATGAATGTCACACGTTGTGCATCATCTAGAAGGTGGCGATGGCCCGGCCTGGGCCCATCAAAATTAAAATTTTGAAATGGCCTGGTCGAAGATCCAGCCTGACCATTTCAAAACCCAGGCTATGCCTAGTGAACTGGTCTTGATTTGTTTCCACTCCAACGTAGTTATAGTTGAGCCATCTGTGAATCCTGTCTGTGCATCATTTTCCCTACATTAGATTGCTAAAGAACCACTTAAATTTGAATCTTAACCACTCATTTGATTTTATTGGTCAGATGGTTAGAATTGTTTGAGCTGTGTGATTTTAGAGATACACTTCATCCAAAGGCACTCACACCTAATGGTTTGGATAACTGCACATTGCACATGAATGTCACACGTGCCACTAATGCAGGAAGGACGCAATTAGGTTTATCACCATCTTCTTCTATCGATAAATACCTTAAATCTACCAGACACTCTTGAATTCACAAGAGAAAACTCTTGAATCTACGAGAAATAATAAAGTTTCTAAGAAATTTTAATTGATTGTTATTAAAAAAAGACTTTAGCATGTTTAAATAACTCTAAACAAATCTTAAAATGTAATAAAAAGAGTCCTAATCAAATAAGGAAACAAAATCTGAAAAACGAGCAAAGTTTCACTTTCGTCGATTGGTTAAGTCGATTGGTCAAACATACTAAAAAACATCGAGAGACTAAAACTAAAATTCTATGTATTTTGACCTATCGGCCCGATTGGTCAACCTGTTGAAAAGGACCTTCGACCCGTCGACCAAATTTGTCTACCTATCGAAACAGAAAAAAATTGTCCAGCAACAATTCTAAAATTTCTGGTGGAATTTCAACCTGTCGACCTGATCTATTGACTGTTCAAACTATGCTGAATTTTCAATTCTTCTTTGGAATCCTCTTTGAGCATATTTATCCATGTCCTATATAGCAACTGTTTTGCAACTTAGGAGAGTTGGGTTGGGTTAACCCAATTAGACCTCAGGACATAATCCTTAACCTCACAACTGAATTTCAACCCAAGGTTCCCAACTTGAATTGGACCCTAGTTCATCTATACTCAATCTAAAACCGTCCAACCTGACCGGATCCAACCCAATCCAATTGACCCAAATACACGCGATCATTCCTATTTGGACCTAATCCAACTGAATTTGCTTGACTTGAACCGAGCTCGATTTGAGTTTGTTGGATCAATTGCCATGAGTTGTTTTAATCGTGACAATTCATAATGGAGACCTGATTAATACTCATTAATATAGTTTGCTAATAAAAAAATGTTTTTAACTGACTCTATTATATTGGTTGATGAGAATTTGTAAAAGGACATTATCAACCCATTGTAACTAATATGAGGAAAAAAAAAAAAAAACTATTTACATACAATAATATCATTTTTGTTGCTATGAATATTAGTTTCAAGGAAGTTTACCTTCATTTGTATATAAATGACATTAAGGTCTACTTTGAGGGTAGATAATTTATAAGCGATTACTATGGAATCCAAGTGAATTAGAATCACCAATTATTACCCCTAACCATAAATGGATTGGAAAGGGCTCTTCTAGCCTCATCTTGATGTAGTGTTTTATCCACTAGGTCTATCCATTTTGACAGCTTACTTTAAAATGTGAGCATAAAAAGGAGGCACTAATTGTCACGACTCGAAAATCGGTAACCAAGTACAAAGACTCCGATCTCGAGTTCATGGGTGTGAACCAAATGAAAATGCATATGTGACCTCGTTCAGATTCACATTTATTCCTCACATGAATAATCAGAGTAGAACAATTCAACTTAGCGGATCCAAAGCGAGGTAGAGATAACAAAATTCATAAATATCAAGCTAACAATCAAAGTACAATTCTAATAGTGGTGATCGCCCAAAAATGAGGATTATACAAGCCACAAAGATAATACAACAAAATTAACACATAGAGCATGCCCAATCGAAGACTCCAACATATACATGCACAAAATTTAAATAAAAGCAAGGTCTTTCAATTTCGCCCGACACTTCCAAGACGTCACGATGAAAGTGCAAGCTGGTCCAAGCCTACTCGTTGGAGGTCTGGATAGTACCTACATCAACAACATCGCGTAGTTGGTATTTTAAAACACCGCCCCAGGTGGGATAGAGTAGCTAACTCAGTGGTTTCATTAGTTCTAAGTTACACATATAATCAATTTAATTAGTGAAGGCAATGATAAATAAAAAATCAAGCACTTTCTAAATACTCATGTTAAATGCACGAATAATATTATGAAATGATGCATGCACCTCACAATTTAACACTCTCTCACAAGCAACTTCAATACTTATTTCACAAATGCCAACACTCACTCATCACACGACTTCAATGCCAAATCGCAACATCATATCTAATGCAATGTAATTAATGCATATGTTAGCCAAGTAGTTATTAAATTTCGATCATCAAGCATATTGGGGAAACCAGGCTATTACCATTTTATCATGGTCTTAACCGGATCCTAAGGCTCGGGGTGACCATATTTCCTCACTTGTATCCCTTAATCCGTTTTTAGGTTCATCATCTAAGCGACAACTCCCCAACCAATGAGGAACTAACACTGGCCCGATAGATAAAAAAGGATTCGAATAATGCAGCCCGAACGTACAAGGTTAGGCACCTCATCGACATTTAGAGGACACCCACAATTGATGCAAGGGTTGCATCCAAACATAGTTACGAGGCGGTCGCGACATCATTCTAATTTGATGTACTAGGTTCATAACCTTCTTGATTGCTCATTGGTCACTATGGGGAGGCTCGTCACCCCAATATAAGCCAACAGCTCGGACATAGTGTCTCATACTACTATACCTGGCTCATGAGTCTTGTGGGTCGTACCACTAATGGTTATATGTATACTCGTTCAATGGGAATGGGGTATCATAGATTTCATTTGGACGTGCCATACATTATGAACATACATGATCAATCAGCTGTTAGACTAATTTGATTGACCTGGGAGAACCCTAATGCAAACGGCATTGGGTGCAAGCATCTCACGTAGTGCAGCTATTGTCAGTCATCCGTATTCGACCTGGGTCGATCGAACAAGCCTAGGGTGGCGACCTAACTTAGGCCACCCCTTAGTTCAAGCGATTTGCAAACTGACCCAATATCGTAAGTAGTTCTAAACATCACTAAGGACTAACAATTCATTAGACCATTATAATGATATTTTGCATAAACTACAAATTTAACAACTTATTCTAGCCATTTCATCGAACATATAAGCATCAATAAAAACAACACACTCACTTGAGCATTTCATTGAACATGTGATCATCAACAAATTCACACATTCACCTAGGCATTTCTTTAAACATATGAGCATCAACATAACAACATACTCAATCACTTAGGCATTTTATCAAACATGTGAGCATCCATAAACAATCAATAACATATGTTACGATCAAATCAAAATGTGAACATGTTAGCATACACCAAGCTATTTATAAACAATAAATCATTAACTGAGACCATCAAGGGTTTGACCGTGATTTACATGTGTGCACGTTTATGGCAGTATATGGAGGCCATGGGTTTGGTCAGCCCCACCGTCTGGACATAGTGGATGGTTCGGATTGACCATCTGGTCAAAGGTGGTGGGCCACAACATATCACAGCGGACACTTGTCCGCTGCTGCGTAAGAGGAGAGAGACTTCTCTCTTTGGAAAGCATGGTTAAAGTCGGTTTGATCGTGCTTACACTTCCGGTGCACAAGAGTTGTGCACTTTCATTATGGGTGGGGCCCATAGAGGTTTCTTTGGAAGGATCTGTTCCATCCATCTGTTTTATCCATCTGATTTAAAGGGTTGAGACCAAAATTGAAGCATATCTAAAGACCAGGTGGGTCCCAAATCAGTGATATATGGTTGATCTTTCCAGTTAGACCACTTCCACAAAGAGCCAATGGCTGAATTTTTACGTGTACAGTTACTTTATGATCCTCACATCGGATTTAAAGTTTCAAGCCGGACGGATGGTGGGAACCCTGTGATCTTGCATTTAGGACGATTTTCAGGATTTTTCATCTTCAATTACTTGATTTTCTTGGATCTTTGGCGTGTGAATTCTTCAATCTTGGTCCCCTAAGATCTATTCCTTGCCTTGGTATTTTTGAGCATCAAATCCATGTTTTTAGTACCCTTTTTCCGTCCAAGCTCCTAAATTCACCTTGTAACATAAACATGATTAAAATAGAAGGTTAAGCATTATCATGTTCATAAAATCAAGCAATAACTGGGATCTAATATGCAATATTTGACCCTCAATACAATCCTTAACCAGCATTTTGTTAGTCCCAAGCAAAGTATGCAAAAAATATTTTAAGAATTATAGGACAATTTCTATAAACTCGAGTGATTTTTAAAAAGCAATCCAAATAATATAATTCTAAGATACATTAATGTTGAGTCGTATTTTCTCCTAAACTTAAGCTCTTGGTAAACTTTATAGTCAAGTTCAAAGTATTAATCCATCAATTAGAATAATTCTAAATATTGAGTTCCATGTGTGCAGAGTGTAACCTCGACTTTTCCAAGTCTTTGGTGAACTCCACTGCGCTTTTAAAGTCAAAAGGGCCTGAACCTCTACGCTCTAAAGAGGCAAGGACTGCATTGAAATCCCCTGCCATCAGCCAAGGTAAAGAAGACCTAGCTACCAAGCCTAAGAGCTGGTCCCAGAGCAGCCTGCATTGCATTCTAGAGCACTTGGCATAGACAAAGGAAATAAGATACCTAGTTGGGTTGCCATGGATAGAAACCGAGCAAGAAATCTTCTGAGATGAGACCGTAACTAGATCCATAGAGCAAGACGAGTGGTGGAAAAGCCATACTTTTTCTCCCTCCTCAGCATTTGACTTAGAGAAGTAGAATGTCATGCCCCAAACTCGGAGATCGGATTCACAGGAATCCCGATCGCCGATCCAGTGCCGACAGCCTCTATAGTACCCCATTCTTGGCTCTTAGCGTTCATACGCCAGATTCCAATCCTGGGATACTACAAGGAGGATTTTTCTTTGTACATTTATCGCGTAATAAGCATAACCATAAGTATACCTAAATCATAAAGGCAACATCATCATCACATATCCACTAATATAATCATTTGAATACAATGCTGAAAGGAAAATACATATATATATATATATATATATATATATATATATATATATATATATATACATATATCGAAATCAAAGCTCCAGAGGACAGCTGCACGCTCCAAGCTCAACACTGCTGTAACCTAACGCTACCTGCACACATCTATCATGCATAAGCTTATAAAAACTTAGAGGGTGGTGAAAGTGTGTGCACAAGATAAGTGTCAAGTATACCATAAAGCCCATAAATCATACATCATCGGAATAAGCGAAAATACTGACAAGACATGAATCATACGATATCAGAGTAAGCGAAAATATACTGGTAAGTCCATGAGTGCTATCAGTCGTACCAAGGCTATGCGATGCAAAACATAATAAGACAATAACAGATGCTGAGGATGCAATGCAATATGCAAATCCTGACGAGCCACGAACACCATCAACCTCATGCAAAAACATAGTAACCCAAAATGCTAAGTACTGCGGATGCAATGTAATATGCGGTGCGAATGAAATGGCCATGCTGGAATGTGAAGTCGGGATGATAGTACGTAGTATCGCAGGCTACGGGGTCCACCACAAGGGACTTCTATCCAAACCAGTCCCATACCTAAATTTGGATAGTCCGACTCAATGTGGTAAACTCCTGATCTCAGGTTAGTCGCGCGCCCAACCGAAATCCTAGCCATGCGAAGGTACACGTAACAAATAGTTACGCACCACCAGCCCGAGTGGATAGTGAATGAATGAATGAATGAATATGCAATTCCTACTCAATAAGTCCACATATCAGTACGGTTGCTCTTTGAGAAATCACTCGGGTCTATTACACTCCAAACCAGGTTGCCACCCCATCGGGTGCAACAAAGTGAGTGGAAGAGACCTCACTATCCACTGCCAATATCGGGCCCGACTCGTCGATAGCGGACCCATTTCACTAGCTGGTCAGACTCAGCCTAGCATTGTCCCCTCCTCTCGGGCAGGTAAGGCCGTACCGCTTTCCAACCGACCACGACACAGTGGGCGACGCGGCCTAACGGTATACAGCCTTCATGCACTCATGCATCCACTCAGTCTAGACGTTGGAGCATCTCTTGGTACCAAGGAGGTTCTGAAATTTTCACTCAAGGACATCCTGCGTGTCCACAGTGCTAGAACCAAGCATTTTCGGTGTCTCATCTGGCCATCCACGATGTGTCTGTGGAGGCTACGGCCTTGATGTCGCTAGGGCATACAATGATCAAGTCAGATATATGCGAGATGCATGAGTCACACTATCTAGTCATGCAGCAATCCTGCGCGTACGTCGCGATATTGTGGGCACTCCGTCTCATAAGGAATTCCGTAAATAGTCAGCCCAATGGTGTATGCTATGATCAACCATTCCTCATATCAAGCATACATATGATGCGTATGGGCATGAATCATGGAGCTATACTAAGCATGTTATAAAGTGATGAACTATCCTTACACCGAAGATGGGCCTAGACGGCCTACACATAACCAGTATGGGCCTACCAATGGGCCCAAGGGAGAGTCATAATGCGGACATTTAACCAACATTATTACAATGTGGACGTCAAACCGACATTGCTCCCAAGGCATGGCCCGCCATAAAACATCATTACACAAACCATGGAGGAATCACACATTACAATGGACCTTAAGGACATCCCATTGGGCCTTAAATAATCAAATGGGCCATATCACATGGGCCTTATATTCATCAAGTGGGCCACATTAATGGGTCGCACCAATGGGCCCTATATACATTGCAATGGGCCATAACCCATGGGCCTTGAATATATCACAATGGGCCTTATAACATGGGCCTTACATTCATATTAAGGTGGGCCTCAACAAAGACCTCATACACATTAATGTGGGCCTCAACAACGGGCCATAAATATGACAAGATGGGCCTAATCACTTGGGCCTTATATATATATCAATGTGGGATCCTCTTGAACTATAGATCTGTCTTATTTTTAGTCTCAAGCCTTAAAATGGGCTTTTAAAATGATGGAGTGGATAACCGCTTAATGGTGGGGTCCATCGAAGGCCCACCATCATGTATATATTATATAATATATATATATATATATATATATATATATATATATATATATATAATATAGGGGTCCACTTAAACTATGGATACTGGCTAAAAGGGAAAAATAAATTTCATCTTGATCCAAAACTTGTGGCCCGGAAAAGGGTTTCAAAGGTAGGCTATTCAATCTCACTGTTTCCTATGATGTGGGCCACGAGCCTCGAGATAGGGCTGATTTTGGGGATGGCCCACGATCTAAGGGTCCCTGAGAATGGACGGAGTGGATATACAACAAACATCATGGTGGGGCCCACGGTTGGGACCGTGGGTCCGTCTTGCTGCAGTAGCAGCAGGCGCTGCCTAATATATTCATTATATTAAAAAAAATGGTTTTTCGGTGGTTTTTCAAATGTGGGGCCCACATCAGGTGAATCCACTCCAGCCATTGGTTCCCATATCTCAAAATAAGACAAACAAGCCCAATATTCAATATACTTTGGGGTACAAAAACATCAGGATGTATTTCAACAGTAAGAACGCTGTTTGCTATGCTATGGCCCACCGGAAAATCGGATCAACTTCATTTTTTGGCTCAACGCCTAAAATGATTTGGGAAATGGAATGGACGGTGTGGATTAGTCTCATACATCAGAGTGGGGCCTACATAAATAGCCCTCCCCAAAAGCTTTCAACCAAAGCTAAGATTTGTGGTTTTCATTTAGACGGTTTGGCCATAACCCATGCATTTAAGTTGGGTCTTACTCAAGTGGGCCACCAAATGCATGGATGGTGTGGATAAAATATACACCAAGGTGGGGTCCATCCAGTGGGCCACTCAACTATATTATCACGAAAGGGGAGAGAGAGAGAGAGAGAGAGAGAGAGAGAGAGAGACAAACATGTGCATGGAGGGACCCCGACACTATGGGCCCTCCTTTAAAATCAATCATACATCAAGTGGGTCCCAATACATGTGGGCCCATTAAATCAAAATTCAACGGTGAAGATTCCTTCTTCATTAAAATGGATGGTCTAGATGACCTCTATTCAAGCTAGAAAGTAAACATCATGATGGGGTCGATGGAGTATGGCCCCATCATGGAATGATATCGATAATCAAGGTGGGCCATCGGCCACATCTTAGGGTCCAAAGAGAGATCCATACTATTGATCGGTAGGCCTCACTTGGCCCATCATAAGAACATGACAATCTAGCCTATAGAAGCACCCACCGTTCGATCTTCTCGGTCTGATGAAAAGTCGGTCTCCTTGCACTTACATTATGGTGGGACCATGCATGTGGGCTGAATGGCTAGGATGAGAGATCTTGGGATGGAAAGTGGGCCACACATATCTCACCTTCTCTCCTTAGAATGCTTAGACGTCCACCACTCTTGCTTGCTTGGAAAATGTGTTAAGAAATGAGAGAGAGAAGGTTATATGGGAGAGAGAGTAATGGGTGATGTGAGGTGAGTGATGGATGTGAGGTGAGTGATGGGTGAGGTGAGAGGTTGGTTGACTTGGTGGTTACTTGACTTGTGGAGAAAGGAAGTATGGGTGCTCTTGTACTTGACATGAGGTGATTGATTAATTGATTTGAGTAATTGATTGATGGGACATGTTGAAAAGATTCTCTTGGAATTGCAAACGTGCAGCATTTCTTTGAAATAAACACCAGCCCACATCTCCTGGCCAGGGTATCGGATCGATGCATAAGAAGCGGCGTTGGAACTATGGTGACGGTGCAGTCGCAATGGTACAAGTCTCGGATTAAGTCGACTCAAATCTACAGGATACGACTTAGGGTCATGTGCAAACATCGATTACAGGTCACAGATTGCTGAAATTCGACGGAAAATATCGCGGGAGTCATCGGAACAGTACGGGTTAGGATACGGGCCTTACATCTACCCCAACGATGAGAGCAGTGACACAGGAAAAAGTATGACAAGTTGTTGAAGAAGCAGTCTGGTCAGAAAGAGAACGTGAGGGCACAGGAAGATTCAAGTATCGAACTTCATACCTGAGAGAAGTAGAAGATATCCCTTTCTCGAACAATTTTAAACAGTCTGATTTTCAAAAATTCAATGGGAATGGGTCACCAGAAGAACACCTGATGCACTTCATCACTAGTATGGGGAATTTCTCCACAGTGCCCCAGTATTGCCTCCGATTATTCGGGTCTTCTCTAACGAACAAGGCATCCAGGTGGTATTCTAGCTTAACACCTAGGTTAATAAGAACATGGGAATATATGCAAGATGCGAACAACTGAAAAATAAACTATCCTAACAAATAAAGCCGACTATCCTAGAACGACAAAAAGCAAACTACCCTAGTCCTATGAAAGCGGTAAACCTAACTATACCTCCATCAAACTAAGAGATTAATCTTGATAAATAGGATCATTCGGAGGTATGAACATATCTTCGGAACAAATTTCTCAACAAATGGCTTTAATTGATGTCTATTTACTTTAAACTCATTGTCATTGTTTGGATTTTGAATCTCGACACCCCATGAGGATAAACATTGGTAACGGTGAAAGGGTCGGTCTAACGAGATCGGAGCTTACTTGGAAAGAGATGTAAGCAAGAATTATACAAGAGGACCTTCTGACCTAGTGTAATGATTTGCATAGAATGTGTTGGTCATGAAACGCCTTCATCATGTCATTGTAAATTCTTAAGTTCTCGTACGCATCATTCTAGATTTCTTTGAGTTCATTCAACTGAAGTTTGTGTAGTGAGCATTTCTAATCGCTCAGTAGGCTTTATGCTCTAACTCCACAGGCAAGTGACAAACTTTCCCATAGACAAGTCTAAAGGGAGACATTCCAATAGGGGTTTTAAATGTGGTATGGTAATCCTATAAAGCATCGGTTAATCAAAGTGACAAATCCTTACGGTCAGGGTTAACCGTCTTTTTCAAGATGTGTTTAATTTTTCTATTGAAAATCTCAACTTGCCCACTTGTTTGTGAGTGGTATGGAGTGCTCACCTTATGAGAGATACCATATTTCTTCATTAAATTCGTGAATGGCCTATTACAAAAATGTATGCTTCCATCACTAATGATGGCTCGAGGCGTTCCGAATCAAGAAAGGATGTTTTCTTTTAAGAATTTAATGACTGTTTGATGATCATTGTTCCGACATGGAATCGCTTCGACCCATTTAGTGACATAGTATAGAGCGAGCAAAATATATAGATTTCTAAAAGATTGGGGGAATGGCCCCATGAAATCGGTGCCCCAACAATCAAATGCTTCTATGATAAGAATGGGGCATCATATTTCGACAGGACAATGCTCTTAATTCCGACAATGCTCACAAGCTTTGTAAAACTCATGAGTTTTCCTGAACATAGTGAGTAAAAGCCACATTGCAGAATTTTGGTCGTGATCTTTTTAACAAAAAAGTGGCCAGCATAGGCCTGAGAGTGACAAAAGGAGATGACACTTTGATGTTCATCATCTGACACACATCTCCTTAAGATTTGTTTTGGGCAATATTTAAACAAATGAGGATCATCTTAGAAAAATTTGCGCACCTCGGTGAAAAATTTCTTCTTATCTTACTCAATCTAATGTGTCGGCATAAAACCCGTGACAAGATAATTAGCAATATCGGTAAACAAAGGTGAATGAGAGACTTTGAACAATTATTCATCGGGAACATATCATTGATATGTGTCGTCTCGGGGGAATTAAGCAAATCAAGGCGGGAAAGATGGTCAACCACTACGTTCTCTACTTCCTTTTTATCTTTAATTTCTAAATCAAATTCTTGGAGTAGAAGGATCCATCTTATCAAGTGGGGCTTATTATCATTCTTAACAAGAAGATACTTGAGCGTCGTATGATCTGTTTAAATGATGATCTTGGATCTGATTAAGTAGGACCTAAAATTATCTAAATTGAATACAACGGTTAAGAGTTCCTTTTCCGTATTTGAGTAGTTTACTTGGGCAGGATTTAGATTCTTACTTGCGTAGTGAATAACATAGGGCTTCTTTTCTTTTCTCTGGCCTAACACTGCCTTAAGAGCATAATCAGACGTGTTGCACATAAGTTCAAAAGGAAGGCTCCAATCGGGTGGCTGGATGATAGGTGTAGCAGTTAACATGCCCTTAAGCTTAGTGAATGCTTCCTGGCATGGCTCAATCCACTCGTATGGTGCATCCTTTTAAAGTAGATTACATAAAGGATGACAGAGGAGACTAAAGTCCTTTATGAATCTTCTGTAAAACCCGGCGTGTCCTAAGAAGGATAGCACGTCTCGTATGTTCTTGGGGGAGGTAGGTTAGAGATGAGATTGATTTTTGCCTTATTTACCTCGATTCCTTTGGACGAGATGATATGTCCAAGGACAATTCCCTAACAAACTATTAACTGACACTTCTCCCAATTGAGTACCAAATTCTTTTCTTCACATCTTTTCATCACACATTTTAAAATTCTTTAAAGATGTTTTTTCAATCCCATCCTACCTAATCCCCTCTAATCCCACCGCCCAAACACGCCCTAATTATTACAAGTAGCAGGGATTGTCCCATGTTACCGTGGGATAAGCTTAATTCTATCTTCCGTTTGTAATACGGTGGTACATTGAATGGATATACGCACCATCATTTTAAACTATTGAGAATAACACATATGTGTTATATCTAAACCGTTCATTTATTTTGTAAGCTAATTTTATGCAATGAGCCTAAAAATGAGGCAGATCCAAAACTTATGTGGCCCTAAAGAAGTTTTCAACGGTAGGTATTCAATCCCTGTTGTTTTCTATGGTGGGGTCCACTTGAGCTTTAGATCTACCTGATTTTTTTTGCCCATGCTCTAAAATGATCTTGAAAAATGGGTGGACATGTGGATATAGCCCACACATCATGGTGGGACCTACACAACTTGCTACCATTGAGTGGAACTGGCATGGGACCAAATGCAATTCCATCTAATATAATTCCAAGCTTTTCCATTCTTCCCCAACATAGAGTGATATTGCCATGGGACCAAATGCAATTCCATCCCACCTAATACCATGCGCCAAATGCCCCCTTAGGATGAAACAATTCTTATTGCTACTTACATGATTAGAATGTTAACCCCAACACTCGATGGAAAGTACCCATTGAAAAATTATTTTTTCTTCTGCCAAAAGTTTTTGGATGTACCTATCATCATCTAAAGAATCTATCTTCATACTTCTGTATAATATACCTGTCATCTCTTTTTGTTATTCCCATTCATCGTTGTAGCTTGAATACCCGTTAAGGAAGCAATAGTAAGAGTGACTAGTTAGCCTTTTCAATATTTGATCGATGAAGGCTAAAGGGAAGTGGTCTTTCCTAGTGATGACATTCAGTTTCCTGTAGTCAATGCACATTTTCCAACCAGTGGTAACTCTAGTTGGCACGAGTTCATTGTCGGCATTGGCTACAATGGTGATTCCGGACTTCTTAGGAACCACCTGAGTTGGACTCACCCATTGACTATCGGATATAGGGTAAATGATACCCACATCTAATAACTTAAGTACCTCGACCTTAACTACTTCTTTTATGTTTGGATTTAGTTTACGTTGTGATTGTCGCGAGGTCTTCGCATTATCCTCAAGATAAATATGGTGAGTATAAACCGAAGGGTTAATTCCTTTGAGGTCCGTAATCATCCATCTAAGGGCTCCTCTATGCTCAATGAGAGTAGAGATGAGCATACTTTCTGTTCTTGCTCAAGGTGGAAAGAAATCACCCCTTGGATATGTCTTATCTTGACCTAAATAGACATATTTCAAATCGAAAGCAACAGTTTTAGGTCAAGCTTCGGTGCCTTAAGGCTAGACGATAGAGACACTACATCGATTTGGGGTAATTCTTCAAATCATGGCCTCCACTGGTTAACTTCTACATTAGTATTATGAGACCCGTATCCTAGCCCGTACTGTTCCGTAGGCTTCCGAGGTCCTCCCGGTCAAATTCGGCAACCCTTGACCTGTATCCGGCGTTTGCGCGCGATTTTAAGCCGAGTTCTACTATACCGAAGTCGACTCGACCTGAAAATTGTACCCTAACAGCAGCGTTGTCACCTGTGGTTCCAACCGTGACTCGCGACTGATCCGATACATGGGCCAGAGATATGGGCTTGCGTTCATTTCGAAGAAATGCCGCGCGTTGCGATTCGAGAGAATCTCTATGACCCGTCACATTAATCAAGTACACCACCATACCTCAATGCCACGAGTTGGACTCACCCATTGACTATCGGATATAGGGTATATGATACCCACATCTAATAGTTTAAGAACATCGGCCTTAACCACTTCTTTCATGTTTGGATTTAATCTACGTTGTGATTGTCGAGAGGTCTTCACATTATCCTCAAGATAAATGTGGTGAGTACAAATCGAGGGGTCAATTCCCTTGAGGTTCGCAATCGTCCATTCAAGGGCTCATTTATGCTCAATGAGAGTAGATATGAGCATACTCTCCTGTTCTTTCTCTAGTTGGGCAGAAATCACCACCGGATATGTCTTATCATGACCTAAATATGTATATTTCAAATCAGAGGGCAAACGGTTTTAGGTCAAGCTTCGGTGGCTTGAGGTTAGACAGTAGAGGCACTTCATCAATTTGAGGCAACTCTTCAAATTGTGACCTCCACCGGTTAACTTCAAGTACCGATGTTGTTTTGACAACCCTCAACCAGTATCCAACGTTTACGTGCGATCCTAAGCCGAGTCCCACATACCGAAGTTGGCTCAACTAGAAACTTATACCCCTATGACCGTGCCATCACCATTGTTCCAACGCCTTGACTCGTGCACTGATCTGATACCTGGTCCAGGAGATGCGAGCCTGCGTTTATTCTGAAAAAACGCCGCGCGTTACGAATTTTGAGAGAATTTCTATAACCCATCACATCAAATCAAGTCAAGTACACCACTCATACCTCAATGCCACCTCACCCTATCCCAAGTACAAGCATCTATTCCTTCCTTTCTGTAAGTCAACTCTCTCTCTCCCTATCCATCCCTCTTTTACAAAAAATTCAAACAAACCCATGCTTTCCCATCCCCATTCCTTACAACACCCATTCCATCCACCCCTTTCATCCATCACTTCTCTCTCCCTCTCTCTCATTTCTATCTTCACTCCCCAACTCCCATGAGAGCTCCAACGTCCAAGCTCTCTCTCATGGCCCACCCTCTCATCTCTCATCCCCACCATCAAGACTTCATCATCCACCGTTAAACATTGAGCATAGGTGCATACAAGCCTAAGGGAGTAAGAAGGAGGCCAATAAGGTGGGTGCTCTACCGTCGATTTGCATTTGAGGGTCCACTTGTAGGTGGGACCCATTATGATGTATATGTTGTAATCATGAGGGACCCATAGTGGTAGGGTCCCTCATCATCGTGTCTCTCTCTCTCTCTCTCCTTTCTTTATTTTGTGGGCCATTTAATGAGTGTATGTGGTGTCCAAACCATCCATCAAATGGTTGTGTGGCCCACTCGGATGGACCTCACCTTGATATATGTCTTATCTATAACATCCAGCCATTTGGTGGCCCACCTGAGCGGGGCCCACTTTAAATGTGTTGTGCCTAAATTGTCCAGCATCCAAGGACGCTGGACGTGAACTGGAAACAAAAATATTAGCTTGATTTAGCAAGCTTTGGAGAGGGCCACTCATACAGGCCCCACCTTAATGTATGGGTTTAATCCACGCCGTCCATTCCATTCCCCAACTTATTTTAGGCGTTGAGCCAAAGTATGAGGCCAATCCGATTTTCTGGCTGGCCATATCATAGAAAACAGTGGTTTTCACCGTTAAAATGCACTCTGATCTTTCTACACATCGAAACATGCCAAATATTGGGCTTGTTTGGCTTGTCTTAAGCCATAGGAGCTAGTGGACGGGGTGGATTTTGCTGATGCAGGCCCCACCTAGGAAAAACCACAAAATTACAGTTTTTCAAAAAACATAACAAAATAGCAGCAGACGCTGCTGCTGTTGACAAAGGACGCGCAGCAGCATCCTGCTGCGCTATGGCGGATGGGTAGGGACATGGGTCCCAGTTGTGGGCCCCACCATGATGTGTGTTGAACATCACACCGTGCATTTGATGGGGTCCCCTTTAACAGGTGGGCACCCCCCAAAATCAGCCGTATACATAACTCAGGTGGCCCACGTCACAGGGAACAGTGTTGGATTGAACGTCTGCCATTGAAACCCATTTGGGTTTTCACAGAAGCTTTGGATCGTTATGTAATTTGTTTTTCCTCTTTATTCAGGTCTGTGTGACCTCATTAATAGATTGGTTGGCAGATGAACGTTATCGAGGACGAAATTTTTATTTAGAGGGGAGAGCTGTAAGACCCGTGTCCTAATCCATACTGTTCCGTTGGCTTCCGCGGTCCTTCCGGTCAAATTTCGGCAACCTTCGCACCGATTCGGTGTTTGCGCATGATCCTAAGCCAGGTCCCGCGCACCGACGTCGGCTTAATCCGAAAGTTGTATCATAGCGACCGCGTCGTCGCCGCGGTTCCAACGCCATGACTTGCGCACCAAACCGATACCCAGGTAAGAAGATGCCGATCAGCGTTTATTCCGAAGAAACACCGCACGTTGCGGATTTTGAGGGAATCTCTACACAATAAGTCTCATCAATCAACATTAAATGCATCCCATACATCAAGTACTACACCCATTCCCTCTTTTTCCAAAAGTCTACCATTCTTTCCACCTCACCACTCCTCTTTTCCAAATTTCAACAACAACCATACACCTTTATAATTTTTCAACCCAACCCATCACTCCATCACCTCACCTCACCCATCCATATCTTCTTTCTCTCTCTCATTTCTCATATCTCTCCCAAGCAACTCAACCCCCCACACGTCCAAGCTTTCTCTCCCTCTCAAGTGTGGTCCACCTTTCATCTTCCATCTACACCCTCTCATCTCCAATCTCAACCATTCATCTTTCATCAACCTCCATTAAAAGTGAAGGTAAGGAGCTAAGGAGTCCAAGGGAGCAAGGAAAAGGAAGATAAGGTGGGTGATTTTCCATTATTTTAAATTTTAGGGCCCACTTGTTGGTGGGACCCATTTGGATGTATGTGATCTAATCAAGAGGGCCCATAGTGGCGGGGTTCCTCTATCTCACCGTATATCTCTCTCTATCTCTCTCTCTCTTTCTTTATAATGGTATGGATCCCACCAATATGTGTTACATCTACTCCGTCCATCTACATCAGACGGTGTGGCCCGCTCTATTACAGGTGATGATCCACACCATCCACTGTTTAGATGGGCCCAAGGCATTCTATACATGTTTTATTTTATATAATATGTATATAAGATATATATGTAATATAATATATATTATGTATGTATATATATATACATATATGATGGTGGGCCACGTCCACGTGGGACCCACCATGATAATGTGTTCATGCATGCCGTCCAGCGTCCCTGGACGCTGGACGTTGGCAAGTAGGGAAGTGTAAATGGCATGGGCGGTACTAATGAGCTAGCCAAATGGTGGGCCACTCATGCAGGCCCCACCTTGATGTATATATATAATCTAAGCCGTCTATTCCGTTACCCAGTTCATTTCAGCCGTTGAACCAAAAATTTGAACTAATCTGATAACCAAGCGGGCCATACCAAAGGAAATAACGATATTACCATTAAAATACCTCCCTGATGCTCCTGTATGTCTGAAATATCCCAATATTGGACTCTATGGGATTGAATCAACCTACAGGGACCAGTGGCGGGATTGGATCGATCTGATAAGGGCCCTACCTCAGGAAAACCGTGGACAAACTGATTTTCAAAAAAAAAAAGAAGGAAACACTTACAGCTGCTGCTGCTGCTGTCAGCGCATGCAACAGCCCTGCCAGCGGGTGATGGACGGGCGACCGGGCTGGGGCTCACGGCCCCAGCTATGGGCCCCACGTGATGCATTTCGGGCATCAAAACCATGCATTTGATGGGTCCCCATGGACCAACCGTCCATCCCAAGAATCAGATTTAAACGGAACTCAGGCGGGCCATACCATCTAAAATCATGTGAAGACATGCCTAAAGCATATAAAATCGTTGGTGGGGCCTACCTGAGTTTTGGATGCAAATGAAACTTGATTTGGACCCTTAAAATTGTGGGACACACACAATGAATGGGCTGGATTTGTGAACCACATTTCGGTGGGCCCCACATCTGCCCCAAGGTCCAATGACCTCTTCAACAGGTTGGACGATAAATAAACATTACAGTGGGCTCCCCGCCCACGTGACCGGCCCAACAGGTCAGACGAAAAATAAGCATTACGGTGGGCCCCTTCACCACGTGGCCCTGTAAACAGGTTGTATGAAAATTAAACATTTCAGTGGGCCCTTGGTCCACACGGCCCCATCAACAGGTAGTATGGAAAGTAAATATTACAATGGGCCCTATCCAGGCCCACGTGACTTTTTGAATAGATTGGATGATAATAAATATTTTGGTGGGCCCTACCCTGGTCCACACGACCTTATGATCAGTGGTTGGAAAATAAACATTATATTGGGCCTTAGGCAGGGTGGAAAACAAGCATTATGGTGGGCCCCGCTTATGTATGTATTGTAAACCACACCCTCCATTAGTGTGGGCTCTATCATGATGCATGTGTTTCATCCAACAGTCCAACCGTTTGGAGATAAATTAAGGCCCACTGTGGTGGCCCATATTCATGCATTGGTGGTCCTTGTCAAGGCCCACCTTGATTTGTATTAGGGCCCATATCCTGAGGCCCACTGTGATGTATGCAAGGCCCGTGTGACTAGGCCCATGTTGATGCAATTTTGGCCCGTCATTGAGGCCCACCTTGATATGTATCTGTGAGACCCATGTATGAGGCCATTTGATGTATTAGAGGCCCATGGGTTGAGGCCCAATAAGATGTACAAAAGGCCCATTGAAATGTGTGATTCGTGGAAGGCCATCCTTTGGGAGCAATGTTGGTTTGATGTCCACATTCTGAGGATAATGTCGGTTAAATGTCCGCATTATGATTCTCCCTAAGGCCCATTAATAGGCCCATACCTGTAGTATATAGGCCGTCCAGGCCCATCTTCATTTTGATCAGAGCCCATCACCACATAACATGTTTAGTATAGATCCATGGTTCATGATCATTCGCATCATATGTATGCATGATGTTAGGAGTTACCGATCATAGCATATGCCTTTGGGCGGACTGTTTATGGGTCCCTGATAGGCTGAGTTGCCCCATATAAGTGCATGGTACATACAGATTGTTGCATGACGATAATGTGACTCATGCACTTGCATTTGTGTGATTATAGTTACCATATGCCCTAGTGACATCGGGGCCATAGCCTCCACAGATACATCGTGGATGGCAGGATTGAGCACTGAAAATATTTGATTCTAGCATACGGGCACCATAGATGTCCCTGGGTGAAAATCCCTAAACCCGATGGTACCAGAGGATGACTCCAACGTCGAGACCGAGTGGATATACGAGCGCATGAGGGCCGAATACCAGGAGGCCGCGTCTCCCACTGTGTCGTGGTCGGTTGGAAAGGAGTGTGGCCTTACTCGCCCGAGGGTAGGGGACAATACTAGGCCGAGTTTGACCAGCTCGCGAATGGGTCCGCTATCGACTTGCCGGATAGGTATTGGCGAATATTGGTCGGCGGATAGTGAGGTTTCTTACGCTCACTTGGACGTGCGGCTAGGAGAGCGACAGTGCCATTTGGGGTGTATTGAACCCCGGTGATTCGAATGAGAACTGTACTGATTCTTGATGAGGATTGGCATGCTTGAGTTGCATCTCGCATCGCATGGCTGTGTTATGGCCGATAGCATTCATATCTTGCACCGCATAGCCTTGGTACGGCTGATTGCATTCATGTGCTCATCACCATGATTCCGCATCACTCTGACCTTGCATTTTGAGCACGTTTATATTGCGCACACACTTACACCACCCTCTAAGCTTTCCATAAGCTTATGCACGATTGATGCGTGCAGGTGACGCCAGGACGCAGTCTCACCGTAGTTGGACCGTGCAGACGAGCTTTGGAGTTTCTATCTTTTGCACTACATTGTATTTTTCCCTTTTTGTTGTATTGTACAAAAAGTTTTTGATCATAGTGGATTTTGTGGTGGTGTTCTTGTGGTTATTGATTATGGGTTATGCTTTTGTTATGCTCATTATGAATCAGACTGATGATTAGAAATCCTCCTTGTAGTATCCCAGGATCGGAATCTGGTGAATGGGTGCCAGGATTCGAGAATGGGGTTCTACGGAGGCTGTCAGCGCCGGATTCGGCGATCGGGAATTTTGTGAGCCCGGTTTCCGAGTTCGGGGCGTGAGTCAGCGAGTTCTATCAGTCCCACCTGTATTGACGTCAACAGGGTCTGTGGGACCCACATGTGGTATGTCTTATATCCAAACCGTTCATCTGTTGAACGGTGTGCGCCAGTAACCCTCCTAGCTGATGTGGGTCCCATATGATATATGTGTTACATCCAAAATGTCCATCTGCACGGATGTCAGAAGTTCCGTGGACCTCATCATGAGGTATGTGTATTATATCCAAACCATCCATCTGTTTATCCACACTGTCCAGATTGTGCTGGATGGTGCTGGACAAGGTTTGGACGGTGCTAGACAATGTTTGGATGGTACTGATTTGCATAGGCGATGTTTGGATGGTGCTGATTTACCTGGACAATGTTTGGACAGTGCTAATCATCATTAGTGGGCCATGTGCCCCATGGAATAATTGTGTACATGGTACACATGTTACACCTACAACTGTTGAAATGATTTTAATGTAATCCAAGCTCCCATCTGTGAGTATGACTATCCAAATTTAGGTATGGGATTGGTTTGCATAGAAGTCCCTTTGATGGACCCCGTAGCCTGCGATACTACATACTATCATCCCAACTTCACACTCCAGCTTGGTCATTTCATTCACACCGCATATTGCATTACATCCATGGCATATGGTATTCTGGGTTTCTATGTTTTTGTACTTATATGGCCTAGACAGACTTAGCCGATTTACATTACTTTCTCAGTATATGATATTGCCTTGCAATATTTTTTCATTGCATATCCTAGATGAGGTTAATGATATTTTTATGGACTTGCAGTATTTCCGCTTACTCTGATATCGTATTATTCATGCCAGTAATTCTGATATTATATGATTAAGGCATTGTATTGAATACTTGACACTTATCTTGTGCACACACTTACACCAACCTCTAAGATTTCTATAAGTTTATGCACGATGGATGCATGCAGGCGACGACAGGACACAGCCATAGGCTCGTTAGAGTTGGAGCGTGTAGCCGAGCTTTTGGAGTTTTTGGTTATTTTCATTATATTATATTCAAAATTTATATTAGTGGACATGTGATGATGATGTTGCCTTTGTGATTTGGGTAAACTTATGGTTATGCTTCTTACGAGATAAATGTATGTTGGAAAATCCTCCTTGTAGGATCCCAGGATCGGAATCTGGCGTATATACGCTGGGAGCCGAGTAGAGGCACCACATCAGTTTGGGCAATTTTTCAAAATGTGGTCTCCACCAGTTAACTTCAAGTACCGGCATAGTATCAAGCATAACACCCGTCTCCGTAATCATGTCATCATCAAAATCATGGGAGTGGGCTAGGTACATCTCTAGAGGGTCAAAGGATAAGGTCATCAAAGTTCTATCTTCCACGAAAGAGTCATTCATGTTAATGTCGTAGAAATTGTCATCATCCTCTAACCGCTGCCCGTATTAAAAAATATATTTAACTCTAATGTCATATTTCCAAAAGACATACTCATGACTCCATTCCTGCAATTAATGATTGCGTTTGAAGTGTCAAGGAATGGGAGACCAAGGATGATGAGAATTTGAGTGCTCATGTTATTGATGGGTTCCATATCCAGGACGATAAAATCTATAGGATAATAGAATCTATCAACCTGGACCAACACATCCTCAATTATCCCTCTCGGTACACGAACTAAGCGATCAACAAGTTGTAGTGTAGTTAGTGTGGGTTTCAATTCACGCAAACCTAACTATTTGTAGACCGAGTAAGGAATCAGATTAACACTTGCTCCTAAGTCAAGAAGTGCGTACTCAATTTGGTAGATCCCGATTACATAAGGTATGGTTGGGCTACCAGGATCTTTGAATTTCTATGGCACATCTTTCTTTATGATGACACTCACTTTTTCAGTCAAGAAAATTTTGTTTTGAATGTTTTGCCATCTTTTGGTCGTACATAAGTCTTTCACAAATTTGGCATATGAAGGTATTTGTTTAACCACATCTAGTAGAAGAATATTGACCTTCACTTGTTTCAACACTTCTAGAATGTCCTAAGAGTTAGAAAGAGATTTTGGTGTAACCAATCGTTAGGGGGATGGCACAATTGGCTTGCCTTGAAGTTCTGATTCTAATTCTTGTGGAGCAATGCTAGGTCTATCCTTGTTGTCCTCTTCTAGGTTCTTAGGTTTTTGTCAATGGTCTTTTCACTCCAAAGAGTGGTGATAAATTTAGCTTGCTCGTTCAAATTTGAAGAGCTCGGGTCACTGACTTCATATTGTGGTTTTGGATTGGGAAGAGGTTGAGCCGGAAGGCTCCCCTTATTCCCAATCGTACTTTTAGTCTCAAGTCCTTATCTGGCCTTTGTGAGGTCTTAAAAGGCTTATTGCATACCCTAATTGAAAAGCTCTTACTTTTAAAGATGTTTTAGAACCGGGTCCTCTTGAGGTTTCTCTTGATGTGGAATTTGATTGAAGAAACCTTAAGGGGTAGCAGTTTGTCCATTCCTCTAACTGAAGTTTAGATGATTTCTCCCACTAGGATTGAATGTATTGGAGGTAGGTCCATTGAAAGGTCTTTAGTAATTGTTCATGGCATTGGATTGTTCATTCAATACCTCTTGAAAGGCAGGTATTGTTGGACAATTTTCAGTTGTGTGAATGTTGCAAGCACAAATACTGCAAACAATTTTCTTAGTCTTATCCTTCTTTAATTCCATGGCCTCGAGTTTCCTGGTAAGGTTAGCCACTTTAGCACTGATATCATCGTCCTCTTTCAGGAGATACATTCCACCCCTTTCTTTGGATTGAGTCGGCCTAGACATGGTGCTTGGATTTGGGAGATGTCCCATGATTGTGTGTTCTCCCATGATTGTGTGTTCTCAGCAAGCTTATCAAAGTAGTCCCACACCTCATCTACACTTTTATTTATAAATTCCCCATTACACATCGTCTCGACTAATTGACGCATGGGGATGTCAGTCCATCATAGAAAAAGTTCGTGATGCGCCACATTTCAAAACCGTGTTGTGGGCATGAACTGACAAGATCCTTGAACCGCTCCCAACATTGGAAGAATGTTTCATCTTCCTTTTGGGTGAAGTTCATGATCGACTTTCTAAGGGTGTTCGTCTTATGGTATGGGAAAATTTTCTTTATGAACTCCCTTGTCATGTCATTCCATCTACCAATAGATCGAGGACATAGTGAATGCAACCACGTCTTAGCTTTCTCTTTCAAAGAAAAGGGAAAGAGTTTCAGTCTGATCGTGTCGTCAAACATGTTAGGAAAGTATAGAGTGGATATAATCTCGTCAAACTCTTTTAAGTGTAAATATGGATTTTCTAACTCAAGCCCATGAAATTTTGGAATGAGTTAGATTACCTCTGGCTTGATATCCATATATTCTATATTTTTTGAAAAAACCATGCATGAGGGTGTACTCACCCTCGCCAGCTGTAAATAATCTCATAAAGTTCGAGGCGGGGGTGCTTGATACACCTCATTCACATCCTAGACTTCCCCAACCTAAGGTTGAGGTTGTCCTTTTGGTTAATTTGCAGCCATAATATCAATTAACTCTGGGGATCTCGAATGGTGTCTAATCCTACGATGGATAGTTAACCCCTCGACCAATCTACCTTCCCTCAAAAGACGTTCAGTGTTGTCACGAACCCACTTGGGCATAAAATACTCTCAGCCCTCAATCTCAAATTCTAACCTAAACCTAAAAAGGAAGAAAGGAAATAGAAATCTAGAAATAGAAAGAGAGAGGGAATTAGAAAGAAGTTACCAAATTGGAAGTTCCTAATTAAAATCCTACAAAACAAAACAAAACAAGTCAGTTTCCAAAAACAGAAATTCTAAAATTAGAAAGTTCCTAAAAATAAAAATAAAAAGTAAACTAGTTTCTAAAAACTAAAAATAGAAATTTTTTAAAAACTGATTAGGAAAGTTCTAAACCTAGAATTAGAAAACAAGTTAGTTTCTAAAAATAAAAGAATTCTTAGAATTAGAAAGTTTCTAAAAATAAAAAACAAACCCTAATATAAAAATAGAAAATAGAAAAACCCTAATCTTAACCTAATTCTACAACTAGCTAATCTCAGAAAAATATAACTGTTAATCCCCAGTAACGGCGCCAAAAACTTGTTCACAACCCCAAGTGTAAGGTCGCGATGTAGTAATAATCTCGATAAGATCACGGTTGAATCCACAAGGACTGAACCTTGTACATAATCTGAAAGTAACTAGAACTAAAACTAGAAGAAGATGTAATTTAAACTAGGAGTATTTAAGAGAATAATGGTGAATTGTTAAACTAAAACTTGTAAAATTCAAAGGTGAAAAATTAGGGTTTCCAAGGATCCACTTGTAGAGATCGGGGAGATCTATGCTTGATTCATAAACACAACTGGATTCAGAGTCCCATCTTCATCCAGTTGGAAGATATTTCATTAAAAATCAAATCTGAACTTCCTTTGATCTAATTTTTAATAGAAGATAGGTATGAGAATTAGAATTGATTCCATCACAAAACCATGCCCATGAGATAAAGCAAACAACAGACTTTAACTAATCCACATCCAATCTGATAAAGTTATGGACGTTAGGAAAGATTTCATCATCCAACCATGCCCAAGAGACAATGGTAAACAACAGGGTTTCCAAGTTTATAATCACAACAATGAAAAGAACATGCTCAAAGCTATCACAGATCCATTGTAATTTAAGTCACAACAAACTATTAAAAACTATGAATATTCCTTATAATCAAGCCAAAATCAAAGAGATTTCAACTTAACATGAATCAAAGCATAGAAAACACCCCAGCACTCTACAAGTTTCACCTCTTAGCCCTAGCTAAGAGGTTTAGCCATTCACATACATGATTAAACTAAATCCCTTAAAAAACATCAAAGGAAAACTAAAGAAGAAGGAAGAAGGAAGAACTTTCTAGCAACCAGCCGTCCACACACTCTCTCTCTTTCTCCTTCGCTTCACACGTCCCTGGATGCCTTCACGTCCTCTTTCTCCTTCTCTTTTATAGCCTTGCTGTAGGTCGGTTGGAAGTCGGCAACACGTGCATAATCTTACGTAGCAAGAAGCGGTTAGGCTTTTACGCAGCTCTCCTGCTTAGCGAAACCATCTGGTGCAACCAGTTTCAACACAAAGACGGCTTTATTGCAGGATCTGTTCCGATCAACCTTCTTGGGCTTAGTCGGACGTCCCTTGGGAGAGGTTTGAACAGCCAGGATCATTGATCTGATCTTGGCCATGATTGTAGAACAGCCCGGATCGTCCGGTTGCTTTGCACGTATGTTCCCTGCGTAAAGCGGATTGCGTTAAACCCAGTGGGGCCCACATGCTATGGTGTTTAAAGAATCAGCTCCGTCCATTGCATTCGTGGCGGAATTTTGGTTAGAGATGACGCGATACATCTCGAATTCGGTATGGCCCACGGAGTCTTGTTTCCCGTTGTCCATCCTACGTTTGATTGTGATTTTCGTGTGTGCACGTGCATGGTGGTATATGGAGGCCATGGGTTTAGTCAGCCCCACCATTCAGACACAGTGGACGGTTTGGATTGTCCATCTGGTCAAAGGTGGTGGGCCACGACACATCACAGCGGACGCCCATCCGCTGCTGTGTAAGAGAGGAGAGAGAAAATCTCTCTTGGTTACAGATTCGATTGGGTCAAACCGACTTTGACCGGTGTTGCGGACGGTGCACTGCAAGTGCTCCGCTGTGGTGCACATGTAGCACTTGTGTGGGTCCCACATCAATGTTTCTGATAAATCCACACCGTCTATCTGCCTTCCCATCTTATTTAGAGGGTTAAGTCCAAAATTGAGGCATATCCAGAGATCAGGTGTGAATTCACAGGTCCACATTCTTTGACCACTCCCTTTAATCCGATGCAACGCAAGTGCATCTTTGGTGTGTGCACGCACCTCTTGAAGTGGGGTCCACCTAGGGAATCTTGACGGATCTAATCCCGTGATCTGTTTCAATAGTTTATATCAAGTCTGACCTAAAGATTTGGGGCATGAGTATGGCTTGTGACGGTGCGTGATTGATCTGTCTACTGGCCTTAATGATTCTTGAGCGTTAAATCCCGCTCTTATCATCCTTTTCAATCCAAGCTCCTAAATTCACCTTGCAACACAAACATGATTAAAATAAAGCGTTAAGCATTATCATGTTCATAAAATCAAGTAATAACTGGGGTCTAATATGCAATATTTGAACCTTAAGGGAGGTTGCTTCCAACCAATGAGACCCAACGAAAGATGTACGAGTCAATATAAGCCATGAAATCAGTGTCCCACTAGGCTATCTATATTTAGACATAACTATCCGAAGATTGGATGTGTCGATCAACCGGGAAACCCTAACTCAGATCGGCTGTCACCGAGCGTTGATAAGGTATATAACTATACAGATGTGAGAAGGGTAATAATATCGATCGGTGCCCTAAATTTGGTCATCATATAATGGTAAAAAAGTGACAACTTTGGTAAAGTCCAGATACAAACAATTAACTTAAGTTCTTGGTTAATGAGATCCAATCTCGGATTAATGTTACTTGATAGACGTCAAGCCCATAGGACGAATGTCTTTCTATATTCTTGGGTTTAGTGGCCTACTAACGAGCGGTTTAGAGCTTGTTTGGATAATCAATGTATTTTTTGAATGAATTGGGTAGCGAGATTTCTTGTGCGCGATGATTTGAGTTTGGATTAGCTAAGTTCATAGTGTGACTTATTCGCAACTAGTGAAAATAGTGATTCGATCATAATCACCCTAAATTGTTGGTTCTTAGGCTAAAATAGTAACTGGATTAGTTTAGTTTGTTAATTAAGATCTGACCTCTAGTTGTCTAGACTTTAGGTTGGTCTTTATTTAGTTGTACTTGTCTTAATTAGTCAATGATAGATTAACTAAATTTGAGCCCTATATGAACAAATCATGATGCTAGACTCGAGGTTTAAGTGATCGTGTGGAATCGTTTGTTTTCGACGGTTGATTAATCGGATTTGTACGGTACTTTACTAGTATCATTCACGTATAGGCTCACCTCAAACATTAAGGGTCAATAAGCGACAACATAAACTAATTATAGGAAAAATTTTCAAAAATTTCTGGAAGTCCAAAATAGTGAATTTCTAAAACGTTACACTAATGCTCAAGTGTACCATACCACACAAAATTGGAGTTGAAATGCTTATGGCTGAAAACCTCTTGAGGGTTGCATAAGTTTTAAATCAAGCTAATATTTTTATAGTTTTCCTTCACCAAGTTTATTTGACCTTATCAATATATTGGATGGCAAATAAATAACATGACAGGCATCATTGTCACTAGTACTTCATGTATTTTGGTCCACTCAAGCCTTAAATTGCATTATGTTTAGGCTCATGTCCTGAAATGACCTGTCAAAATGGATGAACAGTCATAAAATACATACATAACAGTGGATCCGACGAAGTCCCTCTAAGATCGTCCATCTTTAGCTAAATCCTGCTGAGGTAATATCCAATTCGAGCCCATGTGTTTGGTAGCATGTAATCACAGGATTTTACTAATCCACATCAAATACACTCCCTGGAACACATCAATTACCACTAATTCAAATCAATTACCACCATCTGCTCCAAACGACCACCAACGGTCCAGATCATAGAAAAATTCAGTGTTTTTCTATCCTATCCCCAATCTGATATCCCCAACTGGGATTGGGGAAGTCGATTTGCATCCCTTGTAGTGCCCCCCCCCCTAACTGATAGTAACACCCATCCTTACTACTTTTGGTAATGCAAGTGGATCAACAAGTGAAAGGTGGGCGGTTCTATCAAATGCGCAGGTATAGACGTTCACTCTCTGAAATTGGTGATGGCTTTTGTCGAGATTTAGGTTTTAGAGTGGACACAAGACACAATCATGACATGTTTACCCCTTTTCGGCTTTCATGACGTGATGGTCGATATTTGCATGTATTTACGACAATGCCATCTGCATCAGACCCTACTAGTCTACACGCCTGTTTTACACACGGCAGATAACACCCAAACTCTGTGGGGCCCACTCTGTCTATCAGGTGAATAACCCCTTTTTGAACCGTGATCATTGGGAAAATTGAAAATTTATTCTTAAAACCACTAAGTTCACATGGTGTGTGGCTCACCTGAGTTTTGTATCAGTGTTTTTTTTTTTTTTTTTTTTTTTTTTTTTTTAATTTAATTTTTTTAAAAAAAAAAAAAAATCTTAGTGGGCTACACCTGATTAACGGTTTTGATGAAAGGCATACACAATGGTGGGCTCACCCAAAACAACCTATGGTTGGTATCCCTTCTCCATTGTTCCCTGTGATGTGGCCCACATGAGTTGTTGATCGAGATGATTTGCTTCCTCAGCTCCTAAAATTGGGGATAAAACATGATGCAAGGAGATGATTTGAAATATAAATCATGGTGGGCTTCATAGAGCTTGGGTGTTTTACCACATAAATTCGTACCGTGGACCCACCGGTGGTGTGGTGATGTGTTGGGCACTGATGGCCCATCATGATGCATGTGTGTTATATCCACACCTTCTATCTGTTTTGTAAGCCGATTTTCTGGCATGAACTCAAAAATGAAGTAGATCTGAAGCTCATGTGAACCACACTATGGGAAAACCGTGGGGATATTGTAGATTATTGTTGAAACATTCCCAGGGTCCACCGGATGTTTATTTTCCATCTGACCCATTCATAATGTTGTTCCAACCTGGATGAAGGGAAAACAATTTTTGGCTTGATCTATAACTTCTAGAGCCCCCAAGAAATTTTTAATGGTGAGCATTCAATCTCCAAATTTTCTTATGGTGTGGTCCACTTCAGATTTGGAACTGTTCCATGTTTGGGCTCATGGAAATGTGGGGTGGCCCACTTTAAGCTACAATTTGTGTCATATCAACCATCACACCCTGGCCAAATTAGCAAATAAAGCCCTAATTGCAAAGTGGGGGTAATCCTATTGTCAGTTCATATTTTTGTTTGTTTATGTGGACCACTTATACTCTTTATCATATTTACTTATATATTTACCATCTTTATATATTTTTATCCATTATAAATTAATGAAATAAGAAAAGAAATCATCTCATATTCTTTGAATTTACACCTACTGCCACATTACCCAATTAAAAATGGTGGTGATTCTTTTACCAACCTATCTTTCACAACAAATCAAACCATCCAAAACGTAAGACCCACCATAGATATTTTATCATCTCAAAAAAAACAGATTGATTCTTCAGAGTAATGGCCATATGTTTGTTGAATTTATCCCATTGAATTATCATTTATTCATCTTTTAAGAAGGAGAAGAAAGAGAGAGAATGAAGCAATAAAGAAAAAGGAAGAAGGATGTCCAAAAGAGTATACGATTCACCTGAGTCAAGAAACTCGTCTTGAAAAAAATCATGAATAAAAAACTCACCTTATTCATGATTTATTATTATTATTATTATTATTTTTAGATCCAATTCAAACTATTGTAAGTTATAAGCTTGAAGTATAAATCTATATGTAGGGCCCATTATAATTTTTTAATGACATCCAATCATCTAACATGTGTGCCCCTTCTTTGATTTTGCTTGTCTCCCAAAACTCGTGTCGATCTATTACCTCAGGTGGGCCACACCATGTAAGATCATGCCTAAAACCTCTGAAATCATAATTTGTGGCCCACCTGGGTTTTGGAATGGCTTGATTTTTTGAGTGTCCATTCATTCTGACTAGATGCATCTTCTGAATGGGTTAGATTGAAAACAAAAAAAATTCTTTAAGGAGCTACTTTGGAAGATTTTTAATGGAAAGCTCTCCTGTCCCTGCTCCATGTCGTGTATTCAACTTGAGCTTAGGTTCGTCCTGTTTTTGGATGCAAAAGAGAAAAACATGGCTCCAAATGGACTGATGTGGTATTATTAAACATCAACGTGGGCCCCACATGTAGATATCTACTAACATAGAAATCTTTTATAGAATCTGGCCTCCTAAGTGGACAGTTGAAACAAATGGACCACTGAATAGGAAACGACAAAAGCATACCTTGCTAGAACGAGTGATGGATGGGGCTGAAGGAATGTTGATGTAGGGTCCTACTATCCATTTACGGTTCCTGTCCAGCGTCTCATGAATAGAGAACATCCAAGCCGTTCAAAAGGTTAGCCCGACCATAAACATCACCATGTGAAGAAATCAGGTAAACCACATTGTCTGAAACAAGGGATGATGAGGTCCTGTGTTATATGTGGTCTACTTTTACATTCTGACTTGTTTGAAAACTCTCGACTAGGTCATGACTCAGTTAAAACTCAAAAAACCACTCGATTGATAACTTGAAAAAAAATTCAAGTAAACTCGACTAAACTCGACCTAACTCAACTCAACTCAGTAAATGTTACTGAGAAATTGGAAGAGATTCATCAGAGTTACTCGACTCGGTACTCTTTTCGAGTCTACGTCAGTTTTTGAGTTCTCGAAAAACAGTCCAAATAATAGCTTTTTAAAGAGGAATGGTCACAGAGAACTAGTATGATGGCGTGTGGGCCCACCATGGTGTTTGTATGACATCTTGTTCGTCCAGTTAGGTTATCCACACTAAATTAGTTGTAAGTCCAACTAATTAACATGTAGGGCCACAATGGTGTTTGTATGACATTTTGCATGTTCAGCAATATTGTCTCACCATGAAAATAGGATGCTTGATGAATCAAGTGAATTCAATCATTATGTGGTCTGCTGTGAATGTGGAGCTTTTCCAGGTGGGTGTCATTTTCATATGGTGTTCCCCACCTGATGGTTGGATCAACTTTCTTTTTTTTTTTTTTTTGGAGCATCCCATTTTAATGTCAGGACAACCTTGCGAGGCGGCTGAAATGTCATACAAACACCATGGTGCATGGGCCCCACAAGCCACTAGTTTGATGGAAGCTATTTGTATGTGTGCATGTCTCCTTTCTAAAATATCTATTATTGTTTACACATATTTACTTTAATTAGTAAATATCAAGTTTATTCAAGCCAAGACTTGGTCATATTCTTTGAGTTAACCTAACCCAAGTGTTCGTTAAATCAAGTCAAGGTTTTCAAACTTTATGAAGGGAATGTTTGATTTTGGAAAAATATAAAGTATTTGTAAAAGTATAATAATTACCTTTATTAGCTGGTTAGAGGAAAAAAGAGCTAGGGCGTGTTTGGATTAGTGATTCCAATAGTAATGTGTTGTAAATTGTGGTAAAATTAATAATGATTATCATGATTACTGTAGTCCAAAGGAAAGCAAAATGATGACGACAATATACAATACTAGTATGGTATCTCTGCTTTCCACGTGTAAAGTAATTTCACTGGCTATATACACTTAGATGTGATTTTGTTAATATGTGTTATATCCACACTGTCCATCCATTTTGCAAAAATCATTTTAGGGTGTCCCCAAAAATGAAGTTTATACAACACCTCTATGGCCCTAAGAAGTTTTCATTGGCATATATTTAATCCCCATACTAGCTATGGTGTGGCCCATGTCTTCTTTGGACCTGCCTCATTTTTTGTCCCATTTCATTAAATGATCATGCAAAAGGGATGGGCCGTGTGGATATAGCACATACATTATGATGGAGCTGATGGAAGTATGTAACGTCAACACACTTCTGCCAATCAATATCATGGGGTGATTCAAAAGGATTACCATAATTTGATGGTAAGGAACATCCAATCAAAGGAAAAGAACAATGATGTGAGTTTACACTACATTACCCTTAATAATGTCATCTCGATTGTCGTGATGGCATTAGTTGAAATCAGTGTGAAAGAACTTTATGGTCCAATGTGATGTATGTGTCTTATTCAGGCCATCCATACACTCTGTAAGTTCATTTTAAGGTAAGAGCCAACAAAGTAAAGCAAATAAATGGACTATACTAAAGGAAACTATGAGACTAATAATGTTTACTGTTGAAAGCTAAAACTTTCTTAGGACCTTATAGTGTACTGCATTTTTGGTATTTTAGATTTTTTTTAAAAAATCATTGAAAATTTTTGATATAATTAACTTACGTTGTCACTTACTGATCCTTAATGCTCAAGGCGAGCCTATACGTGGGTAGTACCAGTAAAAAATCACACAAATCTAATTAATCAATCGTAGGAAGCCAATAAATTTGCTTGATCACTTAAACCTTGAGTCTAGCTTCATGATTTATTCATCTAGGGGCCTAAATCTAGCTGACCTATCACTGATTAATCAAGACAATCATAACTAAATAAAGACTTACCTAAAGCCGTGACAACTAGGAGTCGGATCTTAATTAACAAACCAAACTAATCCAATTACTCTTTTAACCTAAGAATCAATGGTTTAAGGTGACTATGATCGGATCGTTATTTTCATTGGTTGCGAATAGGCCACACTATGAACTTAGTTAATCCAAACCCTAATCATTGTGCATAAGAAATCTCACTACCCAATTCATTTCATAAATGCCTTGATTATCCGTACAAGCCCTATATCGCTCGTTAGTGAGTCACTAAACTCGAAACTATAGAAAGACGTTCGTCTTAGTGGGCTTGACGTCCATCGTGAGACATCGAGCCGACACTGTGTCTCGAATTGCTCAACGTGGACCCATAAGGTCAGTGCATAAGATGTGCTAATATTCCTGAAATTAATAAAGAATTTAAGTTAATTGTTTGTATCTGGTCTTTGCCCAAGTTGTGACTTTCGGGCCGTTATATCACTACTAAATTTAGGGTAACAACCTAGAATAATGTCCTACGCAAATTTGTATAATCACGGGCTCGATTGATGGTCGGTGACAGTCAAATTGACTTCTGATCATACATGTCGATCGACGGATCCAAATGGTGGGCCGATTGTGTCCATGTATAGATCATCACTAAGGAAAACTATCCTACGGTAGGTGTCGACCCATACGCCTCGTAGCGGCCTCCAGAGGTTAGAAACACTATCTCATAAGGCTAGTATAATGAAAACATACGCCTTAGGGCTATTAACACCACATCTAGCACTATAAATACCCATTTATTTCACTCTCCCTCTCCCCATATGAATTTGCCTTAGCAAATGAGAGAAAGAGAGAAAGAGAGGAAGAGAAGAAGAGAGGAAATGGAGAAATGACGGAGCCCGGTGCTAGATCTCACCATCTGATCCCTATGCTAGCCGGATCTTGCAAGGTCTAGCCTCTAAGCTTGGTTTCACATTTTTCACAGCTAAAATCTGACGATTTTGGGATAAATTCTTCTCCCATTGCTAGCTAATAGGTTTCCTACTTGTCTTTCTTTTATTTCCTATATTTTGAGCCACTAGAGTTAAAAACTCCATTTCATTTCCGTCGTTCGTTTCTCACAAATCCTAATGTCAGGGTTGAGTATGTTCGGGTTTTGAGTTTCAATTATCGATTGGAACGATCCCCACTCTTGTGGGAACCATAATCGAACTGGTTTCCGTTAGGATTTCAGTTGTGCACCAATTTTAAGTCCCGACTCATCGAACAGAGTTGAGGAATCATTCCAATCGAGTAAGTTAAACCATAATTTATTATTTAACATTTAACTAGGATTAAATCCACATTATAATGATAGTTTTGTATCTTAATTTAGGTTTGAAGTATTTTTCTCAAATTTTCGATGCTAAGGCCGTATTCGAGTTGAGGATTTTCACTTTAAGGTGAAGATCTACCCTCAAGCTTTTATCTGACATTTTAGAATAACTAAATATGTCTTTTTGCTATTTGGTTGATAACATGCTCGATGGAATACTTGAATGACATGAAACTCTTAATATTAGAATTCTTCGACGTCGAATGCTAAGAAATGTTAATATGATTGAACTGTGTTGTTGTGGCGGATCGAACTTTGTAAATTATTTAAATATACGGATAGCCTACTTTAGGGATGTTATACCTGGCTAATACGGCCAACCAAAGTAAACACCAACGATCAACAGTAGTTGGAATTACACAGGATGCTTTGCACCCAATGCCAGTTTACCTGAGATTTTCTTTAGTCGATTACATCAGTCTAATATAAGCTTGATCATTCTTATGATTGGTAATTGTATAACATTTAATAAAATCTAGGATATCATAATTACCACTGATTTAGTATACTCATAACCATTAGTGTGTTACGATCCTATAAAGACTCATGAGCTGAGCATGGTATACGGATAGCCTGCTTTAAGGATGTTATACCAGGCTAATATGGCCGACTGAAGTGAACACGGACGATCAACAATAGTTGGAGTTACACGGGATGCTTTGCACCCAATGCTAGTTTACCCGAGGTCCTCTGTAGTCGATCACATCAGTCTAATGTAAGCTTGATCATTCTTATGATTAGTGATTGTATAACATTTAATAGAATCTAGGATATCACCATTATCATTGATTTAGTATACTCATAACCATTAGTGTGTTACGATCCTACAGAGACTCATGAGCTGAGCATGCTGGTATGGAACATCGTATTTAAGTTGTTGGCCTATGTTGGGGTGACGAGCCTCCTCGTAGTGACCAATGAGCACTAATAGAGGTGATAAAATGTTGTTCGAATAGTCCCCATTAAATTACATGGTTGATAATTCCATGCCAGAGTATTGTTCGAATGATCGGGTGTAAATGGAATTTGGTGCTGAGCCTTTTTCTTTGTATTGATTTAGTTTTGGTTGACAAGCCCGCACCTCTGAACATATTTGGTGTTGAGTGATGACCTGTATTGTGTCGATCCTTTAATTTGGATCAAGGGACACTGGTGAGGAGCCGCCACATTGCACAATGAGCAACGTGATCCGGGTAATGACTCGTGATATAACAGCGGTATCCTAGCTTCGCCAACCTACTATATGAACTGAAACTAATAATCACTTGGCTAATCATGCATATCTTAGATAGGTTGCGATTTGACAATGAAATCGCTCGTGAGTGAGTGTTGGCATTTACGAAATATATGTTGAAATCGCTCGTGAGGGAGTGCTGGATTGTGAGGACTATGCATCATTTCATCATAACATTAATATACTTATAAAATATATTAGAAAGTTGTTTGTTTGTTATTTTATCATTACTTACGCTTGGTTGTGTTGGTAACATGTCTAACTTGCTTAGTAGTTGTACGTTAAAAGTAACGTACTTAAGTGTATTACATGTATATATGAATATGTATCTGTTATGAACTTACTAATCACCAAAATGTCCCAAGTAACAATCTTGGGGATATTTCTTCACTATGTTGGTGTTTGACACTTCCTATTTGACGCATGCAGATAATTCAGGAATAGGATCAGTCAGTGGTGCACTCGGGGTGTCCAATAGATCTTTAGTTTCTTCCCTCTTAGTAGTTGTTTTTCTATTCTTATTGCAATTATTATCGTTCGTATAATTCTCACATGGGTGATCACTACTTTTGCAACTGTAACTTTTGGATGTTAGTCCTATATTTTCAGATTTTGTTATCTCTAACTCGCTTTGTTTCCACTAAGTTGAAACATATTACTTTATTATTTGTGTATGAAATGAATGTGAATCTGAATGAAGACACATGAGTATTTTATTAAGTTAATGCCTGGAAACTTGGTATCGGAGTTTATGTATTCAGGTGTCGATTTTTGAGGCGTTATAACTTGTATCAGAGCGAAGTATTGTGATAACCAGGACCTTAGAAATGCAAACTATACAAACCACAATAATTAGGTGTTGAGACGGTTAAAATTTAAAGTTCGAACCTTAAGGGGATCTCCCTAGTTTTAGGAGTATCCAACAGTGTAGAAAATTGAACTTAAAAATGATGAACAATAGGATTAAATTCCGGATTTTGTGATGCTTTTGAACCTAAATATAAAAATTATGAACATAAGAACCGCCTTATTAGTTTTATCGTGTACAAAGTGTTTGAGTGTGTGTTATTCTAACTTAGAACGAGTAAATTCGGTAAACCATAGCTCTAGGGGGTAAGATTTAACGTAGGGATTCAAAGACTAAGTAGGTTGGATGACCCAGGCTCGGTAGAAACCTAACCAATAGGTGCAAGGTTCGAGTTTTCCCCTTGATTCATTGAGGGTGCAAAAACTAGCATGGTGTACCCCTGGTAAATTACTAGAATGGGGTGGTTGTCCCCTTGATTGATTGATGTTGAGAAGACTGAATTGACTGAAAATGCTCATTGTATATTAATGGGCACAATGATTGGACTGGATGGGGGTGACCTTTGCAAGATGAGGGGTTCATACTCTGAATGAGAGTTAATGATATGGATAAATTGGACTTGATGAAGAGGAGATTCTTCTCTAATGATATCAATGGTATGGGTGCTCGATGTACCGGGACCCTCTTGATGCTGTTGCAGGTGATTCTGAAGTGTATTTTCCATAGCTGTGTCAGGAGTCATAATGGTAATTTTTTCTTAGTCAATTAAGTTTTGGACTGCGTGTTTTAAGGTGAAACAACGATTCATTGTGTGACCATTGAGTTAATGATATGCACAATACTCGTTTTCATGATATGTTGGTGGTAAATGACTTGGTGGGGGCCTAGGTGGTAATGGGGCAAGGAGTTGCCCTTAGATGGGCACTGTTAACATTTCATTGGAAGTTCGATCTATCAGTGTAAACCACCTAGGCTACCAGGCCATGCCCATTTGCCACCTATGATTGGGGTACTGCGGGTTCCATCTTGACTGTTGTTGTTGTTGTTAATGTTGTCCTTATTGATGGGTTACTTTAGCCAGCCAACCCCGCTATGCCGGGTTACGCAGCCCGGAATTACGAAAAACCCCTGGATCGACGGTCGTTTCCCTGTTTTAATTTCGTTTTACTATAAATAGTAAGTTTTAGTTTGATTATAACTCTTCATCCGTCGGGCTTTAGGAGTTGCGCCCAACGTGAAAAGAACTTAGAATAATTAGGAGAACGGTTTGGTGAAGCCAAATAGGACACTTACTATTTTTGACTGAAAACCTTGCGCACTAGTAGATATCACGACCGTCTATAAATAGTAAGTTTACTATTTATAGTAAGTCGCAGATTCTAGGAGTTTGAGTTGTAGTTTGATTCTGATTTCTTTCCCATTGCTTGGTACTCCTATTTAAAGGGTTGTGAACTCGTTTTTATTCATCAATTAATCAATTTCGAATTTCTTAGAATTTATTTCTATTTTCTGCTTTCTTTCCTCGTGGATTCGAGAAGTCTCTGTGAAGTTCGATCTATCAGTGTAAACCACCTAGGCTACCAGGCCATGCCCATTTGCCACCTATGATTGGGGTACTGCGGGTTCCATCTTGACTGTTGTTGTTGTTGTTAATGTTGTCCTTATTGATGGGTGAATAGTGTCTTTAGTAGAGGTGATGAGATTATATTCTTCCATTGAATGACGGATGGGAACACTTTTGTTACCGTTCTCATATTCAGTAGGCCTTTCTTCCATTATCGGCTGTACCAGGGAGGCCTGATGAGGCCAACAAAGGGAGATCATCCTAACCCTTACTTGAGGTTGGTTCAGTCTGACTGAATGTGCGCAGAACAACCTAGTAACAAACAGTGATTTTCAGAGATAGTTTGACTTGAAATTAGGTCCAATTAGAGATAAGTTCGGTGTCACCGAAAAAGAGTTCGGTGCGACCTAAGGGAGACAGAGACTTCAAATGAATATTGAAGAAATTTAACTGCAACCGAGAATAAATTCGATGCAACTGAAGGCTACCATCGATGCGACTAAAGTTTAATAAAGTGCATAAATTTGAAGGCGGTTTCAAGTCATTTTGTATTTTCCGTATTTACAGAGGGTTTTAGGCATTTCTAAGTACAAATTAGGGTAAAGTAGAGAGATATAAGAGTTGCAGAGTTTCTTCGGAATCATTATTCCTTCAGTTCTACTTTGTGTTTTCTAGTTTTTCTTTATGTTTTATTTAAGATGTTAATTATGCTTAGCTAATCTCTTAGTTAAGGTTAAGGGATGAATCTTTTAATAGACATTTGCTAGTTAATTTCATTTCTTCAATTAAAGTTAAATTTTTTATGTTGAATTATGATTTGATGTGAATGAATTCCTAAATTGGGGAATAAATCAATATATAAAGTTGTTTGATTTATTGTCACCTTCGGGTACATGAGATGCTTTCAATTCTCTGTGATGTGATCATTTATATCTTTATAAGAGATCAAGCCCATCATAATTCTAATATATGTTGGATGTTTTGTTTTTTTTATTAATATTACTGTGTTGTCTTCCGACTAGAACGGATTAGAATCCAGTTATAGTTGAGTTAGCAACTCGAGAAGACAAATTAAATTCAAAATCTATTAAATACAAATTTCTGAACCCTTAGTTACTTTTTATAATTGTTTTCACAACTCTTTTATTCCGCTGGATTAAAAATTCAGACTAATTTATTTTATTTTATTTTATTTTTATTTTAATATTAAGCTTTTAGTATATTCTCATCAAATTTTATGTGGATGCACTTCAGTCTTATTGAATTATTACTAGGTTATAGCCCTGCATTTAAGGTTTTCAACCCTTGAAGTTTGATAACGTAACATCCAACATGATAACATTTGTGTGCACTCACTCGTGTTAGGACACTGATAAAAAAACAAGTTAGATTTAAAACTCTTGCAGGCCGCAGCAGTAGGATGGGTAGCCCACCATTGAAAATATTACGATATGCATCTCTCTCTCTCTTTCTTTCTCTGTGGGTGTTTGACATCCCACTTGATAACATGTGCACTTAATCATACTTAGGACATCAGTCCAAAAATTAAAACTCCTGGGTTCAGAAACAGCAAACCTCTTGCATGCCAAGTTAAAATGTTTATGTGCACCTTTTCATGACCAGCAATGATAATCTGATGAGCCCCATCCTCAAGAGCTAGAAACCAGATCTCCACACGTTACCTATATAAGATTTGAGACGTTCATATGTTGGCCCCCATGATGAATGGGCCTGAGCCCAAAATGCAGTAATCCACTTGTTAGCTGGGCCTCATCCTCACCTGCATAAAGAACAGAGAAAAATGATAACCAGCTGACTAAGTTCAACAATCATAGCCCAATTTAAGAGAGTGCATAACCATAACTAAATCCAGACCATCTAAAACCATGGCCCATCTTGGATGTAGAATATACAAACTCCTTCATGATGTAATCCTAACCATTCAAATGGTCTAAATCAAATGTCTAAATATTGACATGTGATGAGTAGATGTCTCTCAATCTGAATTTAGACTGGGCTTGGAACATGGTTTTATCATTGGACTCATTTAAGTGAACTTGGACTCAGTTGGATTGATCTAGTTCAGTGCCCCGAGCCCGGTCAATTTATTCCTACTAGGTTAGTCATTGACTTGACTTGCACTCGACTCGGGTCGGGTCGACTGCATTCGAGTCGAGTTAAGTCAAGTCAATGACTTAAGTCAAGTCAAGACTTAAAAAACAACCAGACAGGGGCATCTGGTTCATTTGTGGGTGGGTATCCGATTCATTTAACCATGCATCGAACCACGGGATGGCTTGACCGATTATCGGGCTATGTCTGGGCTTATTTAATTTTAGGTGGCCAGGCCTGGCTGGGCCCGACCATGACGTTTGAATCATTGATTAAGCAACATATGCATTTTGTAATTTCATTTGTTTTTAAATGTTTGTTTCTTTATTCATGTGTGGCTCACCTGATCAAGAGATGGATTATGAATATTCATTATGAGAAACAGGCCTTGGGATTTATTTTGGAGCTGGGCCCAACTAATTTTTGTAGGATGGGTTTTGGGTTTTGGGCTTTATATAGTCGGGCTAGCACATGTTGGGCCTTTGATGATGGACCCACAAGGTTTGTACCGGTTTGGAAACAGTGACAAAAGCACACCTGAATTTGCAATGACCAAAGCACCCATTGGGGAGGGTGCAAAATAACAGAAAACAGGGATGAGGAGAGAGAGAGAGAGTGTGAGAGAGAGAGTGACAGAGAGAGTTCGGTTGCGGGAGAGAGTGAGAGAGTAGCGTTCAAAGTATCCAACGTCCAGAGTATACAAACAGGAAGGAGTGCCCCTCCCCATCTTAAAAAAAATGCTCTCTCTCTCTCTCTCTCTCTCTCTCTCTCCTTTCTCTTTTTCAGTTCTTTTTAAAGAAAGAGATTTTGCTTGTGAAAGCTATCAAACCTCTTTTCTCTCTTGTCTGCCATTAAAAGCACATAAATATAACACCTCTCACCACTCCCCTCATTCCCCCCTCTCATTCCTCTCTCTCTCTCAAGCTTCCGTACTCTCTATACAACTTCATTTCCCCTCTCTCTCAACCTTCCGTACTCTCTATACAACTTCATTTCCCCTCTCTCAACCTTCCGTACTCTCTGTACAACTTCATTCCCCCCCCCCCCCCTCTCTCTCTCTCTCTCTCTCTCTCTCTCTCTCTCCGTTTAAAGCTTTCAAACTCCATGTGAGTTTCTAGCTCCATTCTCTATCTCTATCTCTCTGACGACCGGCTCGTCGGAGAAGTTGTTTCCGGCAGCCTCATGTGAAACTTCCCTACTTACTGTTTGCTTCTTCTTCCACTAACTACAAAACTCGCATTCCTAACATATCCTTGCACCGGCATAATCTCGCCGGAAAACAACTGATTTCCACCGGAGTTGTCATTTTCCGGCTTATTTTAAACGGAATCCATAACCCCTCAAATGGGTTGATGTGATTCTTTCCCTTCTTTCCCATTCTCCTGTTCTTCACTTGCACCTCATTTCCTTCTCTGGCCTTCTCGCCGGAAAACCGCCCTGTTCTCTCCTTGCCGGTTTTCTGGCCATTTCTCACCGGAAAATTTTCTCTTCTTGAAGAAGAAAGAAACCCATCATCTGGGTTCTTCTATTCACCTCTTTTGCTCACTTGGGGTTTCTTCCTCTGTTTTCTTCAAAATCAACTGCCCTTTCCAATCTGTTCTGAAAAATCTCTCTTGTAGATTTTTCCTCCTCACCTCATTCCCTCACTTGAGTGTTAGTCCAAATTCTCAAAAAAAAAAAAAAAAAAAAAAGGGTTAACTGGTTTTTTCTTCCGATACTTGAAGAAAATCGTCAAAACCAGCACTTTCCTTCTCTTCTTTGAATTCCCCATCCGGGTTTTCTCCTTCACCCCATTTCCTCACTTGGGTCTCCTTCAAGTTCCCCAAACTCAATCCCAACCGTCGGATATCCGAAGGATTCTTGAAGATGATAACCGGCTCCGACCTCTACCACGTCCTCACCGCTGTCGTCCCACTCTACGTGGCGATGATCCTTGCCTACGGCTCCGTGAAATGGTGGAAGATCTTCACACCCGATCAATGCTCCGGCATCAACCGTTTCGTCGCCCTCTTCGCAGTCCCGCTCCTCTCCTTCCACTTCATCTCCACAAACAACCCTTACGCCATGAACTTACGATTCATCGCGGCAGACACTCTTCAGAAGATCATGGTCTTAGTTGTTCTTGCAATCTGGACTAAGACCAGCTCAAGAGGCTGCCTTGAATGGACAATTACACTCTTTTCTCTCTCAACGCTCCCAAACACTCTCGTCATGGGAATTCCCTTGTTGAAGGGAATGTACGGCGCAGATTCAGGCAGTTTGATGGTTCAGATCGTCGTCCTCCAATGCATTATCTGGTATACTTTGATGCTGTTCCTGTTTGAATACAGAGGCGCAAGATTGCTGATAGTAGAGCAGTTTCCAGACACCGCCGGTTCGATCATTTCCTTCAGAGTCGATTCTGATATCATTTCGTTGGATGGGAAGGAGCCTCTCCAAACAGAAGCTGAAATCGGCGAAGATGGGAAGCTTCATGTGACAGTCCGGAAATCGACAAGCTCACGGTCGGAAATCTTCTCGCGGCGATCTCACGGTCTCAATTCAGGTGTCTCTCTAACGCCTCGCCCGTCGAATCTCACAAATGCTGAAATATACTCACTGCAATCGTCGAGGAATCCGACGCCAAGGGGTTCGAGCTTCAACCACACGGATTTCTATTCGATGGTGAATGGGAGGAATACGAGCAATGTGAGCCCACGACAGTCGAATTTCGGGGCGAATTTGGGCTATGATGAAGAGAGCGGGCGGGCGGCGAACGGGGTCTATCAGCCCAGCAATGCAGTGCAGGGGAGCGGCTACCCCGTGCCGCCGAGCGCAGGGATATTTTCGCCAGTGGCGCCTGCTGGGGCGAAGAAGAAGGTGAATGGCAATGAGGGTGGTGGGAAGGATCTTCACATGTTTGTGTGGAGCTCGAGTGCATCGCCAGTCTCCGAAGGTGGAATTCATGTGTTTAGAGGAGGAGAACTTGGGAATGATCAGCAGCATCCTCAGCAGCAGCTGGGTGGGGTACCTCATTCAGCTGATCATCACCATTCAAAAGGTCAGCATTTGAATCTTTGTTTTGATTTCTTTGATTGGTATTATTGATTTTATAGTGTTTGTTTATTGAAATATGTTGGGTGTGTTTTGATGATTGGAGCTGATTTGATTTTGATTTCATGGATTGGATTTTTCCTGTAAATGGTATGTGTTATTTTCCTGTGGGCCCTTTGTTTTTTGTATTGCTGATGTGTTGGAAGTCAGGTTGTTGGGCGTGTCTGGTGGAATCTGATGTTGGAAATGCTTGTTTTGTTTTGGTTTTTAGATGAACTGATTTTTATTGGATTTTTGGGATTTTCTGTTATTCTGAATGCTGATGTGTTGGAGGTCAGGTTGTTGGGCTTGTCTGATGCAATCTGATGTTTGGAATGCTTGTTTTCTTTTGTTTTGTTTTTTTGTATGAAGTGATTTTTGTTGGGTTTTTGGATTTTCTCTTATTTTGGTATCTGAGATTCTTCTGTGATTTCAATGAGATTTTGTTCTAAGCTAATCCTACTCATATGGGGCTTTTTTCTTCCATCTGAGATTCTTCTGTGATTTCAATGAGGTTTTGTTCTAAGCTAATCCTACTCACATGGGGCTTTTTTCTTCCATCTTTCCTATTGTCGTTTTCTTTCTTCCATCTGAGATTCTACTGTGATTTCAATGAGATTTTGTTCTAAGCCAATCCTACTCATATGGGCTTTTTTCTTCCCTCTTTTTTTTTTTTTTTTTTTTTTTTCTGTCCTTTTATTTATTCTGTTATAATGGCATTATTGTTATTTCTTTCATCTTGTGTTCCTCATGTCTTCTTTTTAGATTTTTGGTGATTTTTCTATTTTCTTGTTTTTGGATAGGGCTCCAATCTTCAAAGTTGCAGCTTATGTTGATCTGTTTGTTGTTTCTGTAGTGCAGCATTTCACATGATTTTGTTTATCTTTAATATTTTTAGTAACTATTTCTTTGACTGCAAACTGGTATTGATGATCCTCTTTGCTTGCACTGTTACAAGATCCCTGCCATTCATCAAGTGGGGCCCGCCGTAAGCATGCGTTGACCTAAAGATGAGGTGTCTAAGGACGCAACTTGCCTGTAACCTGGAGTTAAGGAATCCCTTGTAACCTTAAGCTCTACAGGACTCACCATGATGTTTGGATCATTTCAGGACATGAAGCCTAATATGAGGGGGATCCAAGACTCAAGTGGACCACACCATAGGAAATAGTGGGGATTTTAACACCCACCGTTGGAACCTTTTTGGGGCCTGCCATAATGTTTGTATGCCATCTCATGCGTTCATACGGTGATTTCCACCTGGATGGAGGGAAAACACAAATATCAGCCTGATGTAAAACTTCCGTGGACCCCAAGAAGGTTTCAACTGTGGAAAATACAATCTTCACTGTTTCTTATTGTGGCCCACTTGATTTTGGATCTCCCTCATGTTTGACTTCATGTCCAAAAATGATCAGGTGAAAGGGATGGACAGACTGTTTTAACACAAACATCACAGTGAGCCCCCACAGAACTTGGCATCCCCTGTCCATTATCCGGTGGGCCACATGTGTATGCTGTATGTGGATATTTTATTGATTTGTTTCAACGGTCCACTCTTCTCATTTATGTATAGCCCAACTGATGATCATGCCAGCCTGATTTTTTCTCCGAGGAACATAAATGGTGTGACCCACGTGATGAGCAGATGGAACTTGCACATTTCCACTCTCCCCTTCTTATTCTCATCTTCTCCTTTCATTGTTGCATGATTTATGCATTGATCCTCTATTCTGCTGATTTTAGATTGTAACCATGATGCCTATGATGAGTACGGTCGCGACGATTTCAGCTTTGGAAACAGGACCGTGGGCCGGGGTGGTGAGTCTCTTCATAAAGACCACGATGGCCCAAGCCTCTCGAAGCTTGGGTCGAGCTCCACTGCAGAGCTTCACCCAAAGAGTGGGGCCCATGTGGACACAAAGCCCACCTCGATGCCGCCTGCCAGCGTGATGACCCGGCTCATCCTGATCATGGTCTGGAGGAAGCTCATCAGGAACCCAAACACTTACTCGAGCCTCATTGGCCTAATTTGGTCTCTAGTTTCTTACAAGTATGAATCCCTCCTATTAGAGCTTGCCTTTTCTTTCATCTCATTTCCGTTGGAGGTATTGCATGATGATTGATTGAAAGAACGAGATCTTTTTCATTCAACACCTATCAGATGATCCCACCATTAGATGGAGTGGGCTTTTGCAATGCTTAGTCCACATTCAACAAGTTCCAATTGGACGTTTACAATCTCTTTGGTGGAGATATTTTGTTTGGGCGCCTCAATCTACTATGGGACCAACAATTTGAATATGGATAACTAAGGTGGGCCCAAGGACTACATGTCATGGGCTGAATTATATGATCAACCAAATATTATGTATTTCCTCATTTGTCTCTTCGTCATTATGATTTACAGCTTATCTTTTACAGATGGGGGATTGTAATGCCTGCGATTGTGGCCCGCTCGATAGCGATTCTCTCTGATGCGGGTCTTGGAATGGCCATGTTCAGTCTCGGTGTGGTCCCATTCCCCAAAGCTCAAAAAATTTCGGCATTCTTATGCTTGTGCATTTGAGGAACTAACAGTCATCTTTGGGTAACTGCAGGTTTGTTCATGGCACTACAGCCGCGTATAATTGCATGTGGGAATTCGGTTGCGGCCTTTGCCATGGCCGTCAGATTCCTCACGGGCCCAGCAGTAATGGCCGCAGCCTCGATTGCTGTTGGATTGCGTGGGGTTCTCTTACACATTGCCATTGTTCAGGTAAACATAACCAACTCCAACAACCACATGTTCTGAAAATATAAAATAAGATGGAAACGATGGATTCACCTGATATTGATAAATCAAACCCGAAATTCTTCATGCAGCAAGCATTAAAGAAGAATTACAAGGTCTTGATACATCCGAATGTGAATAGTTTCATTATGTGCCAGTTTGCACAAGTAACATGTAGGTCAGAGATCCCGACCATTTGTTTGAAGGAATCCACAATGGATGGTTAATGTCTGAAACTTTCCTGGATTAGATGGTTGTTGACCCTTGGATCGGTGGCCTAAAAATAAAATGGTTAGGGAAAAAACATTTGTACTGTCCAAGTTAACTGTAATCGATTGGATGGATAAGATTATTTGATCTTAGAACATTTTTGGACATCCTCTATCCATGGTGAGTGAATTCTATCAACAGTTTGGACCTGAAAACCAGTGGCGATATTTGAGAAAAATGGTTGTATCGTGACATTTAATCTCTCAGAGGTGAATGATCAAACATACAACTTGGGATTACTTGTGTTGGAATTTAGATCGCCGGCATTGGATGTCTGACTTAGCTGAGTAGATTCAGCCAGACACTTTTGCTTGTGTTTTTCAACTGGTACAGGTGGGGCCAATGGGTTAGTGATAAAGGCCAATGATGGGGTGGGCCATATCACTGTGGATGCACCCAACTGTCCAAAATCCCACTGATTTTTAAGTCATAGCATCAAACTAAATATTTGGCCGTTTCAGTTTTTGCCTGGATATTTGATGTACTTCCTTTCTCAATTGTCTATTTGCTAGTTTTCCATGAAGGGTTAGGATTATTGTGACGCCCCATCACTGTGGTCACATGTGGGCGGGCTCGCATGTGGGCGGACCCTTAAAGGTGGTTGGCAGGCTACTGTGCACATAGTGAAGGTGAAACTTTGTCCCACATCGGAAGCGCTATCCTAAGTTGTGGTGGCTATAAGTGTGCTCCTTCCTTAACAGATAAAACGCGTCCTGTGGGTGTGTGGCCATGCTTCCGTTGTGCAGGAACAAATCCGTGAGGGTTGGCTGGGCTGATGTGGGAGGGGCCACCGGAGCACCGGGCCTAGGCGAGCTACCAGTCGATCAAGACCCAAAGCGGACAATATCAGTCCTTAATTGGAAAGACGCATTTTAAAGCCGTGAGCTTAGGCAAAGCAGACAGTATCTTGTGCTGTTGGGTCGGGCCTTACAAGTGGTATCAAAGCCGTCCCATGGGTGTGTGGCCCACTTTTATAGATTTTGAAGCCCTAGCATCAAACCAAATCTTTGGCCTTTTTCAATTCTAGTCTGGATATTTGATGTACTTCCTTTAAATGTCTATCCGTAGATCTTCCATTAAGGGTTAGGACTCTCCCGTCTTTGAGATTTTTGGTCCATTAGCCATCTTGAGTGGGGCCCACTGAAATGAGCAGTGGCCCATTTTTATAGACTGGATACCTGATCAAACTTTCAACATCTCTTAGCATTTTTGTATTGATTAACTTGTACAATCCCACTGAAATTACCACTTACATCAGCTTTTTCCTCGACTTTCCCTAATCTTGCCGATCAGTCCACTAAGCAAAGCAAGGTCCACTGGTATTAACCCTTGCTTATGTGGACCCATCAGCTGGCCCCCACAGGTTGGTTTTTCCCATTTGTCCTACCAGTCCTAGTACCCCTCAACAAATAGAGCTATATAGAACAGATCCAAGAGAAAACTCATTTTAACAAGATTAGAGAAATGCAAGTGTTTGCTGGAGTTTTCCGTCGTGGGTTTTGATCTTTGAATTCACAGGCCGCTGTTGTGGGTTTTGATCTTTTGATCTTTGAATTTACAGGCTGCTGTTGTTGGTTTTGATCTTTTGATCTTTGAATTTACAGGCTGCTCTTCCTCAAGGAATCGTTCCTTTTGTCTTTGCTAAGGAATACAATGTGCATCCTGACATACTGAGCACTGGGTTAGAACTCTTAATCTCTGCCTCATTTCTGATTTCTACATCCATCCATACATATGAAGTACGCACATGCACACATCACTGTTGATTAAGCATGGTGGCCCTGCCATCAACTGTGCAAGTGACTACATTTTTCTATGCCAGACCATATAATTTCTAAATCTCGTGGTGCCCATCATGGCGTGTGAAGTCACACTGATCAGATTGTCTAAACCATCTGGTTTGGCCCTATTAAATTTGAACTGTTGATCACAACACACCCAGTTAATTTCCAGCAATCGGATGGTGAGGATTCTCCAAACCACTGGTGATGGGTTGAGATGCCTACATTCATAATGGGGTCCACGATTTGGAGGATATGGAATGATACGCAGGTATGCATGTGTCTACTGGATGCATTTTGATAGTGTCATCCCCATGTATGTTTGCATGTAGGATCATGAATCCTAGCTCATCAGGTGGGCCTCACCTTCTATGGTGTTTCAAAATAGGTGGACCACACATGTATGGCGAATGTGAACTTCTGATCAATTCCATAACCGTCCCATATATCTGTGCATGTGTGACTGTGATGACCACACCCCCTCATTTTCAGGCCACAAACACCATCCATTGGGTCCCATCCAATGATCAGAATGGATTTTGCATGCGTATGTGTGAGCTCTCATCAGGTGGCCTCACACCAAGGTATTCCGTAACGATAACGGCAGCTGTAACAGCCACCACCGTTACCTTTATGATATGGGCTATAACGGCCATCACAACTCTCATAATGGCCGTTACGGTCTCTCTTTTATTGGGGAAAAAAATGGAAAACCTGTATTGGCTCTGTAATGAATTGCTATGGAGCAATTACGGCCTTTACGGAGGGCAGAACGGGCTCTGCTAGGGGGCTATAGTAGTCGTTATGGGTCATTTATTTCCATAGTGGCTGTTATGACCTTTACGACCGGGTAACATGTAACTGTTTTATGACCCTGTAAGAGCCGTTATGGCAAACCATGCCTCAGTCTTCAGTGGCTAGAAATTCAGGCCCAATCCAGTCATTAGGTGCGTGTGAGCCCGACTGCCAATTTTCAGGCCATGCATGATACATACTTATTGGGCCAATCTGATGAGCAGCCTAGATTTCTTGCACAAGCGCGCGCACACACACAAAAAGAAGAAGAAGAAGAAGCTAATGTTCATTTGTGTATTTCGAATTGGTTGCAGAGTTATATTTGGGATGTTAATAGCACTCCCCATCACTCTAGTTTACTACATTTTACTGGGACTGAAAGGCTGAAGAAAGAGAGAAAAATCAACCAATCCAAGGTGAAAAAACAAAAATCATCTGTAATTTCTACCCTTTTGATGGATTTTGGGCTTTGATCTGACTGAATTTTGTGAAATTAATTAGAGGAGAATGAAAGCCCTTTCTAAGAAAAAAAAGAAAAAAAAAGAAAAAATCAGAAATGATAGTAGGGAGGAGAGTAAGAGAGAAAAGAAAAATGACCGTTGGGAGTAGATTTTTGAAATTCTCACCCTCTTTTTTGAGAAAGAAAAAGATCCAAATGTTTGTAGTTGACAGATTCCCGGTCCTTGAAAGTGAAAATGGGCGATGTGGGAACTTGACTTTTTTGCCCTTTTTTTTTTTTTTTTTTTTAATTAAAGTGATTGTGCCACGTGTCTTATGATAAACTGGTGACCAGAGTAATATGGGATTTGTTTTATTTTGAGAGCTAATCACCTACATCAAGCTGCATGCTAATTTCATGGTGGCGGCCAAAGCGTCTCTTGTGCAGGAAAATCCAATACAAACGGTGGACTCCACAATGAAGATCTCCCGTTTTGGAAATCATGCGTGGATGGTGTGGCCTGCCTGATGAATGGATTGGCCTGTTTTTCATGGCAGGCGATCATTCCTATTGGGCCCACCTTTTACTTGGATCTGATGTTAAAGACAAGTGAAATTTTGGCGGCAAAGATGGGGTTGCATTATAAGTTAGCATACAGCCGGTTGTAGGTGATTAGTTCTCCTTTGTGTATTGCTGTTTGTCTGGGTTTGTTGTACCACGCGCGCATGCTTTCCGGTTACACGCGGAATAGCTGCTGACGTGGCACTTTGGAACATCTGTAGGCGTTCATAAGGTGGGCCCCTCTGTGGTATAGACAAAAACAGGGCTCGTCCACTCAGTGTCAAACGAAATGAATAGGCAGCCGTCCGTATTCAACGCGAACACACGGACCTCCTGAAGGACGGTCCTGATTTTCGTCCTTACTCTTCTACGGTGGGCGCCACTCTCTCTGCTGCTTAGATTTCCCACACGCATGCCAAATCGGCGCGTGTGAGGTGTGTAGAATGTGTGATGGAGAGGTGTGGTATTGTCATTAGCAAATCCAATTCAAGGTGGCTGTAATTGTTGACCGTACACAGTACCAGATGATGGACGGCTTGGATGGTTGTGGCCCATGATGCCTTTGGTCAGGCATGTACGGAAACGGATTGGCTACTCCCCCTGACGGTGCTTTGTGGGCCCCACCATGATGTATGTGTTTCATCCATGCCGTCCATCTATTTTTACAGAACATTTTACATTATAAGACAAAAATGAGATATATCTCAATCTTAAGTGGACCACATTACATGAAACAGTGTTGCATGAGCGTCGACCATTAAAAAACATTTTGGGGCCATAGAAGTTATGGATCAAGCAGATTCTTGTTTTTTTTCCCTTCATCTGGGCCTGTATGACCTAATCAACATATTGGATATCAAATAAACAGTATAGTGGGTCTTAGGAGGATTTTAATGGTGGATATCCAATTACTATTGTTTTCATGTGGTGTGGTCTAACAGAGATTTATATTCCTCTCATTTTTGGGATCAAGCCATGAAATGATCTGCAAAAATGGATGAACGGAATGGATGAAACACATACATCATGACGGGGCCCACAGAGTACCGACCACCAGCCACGGGGCTGGTGTCAGGGGGAGTAGCCAATCCGTTTCCAGGCAGGTACACGGTACCAGCTGATGGACGGCTTGGATGGTTGTGGCCCATGATGCCTTTGGCCAGGCATGTACACGGTACCAGCTGATGGACGGCTTGGATGGTTGTGGCCCATGATGCCTTTGGCCAGGCATGTACACGGTACCAGCTGATGGACGGCTTGGATGCTCCGAACAAGTGGGCCTTGAATAGAGAGACCTTGGGTGTCATTGTTAGATTGGATAAAGGTCATCTTACTTATAGGAAGAATTAAAATTAAAAAAAAGAAAAAAAGAAAAAGAAATTTTAAAATCTAACCGTTGGATCATGTCATCATGGCATCTGGGGTTGGAATGGGCTTAAAAGCTCTTCTGGGCCTTGCTACTATGTAGCCCGTAGCATTTTAAAGGTGGGCCCCACCAATTTCGTGGGATGGTCGGGTTAGGTACTACCCCAACTGTCTCTAGCTCTCGGAACAGGCTGTGGCTGCGAGGGCAATCCTTGATTTATGTGATTATCTATGCCGTCTATCCATTTTTTCATACCATTTTAGCATGCAACACCAAAAATGAGGTAGATCTAAGTCTCAAGTGTACCACACCATAATAACGACATCCACCGTCGAAACCTTCTTAGGGCCTACGGTTGATGTTTATTTGTCATCCAACCAGTTCATAAGGTTACACAGACGTGGACAATGGAAAAACCGTACACGTGGCATTGTGATGTGCAAATCAGGTCCCCCAAATGCATGGCTATGGACAATCCTATCCATCCAATCTGCGACCATTAAAGTGGCGATAGAAAAAAAAAAAAACAGTTAAAAACAGTGAGAATATGCATTGGGACAAAATGTATAAAACGAGACGGACAGGATTATCTCATGATCTTTGTTTTTAAAACGCATGCATCCATCCAAGGTTGGACCCTTTCGATACATCACATTGCCACGTGTCCTGCGGGAGATGGCTCTACCGTATCATCTCCCTCCCCTCACTGTCCCACAAGAGAAAAACTTTGATACTCTGGCAGAGTGTGGTGGTCCATATGCATGCAATCAGAAATTCTATAGTAGGGATGCAAGCAAAGTAAAACTAGCCGTCCAAGTCAAGGGCCTCTTTCAGATAAATCAAAACTCGAAATTTACTTTGATTGGGCTTCTTAAATAGACTATTGCCGAACATTTAGTGGATGGACGTATAGGATGTTCCAACAAAAAACCAGTTCACCAATCAATGTTTAGGATCGTTCATTCCATCTGATTTTGAGTCTGTGTCCTACCAAGCAGTGCACGTAATTCGAACGGTTTAATTTGAGTTACGTATGCCACGTGGGACAATATCTGATAACCTGCGTATCAATCAGCACAACCTGCCCGAGTATCAAATCGTGCACGTGTATGGGGTGATTGCGACTGACGATCTGCTGGCCCACTATGAGGATCGACGATACCCAAAAAAATCCTCACAACTGGAATACCCAGCCATCCAATTTTTCATCTGGAAAATGGACGGCTGAACGAAGCCAACCAAATAATGGCAATAAAAAAATTGCATCTGCTGAACTACTAGCCTTGTCTGGCCCACCAATCACCGAAATGCACTTGATTGAGCAGCCAAGGTTGCATATCCGACGATTCCCATGGCCCACCATATCAACGGTCCCGATCGACACAAAAAATCTGTTATGGGACGAGGATTTATTCCCAAAACGATTTTCATATACCCTAACCAATCCATGGCCCACAATATAAACGGTTGTGATCGATGATTGGCCCACAATATAAACGGTTATGATAGACAAAAGATAAAAAAATCCACATGGGGCATTCCGAGAATTGAACTCGGGACCTCTCGCACCCTAAGCGAGAATCATACCACTAGACCAAATGCCCTGGGTTGTGAATGCTGCGGTTTTTGTTTATATAAAAATGATATCTAGTCCACGTATCCAAACCGATCATCAGGTAACTCTACCTTCAATGGGCCAGATTTTTTATTTTTTATTTTTTTTAAAAGATCCAAGTTGCAATCCTAACCGCTCTACTGATGGGATTTTTTAAAAAAGGTAAACGGCTATGAAAGAAAGCTAGCACTAGTTCATTTGTCTGTTAGGAATGTTCAATCGGTGGGATTTATGGGAACTGGCCTAAAAGAAGTGGGCCTTACATGATGGTCGGTTCAGATCTCGTGCACATTTGCCACGTGTAAAATTAATGAGTCAGCATAAACGCTCTTGGTCTTGTCTACTCATACCAACAAGGCACGTGTTTGCGCCGCTAATGTATTCATTGGTGAGCCTTGTTGTGGAAACAAACTCGAGAGAAATAGGTGGGCCAGCCCTGGAGGAAAACATGAACGGATTAAAGGACTGACCAACGGTCCACATTCAATGAATATGTGCCACTTCAATTTCTACGCCTGATGGATCTATGGGTCCACTTGTGCCATCTCATCTGCAGCAAAATATACACTGATGAAATGTCTCACATGAAAGTACCCTAGTTTGTCAAATCACGTGAGTGTTGAGGTAGTCTCACAGGTGAGCCCCAAGCTGAAGATTACAAGACCAAGAACCCAACCAAGAAGAAGTCTGAGCACTCCACATAGGTAACTAAAGTCTCACTTCCCTGACCAAACCCTTGAGGTATATGACTTCGGAAAACTTAATCTTACCTATAACAATTTTCAAAATATCCTTGGTAAGCTTAGTTTTAACAACTTGGAGTATCAAAGGAAATAAAACATGAACTATATATAAAAAATCACGATTGCATCGATATGCAATCAAGGACAAGCATTGAAAAATAGACCTAAACAGTCCAGTAACAAAATGAACATAAACTAAGTATTACATCAAATAGAATTTGATGACATCGAAATTCAAATTTCAATGTCATCTGTAACGCCTTGAAAATTGGGGGCTGTGCATATACTCGACTCTCAAGTTCCCGAGTATCACTTATAATCAATTTTATTATTTTATGATTAATCAGGTTTAAATGCGCAGCATGAAATTACTTGAAACATGAATTACAATTCACAGCTAGTCTACTGTAATGGAAAAGGCTAAATGTTTACAAATCCAAAAATTATAACTATGGGTCGCATAAGGTGTTGCTCAACAAAAGTACAAAAAAATAATACGTCCAAAGGAATGATTCGTCAAGTCTCCTACTTAGCGATCCAAGTCCGCCGGCAAAACTAGGGCGAGCCGCCCATCAATTGGAAATAGGATAACTCGTCCTCCTTATCCAGACTCGCGCCACCATGCTCCTTGTACTCTACGTCACCTGCATCTACTGAAGAGTGGTTGGTGTTTTAAAATACCGTCCCAGAGTGGGAGTGAGTGATCAACTCGGTGGGTGCTATTAGTCTTAAGTTATACAAACATCAATTATATTATGAATTTAATGAAAGACAATACATTCATAACATCCTAACTAATCTTGTTATGCATATGCATGTATTATGATATGATGCATGCCCTCGCAACAACATTCCCTCGAGCGACTCCATCCAACGATCACGTATGACCAACCACTCTCATTACGACCTCAACTGCCGAGTCGCCAACCTAACTAATGCGATGCGGTCATGATCGTGTTATTTGGGTTTTTGATTAAGTCCATTCAATCAGCAGATTGAGAAAACTAGTACACCCCACGATGTCAATGCCCTAAACTGATTGCGAGGCAAAGGCCCCCCAACGTGTGAGGCTAAGACCCCGCGATCCTTAATCCCTTCGGGTTCCCCATCTCCGACTTTAAGCACATGGGGAGTGCTGAGCAGAGGGACAGCTCGCGGTTACTACGGGGAGGCTCGTCACCCCAGCGTAGGCCAACAGCTCGGACACAGTATCCCATTCCACCATGCTCGGCTCTCGAGTCAGTGGATCGGTTTCAATTGGTTATCAATGCACTTTAATGGTTGAAGAGTGTTCTAGGTTCCATACAGGCGTGAGTAGACAGGGTTAACATACATGGTTGGTCAGTGAGTAGACTAGACCGCACGAGTTCAGGCGAGTACGTGACAAACGATATCGGGTACAAGCGACCCATGTAATCCAACTACTGTCGCCCATGCACACCTGCCCAATTCCACGGGTTTAGCCTCAGGATAGTCCTACCAACGGGACCACTGTCTCTCACATTAGATTCCTGACCAACCCAGGGGTTTAATAATATTCAATAATACTTCAACAATCAAGGTTTATGTACTAACACAAGTGATATCGTGTATTCATATTTCCAAACATAAAAATTAAGATTTTTTTACAATGTAAATGCTAATAATATTATGAAATAAAGATGCATGTGTGTTGTGTGGGTTAGTAAGGTAGTCAAACATTCATATATCTCATAGTACAAAAAAAACACACAAGGGTTAGTGCATCCAACATGTTATAAGGAAAACATCATACAAGAATTGAGCAAGGAACGTACATGTAACATCCCGTCCAATCGGTACAGTGTCATGAGGCGTCCACGTAGGATTTTCCTTAGGACCGAACGTTTAAAACATTCGTGGCAGGGATATCATAAACTAATTAATCTAGAATTAGCCCGTTTGAATAAATCAGACAGGCCTTGGCAAGACCAAGTGCGGGCCGCCAAGCTGAATGACCATTTACACTAAGCAACAGCCCGTACGGGCTATACCGCGACGCCGAAAGGTCAAAAATCTAATAATTTAGGGAACCATAGAGCTCACTGGGCATGTGGACCATCGCAGACCGCGGACCCAACAGACACTCAGAAGTGGGATCTGGCACTGACTAAGCACACCCCACCTATGCCAGGACCAAAATCTGGCGCTTGCAAATGAAACCGAGATTTCATGCTATCCGACCATCGGATCTCTTTCATATTTACGGTGGAGGTCTAATGGATTTTCCTACACCCGTCCACCAACTTTGGGACCCGATCGTGGGTCGGTGACCGTTGATCACAAATCGGACCCGTACGATCAAACCCCAGGTCCGATCCTCCCCGAATTTTACACGGCCCTTCATCGGGCCATGAAACATCCATCCTAGAAATTTCATAGCCTAAGGACCACCAAAATTACTCAAATCACCAAAATGGACCCCACAGGGCCGTTTAAAGATCAAAACTGTTGACTCAAATCCCACAATCGTCCATCCGTTTGTTCCCAAATTTTACACGGGCCCTAATCGGACCATAGGACACCTACCCACCGAATTTAGTGGTCAAAGGAGTGGTAGGGCCATTCCAACTCTAAAAGGGGGACCTTGTAGGCTACTTTGAGAATTTGAGGGAACTTAAGGCCAAAGGACCCTAGTCTAGGGAATAAACCCTTATCTCTCATAAATCTCTCCTATTTGCTACAACCACCAAGAGAGACGGAGAGTAAAGGAGAGTAAAGAGGAGAAAGAGAGAAGAAAGAGATCCAAGGTGGACCTTTGAACAAGTGGGTTCCCAAGAGAGCCAACCTTTCCAACTCCCTACCTCTCTTGCAAGGAGAAAACTCCTTTCCTTAGCTTCAACAACCGTCCGTGGGTTGCCTAGGTGAGGTTTTCACTCATCCTTCTTGAAATTCATGTAGTAATGTGGATTTGGCTTGGAATTCTAACATGCAATAGCTTGGTTTAGGGATTCCGACCGATCGCCCCGGAAGCCCTCTTTCCTAGGGCGTTTTCCCGAATCTCCAACGAGCTATAGGTGCGGACTATTACTCCTACGTGGTCTAGCACCAATTTGAATATGAGTTTAATGATTATGATTGCTTGGTTGATGCATTTAGAGAGTGTAGAGGAAACCTAGAAATTTATGTCTATTTTAATGGTATGGATTAGTATGTTTATTTGATTTCCTCGCATGATGCTATTCTTGCTTCTCACATGACTTGTTGAAACTTGATTATCGCTTATGGATGACATGTTGGATTGCTCATATGATGATGCCTTATAGTATGTGTGCCTTATCAATTCTCATGTTGTTGTTTCTATGAGTTGTAGGAAGTGAGCAACTTCCTCACCAACACACACAACACATGCACCATTGCTCATAAACTGTGTTAACTTGTTTATTAGACGAATCTGATTTATATGATTGAGGTGTGAGAACATGATTATGATTTTTACTAGTTGGTGGCTCTGTCCGTTGACATATTGTGAACTACCATCCAAAACCTAGGGATGGTCAAGAAAACAAGGAGAGTTAAGGCGGTCTCGCTGGTAGGACCGCCTTGAGGCTAATCCCATGGATCTGGGCGAGAGCGTGTGGGCGACTATAGTCAGACTACATGGGTTGCTTGCACCCGATGTCGTTCCGCCACGCCCTTGCCTGGGCTCGTGCGGTCTAGCCTACCATCTGACCAACCTTGATTGTTAACCCTGTTTGCTCACACTTGTATGGAACCTGGGACACCCTACAACCGTTGTAGCTCATCGATAACCTACTTGAATTTGGTCCACAGCCTCGTGAGCCGGGCATGGTGGAATGGGACACTGTGTCCGAGCTGTCGGCCTACGCTGGGGTACCGCGCCTCCCCGTAGTGACCGCGAGCGATCCCCTTTCTATTGGCACTCCTCATGTGCTTGAAGTCGGGGATGAGGAACCTGACGGGATCACAAACTGCGGGGGCTTGGCCTCACGCATTGGGAGGCCTTGGCCTCGCACTCAGATCAGGGCATTAATAGGTGGGGTGTACCAGTTTCTCCAATCTGCTGGATGAATAAACCTAACTAAGAACTCGGTTAACACGACCGCATTACATCGCATTAGTTAGGTTGGAGACTCGGCAGTCGAGGTCGCACTGAGGGAGTGTTGGCATTGGCGATCGTTAGATAGTGTCGCACGAGGGAGCGTTGTGGTGAGGGCATGCATTATGTCATGCTGCATACATGTGCATTAATAAGATTACTTAGGCGTATGTGATTGTCTGCTTTTCATTAAAATCATGTTAAAATTGTTGCCTGTGATAACTTGAGATTAATAGCACCCACTGAGTTGATCACTCACTCCCACTCTGAGACGGTGTTTTAAAACACCAACCAGACCCTTTTATAGATGCAGGTGACTCGGGACTGGAGGAGCCTGGCAAGCCGAGCCTGGACGAGGAGGACGAGCTATCATACTTCCAGCTGATTGAGGGTTCGCCGCCTACTTGAGGGGCGAGATAGGATGGCTGGGCAATGGGTTCAGTCTCATTCTTTTGGACATTATATTCTTTTGTAGTTTTGATTGGGCAACGCCTTGTGCGACCCATTTATTTTTGGACTTGTACATATATACATCGACCTCTTTCATTTCAGCAGACTTGCATGTTCATGTTCATGTTCAGAGAATTTCAGGCTGCGCAACTTAAATAGACTAAATGCAAATTAATAAAAATCTGTTAATAGTGACTCTCGGGAACTCGGGAGCCGAGCGGATGCGCGACCCCCGATTTCTAGGGTGTTACAAGTTGGTATTAGAGCAAGGTTTGGAATTAATTGGGTCGTGGATCATGAACCCGCTAACGCATTTGCTGACTTGAGAGGCTACATAGTAGGAATTACGAAACCCTAGGAACCTTCCCACTTCCGGATGGGGAATAGGGAACTAGTCTTGCTACCTAAGTTAGCGCAACGTAGTGCCGCTAGCCAAGTCGGCGGAATAGAGACGAACCGTAGGCTGAGTGATTTGGGCTGTGTAAGCCTTCACCCAGGTCCGAAGGAGCTAATATCGGACCTAATGTGTTAACTCCAGTCCAGTCGGGGGAAATTAGGTAGGGGCGAACGCGAGACTGCGGGAACTAGAGAGGAGGTAGAAAAAAATTAAATTTTGGATCCAAACCGGGAAGAATCGCACGACGCCGCTGAGCCCAATGCGTAGATCTGCTCATTCTACCCCAAATCCATATATAGAACTTTTTCGGGGGTCATACGGGTGGCCGGGAAATGGCGGAACAAGTGGACCGCACCGACCTTGTCCGCGCACGCGCGCACCCCGCCCGCCCGCCTGTCGCCCGCGCGCACCCCGCCTGCTCGCGCTCGCCCCGCCCGCTCGGCGTAGCGCCCCGCCCGACCGGTGCAGCACCCCGCCCGCTAGGCGTTGCACCCCGCCCGGAGTCCAGCAGCTGCCCGGGACCCCGCCCGCTCGGCGTTGCACCCCGCCCGACCTTCCAGCGTGCACGCGAGACCCCACCCATCCGGCGTGGGCCCCGCCCAGACCCAAAAACGGGATCTCTTCCCTTGGGCCCTTAAAAATTAGAGTGAGGCTCACTCTAATGCAACCTAAGGGACCAAAAAAACCCTCCTTCTTCCCCTCTTTCACTCCCAAATTCATTTCCAACCCAACATTCTCCAATATCCTTCCATAAATCCCACCTCTTCTTCTTCCCTCTCAACTACCTCCACCCTTCGTCCCTTCTCACTCTCTCCACCATCACATCTTCTCTTCCAAACCCCATTCCTCAACTCATTCCCATTCTCCACTTCCACTTCCCTCAACCCATCATTTTCCAAAAATCCACCCTTACATCCATTCTCAAGCCCAACATTAAACCCATTCCTAGGCCTACCCTCAAGCCTTTTATAAGGCCGTTCCTCCAACGATCCACCTACATCTCTCGACCCCAAATCCACCTTAGCCAAAGGAAATGACTATTCTAGCAACCGTTATCTCCTTCTTCTCCATCCCGGTGATCTTATCACTCATGGGTAAGAAGAGGCCGGCTCCCGCCGAGCCCGGACCGAGCCGGGAAAGGCGAAGCAAGAAAAGGGCCGACACAAAGGGGAAGCAAATCTCGGAAGCCCGATCAAAGCGGAAGAACGACTCTCAAGGGGCTCTTGCGAGGCAAGCGTCTCAACCGCCCGTGGAAGACGTGAGAAATTTTCAAGTACACAGGGTTGCCTACGAAGCCTCCGTAGAGGAGCACTTGTTCGATAATATCGCCCTACTTGGTCGTTTCATGGAAAAGGGATGGGGCCAGATATTCTATGGAGACTCCCAAGCGGATGAAGGGCGGGCTAGAGCCTTCTACGTGCGGATCAGAAATCCAAAACTCAAGCCCTTAGGCTTTGACCTTGTGATGGGAAGTAAGAGGTTCTCGTTCGGGGTGGCGGACATTGTAGACGTGCTGGGCGTGCCACAGGGAGAGGTGCAGATTGAGGAAGGAAACCTGGATACGAGTTAGGCCCGTGACGAGCGGACACGCTTCCCTTGCGGGCAGGCTGTCCAATGGAGGCGAGAAGTCGGCCTGAGTGCGGCCTACTTGACCCCAGAATACCGCATACTTCACCGCATTGGCACTCATAATATTTATCCAAGGATGAAGAACCGCACCGTGCTCCCGTTATATGGTGGAGTTCTTATACCAGGTAGGCCAGGGAGCAGACGTATGTCTCCCTAGCATAGTACTCCACCAGATCGTGAGGGCCGCCAGGGCAACTCGGAAAGACGTATGCCTCCCATTTGGCCGTCTAGTTTGTCGGCTGGCTCAGCAGTATGGCGTGGGTGGATCGGACGAGAATTATATACCGACGCTGATCTTGGGAGACGACATGTTGAATAATATGAAGATAGGCCCAAAACAGCGACAGGCCCACATTGATCGATATGGGGATCCAATCGAAGAAGAAAGTGATAGTGGCGGAAGCGAGGAAGAAGGGGACGAAGACGAGGACGAAGGGGAGGAAGAAGCTGAAGGGGAACGGGGAGCAGATGAGATCGAAAGAGCTGGCAGGGAACCGCTTACCATCCCAGACGTTCGTGAGCGCTTGGATGCGCTTAAGGTAAAGGTGACACAGATCAGGGAGACTCAAGCAAGGAACCAGGAGAGGCAAGAGAAATGGAACAAGAAGATGTACCGAGCCATAAAGGCCCTAATCTGCTGCAGCAAGGGGGAAGAAGCGCCCCCGTTGTCGCCCGACTCAGACGAGTAGCCCGCCTTCGTACTGATAACTAGTAGTTGTTTAAGCTAATTAGGTCAAAACTCAGGTACTAGGAGATTGTTAGGACCCTTGCTTGACTAGTTTGCATTTTCCTTTCGTCTGGCGTGATTGTAATGCTTGTAATCCATACTGCACATGTAATTGGCCATACTCATGGTATTTTGAAATCAATGTGAAGTTATGGATTTCCTCGGAAAGTTTTTTTATTTATTGCTGTGGAAATGCTTGTATGAGTGACGCCTATATGCTCCAATGAATTGTGTATAAATCTTGCATATGCACGCATAGTCTGAGTGCGATAGATGTTTTAGCACCTAATCTGTCCAAGGATGTTTTACAGGGATGCCTCCTCGACCAGAGGGCCGATTCATCCGCCTATCTCATGGCGGCCTAGTAGAGAGGGACCTCCTCCCTGACGATCCGTAAGGCCCCCTTGGCGGAAATGGATCTCAGAATACGGGTAGCACTACCCAGGAGACGGCCCCGAATGCTCCGCCACCGCAGCCCGCGGCATCTGTACCACCTCCGCCGCCGGTTATGGATCGAGTGGACCAAATGTTGCTCCTCATGCAACAATAGCAACAGATGATGGTCACTAACATGCAGCAACAACAGCAGATGATGGCCACTATGATGGGGGCCATGGCCCAAAACATGGGAGTGCCGCAACCGACGCCACTCGGTCTAACCGCACCCGTAAATAACGTGGGTAACTCGTTTGAGCGGTTCCAACGGTACAGACCGCCTACGTTCACAGGCACCCACCGCCTCGAGGAAGCGGAGTATTGGCTCAATCGGGTCACCAAGCTACTTAGGCCTCTCCATTGCACTGAGGCAGAGAGCGTTGAGCTTCTTTCCTACCTCTTCGAGAAGGAGGCAGACTTGTGATGGGAAAGCGTTCTCCGCTCCATCCCGGAGGGCCACGTATCGACGTGGGGGGGGGGGGGGGGTTCGAGGCCCGCTTCAATGGAAATTATCTCCCTCAAACGTATCAACATGAGAAGGAGAATGAATTTCTCCGTCTTCAGCAAGGGGGGATGAGCGTGGCCCAATATGAGAACTGTTTTACGGAACTCTCCCGCTATGCTTCCGAAATGATGGCAAACGAAGTAATCAAGATGAGGCGGTTCACGGCAGGGCTGAGGAGCGGTATTCGCTCCAAGATATGTTGCGTCAACATTAGGACATACGCCGAGCTTGTCGAGATGTCCATCAGGGCGGAGCAGGATGAAGAGCGGGTTGCCCGAAACAGCTCACAGTTAGGGCCACGAAACAGGGTGGAGGGACCGTCCTCTTCTTTCGCAGGAAAAAGGGCCCGTCCTAGCTCACCACCCCAACTAGCCACCGCACCGGCCCCTTCTACGCGACCGGCCCAGACATGTACTTATTGCGGGAGAGCGGGACATTCCAAGCCCTACTGTTTTACGAGGATGAGAGACCTCGGATTCACATCGTTGCAGTGCAACATTAGGCCTCCATAGCCGGCCTTACAGATTCCGCCCTTGCGGGCAATGGGGCCAAATCAGCAGTTTCGGCATCCACCACCGCCTCAGGTTAAACCGCCATAGCGGCCCATGCAGCGGCCAAATTATCCATAGCAGGCTCGGGTGCATGCCCTAGCGGTTGAGGGCCAAGATGCGGCAATCCTTACTCCTACGGCCTTTGAGGTGACGGCCCACATTCAAGGTACTCCCATATTCCTTTTAGTGGACACCGGGTCCACTGCTTCCCTCATATCTCACGCAACTGTCAAACATTTAGGGCTACGCCCTAGCCCCTTCGTGGGGGTAAAGATCATTGCGTCCGCTGGCACTTTTACAGAGGCGACAAAGATATGTTATAATTGCCCCATCGACTTGAGATGCAAGGTGGCCCACGTGGATTTGATGGTGACCAAAATCTTCCACTACGACGTCATCCTGGGCATGGACTGGTCGACAATGATGAAAGCAGAAATTGATTGTGATGCAAAGACCGTGAAGATATATGAGGACGACGGCTCTTCCCTCACATTTCCGGTCCAGGTCAGCTACGAACGCAAGATTATGTGTTATGCTTCATTGGAGGACGGATACTCTGGACCCTCGATAACGGACACACCCGTGGTCCAGAATTTTTGGGATGTATTTAAAAACATACCTGGACTACCCCCTCGACGTGAGATAGACTTCACGATTGATTTGGTTCCTGGAGCCAAGCCCATCTCCTTTCCTACCTACCGCATGCCTCCATGTGAGATAGAAGAATTGCGGACTCAAATCGACGACTTGCTAGAGTCAGGCTTCATCAGACCCAGTGTGTCGCCATGGGGAGCCCCGGTCCTATTCGTGAAAAAGAAGGACGGCTCTTTGCGACTATGTGTGGATTACAGAAGGCTGAACCAAATGACGGTTCGGAACAAATACCTGTTGCCTAGAATCGACGATTTGTTCGACCAGTTGAGGGGTGCTCAATATTTCTCCAAGATCGACTTAAAATCAGGGTACCATCAGTTGCGAGTTAGGGACGAGAATATTCAGAAAACGGCCTTCAGAACCTGTTTTGGCTATTACGAGTTTCTAGTTATGCCGTTTGGACTCACCAACGCTCCAGCGGTTTTCATGGACCTCATGAACAGAATCCTTAGGCCCTTCTTATACAGATTCGTCATCGTGTTTATCGACGACATATTAATCTATTCAAAGAGCTGTGGAGAGCATGGAGAGCATTTAAGGGCAGTCTTCGAAACCCTAGAGAAAAATCGACTGTTTGTGCAGTTTAGAAAATGCGCCTTCTGGAAGGAGGAGGTCAAGTTTCTGGGTCATGTAGTGTCTAAGGAAGGGATATCTGTGGATCTCGCCAAGGTGACGGCGGTACAGAATTGGAAGCAACCGAAGTCGGTTACGGAAGTGCGAAGCTTCCTTGGCCTTGCAAGCTATTACCGCAGATTCATTAGAGATTTCTCGAAGATAGCCCGACCGCTATCCCATCTAAATCGCAAGGACCTCAAATTTGCCTGGAATGAAAAGGCAGAGGCGGCTTTCCAAGAGTTGAAGGACAAGTTGACGTCAGCACCTGTGCTTGTGCTACCCGAGCAAGGGGTCAAGTACACCGTTTATACCGACGCCTCCCATGTGGGTTTAGGATGTGTACTCATGCAAAAAGACAGGGCGATTATTTATGCGTCTCGACAGTTAAGGAAGCATGAGGAAAACTACCCTACTCATGACCTTGAGCTTGCGGCGGTAGTTTTCGCATTGAAGATATGGAGGCACTATCTCTATGGTGAGGAGTTTGAGCTCTTCTCTGATTATAAGAGCCTCAAATACATCTTCACCCAAAAAGACCTGAACATGAGACAGCGTCGCTGGATGGAGACCTTGAAAGACTTCAAGTTTGACGTCTCATATCATCCTGGCAAGGCCAACTTGGTGGCAGACGCCTTAAGTCGCAAGAAGACAATCGAGTTTGCGGCCCCGCTAATGGTGAGAGAGTGGGACATGGTGGAGTTCGTTAGGGACTTCGACATGAAGCTGACAGTGGAGGAACCTTATGAGTTCATAGCCCACGTTCAAGCCCAGCCAATGATTGATAGTAAAATCATTGAAGCCCAGGCGGGCGACAAGCTATTGAAGAAAATGAGGGAAGGGGCTAATAACGATGGGAAGTCCGAATGGAGAGTCGGCACCGATGGGGAATTGTGGTACAGAGGTCGCCTTTATGTTCCCAACCTCCAGGGATTGTGAGAAGAAGTTCTAAATGCCGCCCATAATTCCAAGTTAGCGATGCATCCTGGTAGTACAAAGATGTACCGGGACCTAAAGGGAACCTATTGGTGGCACAACATGAAAAAGGAAATAGCGGAATATGTATCCCGATGCCTCACCTGTCAACAAGTTAAGGCTGAATACCGCCGACCACCGGGCTTGTTGCAGCCCATGCCTATAGAGGAATGTAAGTGGGACTTCATATCTATGAACTTCATAGCCGGGTTACCCAAGACTAGAAAGGGGCACGACTCGATATGGGTGATTGTGGACAGGCTAACCAAATTAGCCCATTTCCTGCCAATCAAGACTTCTAGCTCCGCCGATGACTTGGCTAAGCTGTACATCAAGGAGATAGTGCGGCTCCATGGTGTCCCTTTGGAGATTGTGTCAGACTGGGATACTCGCTTCACGTCGATCTTCTGGACCCACATTCAGGAAGCTATGGGAGTGAAACTGAAATTTAGCACCGCCTTCCACCCACAAACAGACGGGCAAACCGAACGGGTGAACCAAATTTTGGAGGATATGTTGCGTGCTTGTGTTCTGGACTTCCAAGAGAGTTGGGATGATTGCCTCCCATATGCAGAGTTCGCCTACAACAATAGCTTCCAAGCTAGCATCAGCATGGCGCCTTATGAGGCCTTGTATGGGCGTCCCTGCCGAGCCCCACATTGTTGGGAGGAAATTGGCGAGAAGGGTTTGCTAGGACTGGATCTGGTGTGGATCACGACCGAAAAGATTGGAATTATCCGGCGCTGCCTCTTGACGGCTCAAAGCAGACAGAAAAGCTATGCCGACACAAGGCAAAGGGACTTGGAATTTGAAGCTGGGGACCACGTATTTCTCAAGATCTCCCCAATGAAGGGCGTTTTGCATTTTGGCAAGAAAGGGAAGCTTGCGCCATGGTTCATCTGGCCATTCCAGATTTTAGACCGTGTGGGTACGGTCGCCTATCGCTTGGCCCTACCCACACCTCTAGCCGGAGTGCATAACGTCTTCCATGTATCAATGTTGAAGAAGTACGTCCCCGATCCTTCGCATATCATCAAGTGGGAACATGTGAAACTTAAGGAAAACGTCACTTACATTCTTCGACCCATTCGAATACTTGATAGGAAGGAGCATGTCTTACGCAACAAGGTCATCCGGTTGGTCAAGGTACTATGGACCCATCACGATGAAGAAGAGGCCACTTGGGAGACGGAAGCAGAAGTCCGCGAGCATTACCCATCCCTGCTTCAACAATATGATCAGGTACAAATTTCGAGGATGAAATTTATTTGTAAGGGGGGTAGATTGTAACATCCCGTCCAATCGGTACAGTGTCCTGAGGCGTCCACGTAGGATTTTTCGTAGGACCGAACGTTTAAAACATTCATGGCAGGGATACCATAAACTAATTAACCTAGAATTAGCCCATTTGAATAAACCAGACAGGCCTTGGCAAGACCAAGTGCGGGCCGTTAAGCTGGATGACCATTTACACTGAGCAACAGCCCGTACGGGCTATACCGCGACGCCGAAAGGTCAGAAAAATCTAATAATTTAGGGAACCATAGATCTCACTGGGCTTGTGGACCACCGCGGACCGCGGACCCAGCGGACACTCAGAAGTGGGATCTGGCACTGACTAAGCGCACCCCACCTATGCCAGGACCAAAATCTGGCACTTGCAAATGAAACTGAGATTCCAGGCTATCCGACCATCGGATCTCTTCCATATTTACGGTGGAGGTCTAATGGATTTTCCTACACCCGTCCACCAACTTTGGGACCCGATCGTGGGTCGGTGACCGTCGATCACAAATCGGACCCGTACGATCAAACCCCAGGTCCGATCGTCCCTGAATTTTACACGGCCCTTCATCAGGCCATGAAGCATCCATCCTAGAAATTTCATAGCCTGAGGACCACTAGAATTACTCAAATCACCAAAATGGATCCCACAGGGCCGTTTAAAGATCAAAACCGTTGACTCAAATCCCACAATCATCCATCCGTTTGCTCCCAAATTTTACACGGGCCCTAATCGGACCATAGGGCACCTACCCACCAAATTTGGTGGCCAAAGGAGTGGTAGGGTCATTCCAACTCTAAAAGGGGGACTTTGTAGGCTACTTTGGGAATTTGAGGGAACTTAAGGCCAAAGGACCCTAGTCTAGGGAATAAACCCTTATCTCTCATAACTCTCTCCCATTTGCTACAACCACCAAGAGAGAAGGAGAGTAAAGGAGAGTAAAGAGGAGAAAGAGAGAAGAAAGAGATCCAAGGTGGACCTTTGAACAAGTGGGTTCCCAAGAGAGCCAACCCTTCCAACTCCCTACCTCTCTTGCAAGGAGAAAACTCCTTTCCTTAGCTTCAACAACCGTCCATGGGTTGCCTAGGTGAGGTTTTCACTCATCCTTCTTGAAATTCATGTAGTAATGTGGATTTGGCTTGGAATTCTAACATGCAATAGCTTGGTTTAGGGATTCCGACCGATCGCCCCGGAAGCCCTCTTTCCTAGGGCATTTTTCCGAATCTCCAACGAGCCATAGGTGCGGAATATTACTCCTAGGTGGCCTAGCACCAATTTGAATATGAGTTTAATGATTATGATTGCTTGGTTGATGCATTTAGAGAGTGTAGAGGAAACCTAAAAATTTATGTCTATTTTAATGGTATGGATTAGTATGTTTATTTGATTTCCTCGCATGATGCTATTCTTGCTTCTCACATGACTTGTTGAAACTTGATTATCACTTGTGGATGATATGTTGGATTGCTCATATGATGATGCCTTATAGTATGTGTGCCTTATCAATTCTCATGTTGTTGTTTCTATGAGTTGTAGGAAGTGAGCAACTTCCTCACCAACACACACAACACATGCACCATTGCTCATAAACTGTGTTAACTTGCTTATTAGACGATTTGATTTATATGATTTAGGTGTGAGAACATGATTATGATTTTTACTAGTTGGTGGCTCTGTCCGTTGACATATTGTGAACTACCTTCCAAAACCTAGGGTTGGTCAAGAAAACAAGGAGAGTTAAGGCGGTCTCGCTGGTAGGACCGCCTTGAGGCTAATCCCATGGATCTGGGCGAGAGCGTGTGGGCGACTGTAGTCAGACTACATGGGTTGCTTGCACCCGATGTCGTTCCGCCACGCCCTTGCCTGGGCTCGTGCGGTCTAGCCTACTATCTGACCAACCTTGATTGTTAACCCTATTTGCTCACACTTGTATGGAACCTGGGACACCCTACAACCATTGTAGCTCATCGATAACCTACTTGAATTTGGTCCACAGCCTCGTGAGCCGGGCATGGTGAAATGGGACACTATGTACGAGCTGTCGGCCTACGCTGGGGTACCGCGCCTCCCCGTAATGACCGCGAGCGATCCCCTTTCTATTGGCACTCTTCATGTGCTTGAAGTTGGGGATGAGGAACCCGACGGGATCACGGACCGTGGGGCCTCGGCCTCACGCATTGGGAGGCCTTGGCCTCGCACTCAGATCAGGGCATTAATAGGTGGGGTGTACCAGTTTTCCCAATCTGCTGGATGAATAAACCTAACTAAGAACTTTGTTAACACGACCGCATTGCATCGCATTAGTTAGGTTGGCGACTCGGCAGTCGAGGTCGCACTAAGGGAGTGTTGGCATTGGCGATCATTAGATGGTGTCGCACGAGGGAGCGTTGTGGTGAGGGCATGCATCATGTCATGCTGCATACATGCACATTAATAAGATTACTTAGGCGTATGTGATTGTCTGTTTTTCATTAAAATCATGTTAAAATTGTTGCCTGTGATAACTTGAGATTAATAGCACCCACTGAATTGATCACTCACTCCCACTCTGGGACGGTGTTTTAAAACACCAACCAGACCCTTTTATAGATGCAGGTGACTTGGGACTGGAGGAGCCTGGCGAGCCGAGCTTGGATGAGGAGGACAAGCTATCATACTTCCAGCTGATGGAGGGTTCGCCGCCTGCTTGAGGGGCGGGATAGGATGGCTGGGCAATGGGCTCAGTCTCATTCTTTTGGACATTATATTCTTTTGTAGTTTTGATTGGGCAACGCCTTGTGCGACCCATTTATTTTTGGACTTGTACATATATACATCGACCTCTTTCCTTTCAGCAGACTTGCATGTTCATGTTCATGTTCAGAGAATTTCAGGCTGCGCAACTTAAACAGACTAAATACAAATTAATGAAAATCTGTTAATAGTGACTCTCGGGAACTCGGGAGTCGAGCGGATGCGCGACCCCCGATTTTCAGGGCGTTACAGTACAAGCAATCATCAAATGTATACCCAATCCTGTTGAGAAACATCAAACAATCCATAATCATTCCATATTAATTTAGGGATGACCTAAAGTATAAAATCTTATCTATGTTTCTCTAGATTACTTAAATACATCACCCAACCAACAAAATCATTAGATTCATACTAAAATTGGTGCTAGACCACCTAAGAATAATAGTCCGCACCTAATTATGATTGGAGAGTGAAGAGGCGATCCTAATGGCGCCGGGTCCGTAGGCTTGAAGTGTCGGTGCCCTACATCATATAGAATGCACAAAGATCAAAGATAAAGTTGAAATTCATGAAACTTGAAGGAAGAATCACCAAATTACCTTAATTAGGGTGAGATCCCTCTTCCAATAACAAGAAATTTAGAGATTTTGAGGGAGAAGGGAAGAAAGAGGTCGGAATAGACGAGACCCGGCCGCCGGGGTGCATGCAAGGTGGTGGCTCCCACTTTCTCTCTCTCACTCTCTCTCCTTTTCTTCTCTTTCTCTCTTTCTCTCTTTCCTTTCTCTAGGAAAAATTCGTATGGGGAGAGGGGTGCCCCAAAGAAGCCCTTATATAGGGCCAGATTTGGTGTAAATGGCCATAAGGGCTAGGTTTTTACTATACTAAACCTATGAGAGGGTCTTTCTAAGCTATAGGGCTCATTATGGGGCGTACATATTGATATACACCGTAGGATAATTAGCCATATGATGATCTACGTAGGGATATGATCGGCCCGCCATTTGGGTGCGCTGATCGACAGATATGATTAGAAGTTTGTCCAACGGTCACTGATGGTCGATCGGGGCTACGACTATACGGATATGAGCAGGGAAATATGTCTACTCCATGTGTGAAGTTTGGTTGTAAAATGACGGTCCAAAATCCTCAACTTTACATAAGAGTGGATGACCCAATTCACTTAAGTTTCAGCCTCTTCCTTTAGGGTATCTGCACTTCTCATGCACTTGTCCTTTGGCTCAAGTTGAGCGGTTCTAGACAGTACCCAGGTCCGACTCCCGCGATAGACGTCAAGCCTAGTAAGACGGACATTATTCTATAGTTTTGGAACTAGTGGCCCACCAACAAGCGGTGTAAAGCTTGTTCGAAAAATCGAGTCATTTTTGGAATGAATTAGGTATTGAGATTTTTCGTGAGTAATGATTAAGGTATGGATTAACTATGTTCACAGTGTGACTTATTTATAGCTAGTGAAAGTGGAGATTTGGTCATGATTACTTTAAACCGTCAGTTTTAGGATAAAAGAGTAACGGGGTTGATTTGGTCTATTAGTCAAGATCTAGACCTTATCCGACTCGATTTCGATTAGATCTTTAATTTAGTTATGATTGTCTTGATTAGTTAACGATGAGTCGATTAGATTTGGATCCTATATGAGTAAATCATGGGGCTAAACTTAGTGTTCAAGTGATCGGGCGAATTTGTTGGCTTCTTACGGTTGATTAATAGGAGTTGTGTGATTCTTTACTGGTACCACCTGTGTATAAACTAACATTGAGTGTTAATGGTCAGTAAGTGATAATATAAGTTAATTACATATAAAAAAAATATTCAAGGATTTCTGGAAATCCAAAACAGTAAAAATTCAGGATGTTACAGCATCGAACCCACTTTGATTAAATCGACTAAGAGCACTCCCGCTACAAATAAAATACTCTCTAAGTGTTCCTCGGTGAAATCGAATCTTCTTCGATAACATTGAGAGTAAGTTATCGATGACATCGAAGATGTTCGATTACATCGAAATATGGGACCAGTTTGTCCAGCAATCTATCAAAGAAAATTCAACATTTTCAATCAAAACAAATACTCTTCGATGTCATCGAACTTCAAAATTTGATAGCATCAAAGGTTGATCGATTGTATCGAAAAATGGGACAAAAACTTTCGGTAAGCAAAGGGTAATTTTTCAAAAGAAAATCAATGAGATTGAAACACCCCTCGATGACATCGAAGTGCACGTCTATGAAATTGAAAGGTGCTCGATAAGATCGAACAGAATTTGGTCTACATCCAAATGAATCTCTTAGTGTAGATAGTCAATGCAATCGGAGAAGGTCCAATAACATTGAAATTCAAATTTCAATGAAATCGAAGACCATTCGATAGCATCGACAATGTCAAATTTCTGCCTGTTTTTTTACCATTGGAATTCAACTTTATATAAACTTATAGGTTACTTCTTGGTAAAATGAACGAGAATTAAAAAGAGCTTGAGAGAGTTATTATGATAGTTGATACCCTCATCCTCAAGCCTTCTTTCCTATAAGAGTTCATCATTCAATCATAGCACATGCATTTATTGTATTTTTTTTACTTAGATTGAATTATGAACTCTGGCATTCATTGAGTTTCCAGTAGCACTCTTTAATGGTAAATCATTATGCTGGAACTCTTAAATGCTTAGCTCATGGGAATCTTCTCTAAACTCCAAAGACATCAATTATTAGAGAAGATCAAACCAAACCCTAAATCAACAACCTCAGAGTATTGATTGGAGCATCAAACAGACAGTTGCGGTTCAACGGAGCTGAAGATCCTTTTCAACATGTGCTGACATAGGGCTCACTCACTTACAAGTAGGTATAAAAGTCCAAAGAGTCTGAAGCATCTTCCTTGTGTAGGATTTGGTTTCAGAGTTTTTTCTCAAACTCTCTAGATTTCTACTATCCTAGAAGTTTAATGTGTATAAACTCTTGATAATCTTACTTAACTCATATTAAAAATTGGTAGAATTTTCATTTAAGAATGATTAAAGTTTTAAAAGTCCTATTCACCCCCCTCTAAGACACTTATATATGTATCCATACTTCACTGGTAGTCGTACTACTGTAATTTCAGCATACATGTATTAAGTTGGCACATGTGTTGCTTACGGATTGAGTGTGTGTGGTACTAGGAAGAATTGTAGATAGGATGCGGGTCAGGCTCTCTACCATACACGTTGTTAGTGCAATTCAATCCAACATTAGTCAGGTTAATATTTAATTAAGTTGTGTGATTGGGAAGGTGCAGGCATGACAGCGCCTCAATATCTGATTGAACACCCATGCCCCTGTACTGAGGTGAATCGTTATTGATTAATTCTTTTTACACTCTGTCTTAAGAATATTTTTTTTTAATCAGTAATTGTAGCGAGTTTATTTCTCAACGAAAAGAAGATGAACATATTAAAATAGAATGGTTAAAATAATATCAAACTTTATTAATTTATAAATGATATTCATTACAATAGACAGATAAATCAAATAAACCAGAAGATAAAAATAAAATGAGAGATAAATACCTGAATCGGCTGTATGGACAAATAATTTAAGTAAATGGTTAGCAGAATATGACGAAGATATTTAATTTTTCAAGTAAGGACTCGGTTGAGTGAGATTTGAGAACGAAAGGTTGCGGATATTTATTAGATTCCTAAGCGTATTGTAGCGATGACGCTAAACAATATTGATCTACTTTAATCTATTATCAAATATTCTAGTAGATGGTTGGATAGAAGTAAAGAGAGTAAACCTAAATTAAGATAAAAGATAAATTTCTGAAAATACATTATGTTTGGTGTGGTTCCGGAGCTCTTTATTGTGTTCTCCTTTTAATGCTTCAGGGGCAATAAAATCCCTAATAGGTTTCCTTTCAGTTTAGGATTCTTCGTAGCCACGATGCTCAATTGTTCTATAATCATTCCTTCACAATGAAGAGATGTTTATATATCAGATAATATTTTCATTTTTTTTTGCGAGACCTAATCCATTGGTTCCCATCTTCTTAGATATTGGTCCCATTCTTGAATCTTCGTAATCATTACGGAAGTTTTTAATGTCTTTTGGAAGATCTCCCATTTTTTGAAAGATTGTGAGAGATGACCTTGCAGAGTATATCTAGATTTGTGATAGGATCCTTGCCACAGTGGGTCTTTTATAGACTTATCACTTACGTTGTCTCAGTCATGTGCCACACGAATTAGGGCTATGTGTCACTCATCGCTTTGTCTCCTCTTAAGGTGCATGTATAGTTCTGCTCCACTTTACTTTTGGCAGGTAACGTGTTGTCATAAAATAAAGGACAAATATATCATCAGACGTGAGTACGATTCCATCATTATTAGTCCCATAATACCAACACATGGCAGCATCTTATTAGTCCGCAATAGCGCGCGTTAAAAATGGGTGTAAACACATGTAGTTTGTGACTTAAATATAAACCTCATGGTGGAAATAATTGTAGACTGGCCATGCACTCAAAATGAAATCCTAACCAATGATTGATGTACATTTTCTTATTCAATTTAAACCGTTAACCATTTTTTTATTTTAACCAAATCCTATGTTGGCCCACACAAGAATTAATGAATCGTAATAAGCTCATCCAACATCATTCACTTTTAATGGCATCTATAAAACATTGTAAAATGAACCAAACGCACCAAGTCAAGATTTACAACTCTTATATGTGCTTAGGTCTAAGGATTGATCACCATCATGCATCATTAAGTACTTGATCACATATTCATAGTCCAGGCTAATGGATCCTTAGACTATTAACTTGAACGTCAATACTCTAATACAAGGTGTAAACGTCCAATATCATGATTCTATATCCGTAACACACTTATATTCTTACATAGGATAAGGGCAAATGCACTACTGAACTTAGTCAATTCTTAATGGTGGAGACCTTTCATCCTAATCCAAGTCACTCTCCTTACAAAAGATGATCGTATATTTCAAAAATGATATTTATAAGTGTATCATAAGCATACATGTCCGTCATTACTTAACAGAGTACTAAAATTCATTGACCATAACTGTAACGTCCCAATTTTTTGCTATTTTGGATTTCAAAAAAAAATCTTTGAAAATTTTTAATATAAATAGCTTGCGTCATCACTGATTGACCCTTAACGCTCAAGGTGAGCCTATACATAAGTGGTACTAGTAAAGAACCGTCCAAATCCGATTAATCAACTGTAGAAAGCCAACGAATCTGCCCAATTACTTAAACACCAAATTTAACCACATAATTTGTTTACATGGTGCCCAAATCTAGTTGACATATCATTGAGTAATCAAGGCAACCGCAAGTAAATAAAGACCCACCTAAAGTTGAGACAACTAGGGGTCGGATCTTAATTAACAAACCAAACTGATTCAGTATCCTTTTAACCTAAGAACCGACGGTTTAGAGTGATTATAATCGAATTGTCATGTCCATTAGTTGCGAATAGCCACACTATGAACTTACTTAATTTAATTCCTAATCATTGTGCACGATAAATCTCACTACCCAATTCATTTTAGAAAATTTTTGATTATCTGAACGAGTTCTAAACTACTCATTAGTGGGCCACTAAACCCGAAACTATAGAAATATGTTCGTCTTAGTGGGCTTGACATCCATCGTGAGACATCGAGTCAAGATCGTGACTCGAATCACTCAACTTGGACTTGTAAGGTCAGTAAATGAGTTGTGCGAATATTCTTTAAATTAACCAAGAACTTAAGTCACTTATCTGCGTTTGGTCTTTGCCCAAGTTATGACTTTCAGACCATTAGATCATGATCAAATTTATGGCAATAATCTAAGTTAATATCTTGCACATATCCCTATAGCCGCGGCCTCGATCGACCATTAGTGACTGTTGAATAGACTTCTGATCATACCCATCAATTGACGTGTCTGAATGGCAGACCGATTGTGTTTATGCGTAAATCATCATTAGGGCCAATTATCTAACGGTGGATATCGACCCCTACACCCCCATAGTGAGCCCCAAATGATAGAAACACACTCCCCTAGGGCTAGTATAGTAAAAACTCAAACCTTAGGGTCATTTTCACCAAATCTGATATTATATAAGGCCCTTGTTTGGGCACCCCCTCATCTCATACGAATTTCATGCCTTAGAGTAAGAGAAAAAGGGAGAAAAGGAGAAGAGAAAGAGGAGAAAGGAGAAGAGATAGAGTTTGGGGTGTGAGTGTTGGTGCACATCCACCCTCTCATCATCTCTCTAATCGCCTCGCCGTAACCAAAGCCATCGTCAGAGCTTTCCCGGTAACGATTGGGGATAAGTTTTAAATCGTACTTGTATTATAGGGTTCAATAGTTGTTTATCCCTAATCTCATAAGCTTGTATGCTTGTTTAGGCCTTTCGACGATCTTTCCCAAACACCCTAACCCTACGAGTACCATGAGTCAGGCAAATCGTCACAAGGTGCATGTCGACCATTATCTCTAGGTTATCATTTATCAACCCTTGAGGGTCTCAGTTAATAATTAGATGCTTGTAGATGAATTTTTATATGCTAATATATAAATGCTTTGATTTGTCTATAATATATGTTATTTGTTGGATATGGATGCCCACATGTTTGATGAAATGCTTGAATGGTGAAATGTATTGCTCTTTCGATGCTCATGTGCTTGATTTAATACTTAAGTGATTGTATTACTTTATGCATACTCATATGTTTGATTTAATGCCTCAGTGAATGTAGTATCCTATGTATGCTTACATGTTCGATGAAATGCCTAAGTGGTTGTGTAGTAGAACCTATGCTATAATTGTGTGATGTAGTGTTTAGTCCATAGTGATACTTAGGATTGCTACGATGTTGAGTCAGTTAACTAACCGCCTGAACTAAAAGGATGGCCTAAGTTAGGTCAGTTACCATAGGGTTATTTGATCGACCCGGGTTGAACATGGACAACTGACAATAGCTGGACTACACGGGTTGCTTGGACTTAATGTCGGTTGTGTCAGGTTCTACTAGATCAATTGAATTAGTCCACTAGCCAACTCATCATGTATGTTCACAATTTATGACATAACCAAATTGAATCTAAGATACCCCATTCTCAGTTGATGGTCCATTCATAAACGTTAGTGTGATACAATCCAACTAAGACTCATGAGCCAGACATGGTGGTATGAGACACCTTGTTTGAGTTGTTGGCCTACGCTGGGGTGACGAGCCTCCCCATAATGACCAACGAGCACTAATGGAGGTGATAGATCATTGTTCGAACGACCCTCGTCAAATTACCCGGCTGATAGTTTCGTGCCAGAGTACCGTTCGAACGATCCGGGCGTGAATGAGATTAGGTGACGAGACCTTTCCTTTGTAGTGGTTTGATTTTATGTGACAAGTCAGCACCTCAGAACTGAGTGATCATACTCAGTGTTTGGGTGACAACTCATGCCGAGTTGATTCACATACCTTTGGGTATCATGTCGTACTTTTGAAATAGTTTATTTGTGAGATAAACAGGCGATGCCTAAAGTTGGATAAAAAACACTGGTAAGGAACTGCTATGTGTGGCAATGAGCCACGTGATCCAAATAAGGACTTGTGATATAACGTCGGTATCTTATCTTCGCCAATATGTTGGATGAATGGAATTTAATAGTTACTTGGTTAACATACGCATCAATCGCATTGCATTAGATATGATGTGATGATTTGGCGTTAGAGTCGCTAAATGAGGGAGTGTTGGCATTTACGAAATAGGCGTTAAAGTCACGTGTGTGAGAGTGTTGGATTGAAAGGTGCATGCATCATTTCATAATCTCATTTATATATTTAACAAGAGTATTTAAGAAGTACTTGATTTATTATTTTATTATTAACTGCGCTGATTGAGTCAATAACATGTGTAACTTAGAACTAATGGAACCACTGAGTTAGTTACTCACTCCCACCTGGGACGGTAGTCTAAAATACCAACCGGGCATATTATTGATGCAGGTACTTGCGAGACCTTAGACAGTTAAGATTATATCAGTTTATGCCATCTCCATCATGTTTTGGAGGATTGGGCGAAAACTGAAAACTTTACACTTTAATCCTCTTGGATATATTCATTTGGCTTGTATAATTCTCATTTTAGACGATCACCACTATTATAATTGTATTTTTTTTTTTACTGTTAGCCCTATATTTCTAATTGTTGTTATCTCTACCTCACTTTGGATCCACTAAATTGAATTACGCTACTCTGATTGTTAGTACGTGAAATAAATGTGAATATGAACGAGGTCACACATGCGTTTTCATTTGGTTAACTGTAACGCCCCTTACTTTTCAGTACACGGGTGTCACCAGGGAAGTCTAAATCTATTTACACGTGTGTAGAAACACATGTGGTCATCCATGCATACCGACACTCAGAAATCCTCAATCTATTCATCTCAGCCGTCTTGTATAACATTCATTCGTATATCAAGCCATCAATTTGATTAATTTTCAAAATAGTCCAGAGACGTCTATTTTAGGATCTCAATCACTTTGATAGAAGAATCAAACCATCCAGTAATATTTAATAAGTATATATATATATATATATATATATATATATATATATATAAAATTTGTTATATTATAAGTTTTACACATACATAGATCAAAAGAATTATGGATGTACTTGATAATTTACTTATCATATAAATAAGGTACAAAAATGTGTTGTAATAGAGTGATATGTATATAACTAACGTATACAAAATATTATGAAAATAATATTACAATAAGTGAGAATTTTATAATGTATAATTGAATTATAAATACTGATGTAGTACTAAATATTTTCTATAAATATGTGTATAAAATTTATTAGATATTTTAATAAGATTTTATATTATTTAACAATATTATGAAATACAAATATGATTTTAATTAAAGGTATATTGTACAGTCTTAAATTCATTCATATGTATAATATAATATTATATATTGTGAATTATATACTGATAAACATGTGATCAATAGCATGTATATAGTAGTACATTAATATTAAAATTATGTTTATGTATGTGTATGAGATCTTAATCATCATAATTATAAGTAATATACAATAGTAATAAAACTTATATTAATATTAGAATTGGTTAGTAATACATTATGAGAACCTTACAAATGACCCATTAAGACCTTTTAACCGTTGATGTTCAATCTCGGGATGATTCGACTGTTAGATCAACGGAAAGCCACCGTCAGAGCTAGGAATCAACTCGTATGGCCCACTTGAACCTTGAACCGGTCTGATCATTGTCCCGACGTCCCAAATGAGACCCCCAGAGAGAATGGACGTTGTGGATTTCATAAAATCCATCTGTGGACCCCCCACATTTGATTGCATGTATACACGGTGTAGGGGATCTCGCTATGCACTGAACCAAAGGGGTTGGTCAAACCGGCTTGAACCGCTAGTTCCAAAGAAGGAAACTTCTTCCTTCCTTTTTGCTTCCCGCTAGCAACCGTTTAAAACAGACTGTCTGCGTTTGAGCGATCATTGGCTCACCTCCATCACCCCGACGCGTGATCTGAACCGTCTATCGCGTCCACAGTGCAAGGTTGACCAAAAATACCCGTATGTGGAAACTCACATACGTGCTCACGAGGACAGGTGTAAGTGGGAAAGCGTATAAGCGCATTTGTGCTTCTAGCCGCCCCAAGATCAGCCCGTTGTGAATAATGTGGGCCACTTAAGTCCAATCCAAACCATCCAAATAATTCAGACTGTGGGCTTGACCAAAACCACATCGGTCTCACAATTTTTCCCATACGTTTGGGCACTCAAACCGAGGCCAAACAGAGCTGCGTGCGGCATTTTCGGAAACGGAAACCATAGCGGGAAAGGACTCTTTCCTCCCCACGATCCGCATGAACACCCTTCTTTAAACCTCAGCCGTGCATTTAGAGCAATCTCAGCCATCCAATAGCTCCCCACGTGGGAGAGGATTTTCGTCCACAGAAAATCGAAACCATGGCCGGTTTCAGCCTTACAAGCTAAATCTTGAAACCACTTCAATCCAGTGGAATCCGGGCCATTCATCCTTCATCCAACGGACTAGAAGAGTTAGGGTTTCCATGTGAAGGAGGCATAAATGCCTCTTTCTCGTCCATTGCAAAGAAATCTAGAAAAAATGGCTGCCACCTTCTTCATCCGAACCCACCACCCAAACGGTCCTAAAGCTTTGAAAGAGCTTACCCGTAAGCTCCCTAGGGTTCATGCGAACCACCCCATGCTATTGGATTAAGGAAGAAAAAATGGGTGGGAGTCTGTCTTGGAAGCCTGTTGTCTTCCCTGCCACTCCAAACCGAGCCAGACTCGGTTCAGGCATGCTGCCTTCGAGTCAGATCATCTAGTGGTGCTGTGGGACCTTTTGGAAGAGGAAAGGTGCAATGAGGGGAAAGGAAGAGAAAAGGAGGGAGTGTGGGTGTGTGCAGCAGCAACCCGGCACAACCAGGTCGCTGGCGCGACTCGCCCGACTCGAGTCAGGTCGTACTGGCCTGGTTAGGCCCAGTTCATCCCTGGGAAGCAGTAGAAGAAAGGAGTTTGTGAGAGAAGAGAGGAAGAAGAGGAGCAGAAAGAGAGAGAAGAGAGCGAGGGAGATGATCTAGCTGCCATTTGGGTTCGGCCCGAACTCGAGTTGGGCCCAAGACATGCAACTCTCCACTGAGTTGACTCAGCTGACGACTCACGACCTGGGCTACTGTTGCCTATTCAGCTCAGTCCCTTTTCCCAGTTTACTATGAGGTTGTGATATCTTATTTGAAGCATATCCTCTGTAATGCAACGGACAGTGAAGATAGAATGGTTCGTGCAAAGTCTCTAGAGTGCATTAGTGTCATAGGTTTGGCTGTTAGCAAGGATAAGTTCAACGATGATGTCAAGGAGGTTAGTGATGTATTTAAGGGTCTTCAAACAAGTGTTCTAAGCAACAACGACAATGATCCAACTGCTTGTTATATGCTTCAGGCGTGGGCCCGCATTTACATGTGCCTGGGAAAGGATTTTCTGCCTTACATTGGTGTTGTAATGCCACCTCTCTTGCAAATGGTTCAACTTAATCCCGGATTCACAGTGACTGATGCAAACGCTCAATTCGAGCAAGTCACTCCTGATCATGATGGATCCAAGTCTAAGGCCGAGATACACCACTGAGTCGACCTAGGTGAGCCCGCACATTCTTTCCAAACTGAAACTGTCTCAATTATCATTGTGATTATTATCATCATTTTAAGATTAATAAATTTTGATATAAACCATTAGTAATTTATCCATGCTAACATTGGTTAATACACATAAGAATTATCATTGTTAAAATACTAATATCTTATTTTACCGTTTTTAAAATATTAATATTGATGTTAGAACATACTATGTATTTTCACCACTATTGAGACTCAAATATTGCATAATTTTTCCCATGTATATCTTGGTTTTATAAACATAAGTCATCTTAATATTTTATTTTACTCATATATATGTTGTAAGGTGAATTTAAGAGCTTGGATTGAAAAATGGTGCTAAAAAGTAAGAATTTGATGCTAAAAAATCACCAAGGCAAGGGATGGATCTTAGGAGACCAAGATTGAAGAATTCACATACCAAAGATCCAAGAAAACCAAGTGAGAAATGAAGAGAATCGAAGATTTGAAGTGAAGAATCGTGAAATCGTCCTGAAAAAGTGTACTCTGAAGTTGTAAAGTTTATTTTGGGAAACTGCATAGCAGGAAGTCTGTTTTAAACGAATTATGCAGCGAGAAGTCTATTTTGAAAAAATATGTATATTTGAGGCAGTTTCTAGAGTTTTTCAACTTTGTACGAAAATTGGAGTTCCCTACTTATAAATAGGGCTTCCTAAGGCATTCCTAAGTATCATTCAAGGCATCTCAAAGCAAAATTTAGGGTTTTTAAGAGCTTTTAATTTTATTAGAGTTTTATAAGTTTTTTTTTAGATCTTTTCTATTTGTATTTATTTCTTTCTTCTTATTTTTTCTTTTTTATTTTAATTATGTTTTTGTAAGTTCCTTCTAGCCCAAGCTAGAAGGGAAGCACATGGGTTTAATAATTCTTTAAGTTATGATGATTGATTGTTTTAATGATGAGAAGAATGGTGTATGCATGTTATCTATTATTTAAGTTTTGTTTTGTAACCTCTTGTGAGATCCATATGTTTCCATCATATGAGATCCACATTGATGGATAGGCTTACCCTAGATCAATCAGATTTCTTAGATAGGAGATGTTCTCAACCTGTTATATTTATTTAATATTCATTATCCTATAGATATTGAATACTTAAAATCACTGGCGCTTGAGAATATATGTCAATGGTGCAAATCCATTATTTTCTAATCTTTTATATCATTTATTAAAATATTTAAACTGTTTTATTTTCCGATTAGGCTGACCATAGTGCTCAGATCCTAGTTGTGTTATCCAAGTCATCATGATTTTAGAACATTAACCTATGTGTGGAACTTTGAAGCTTGGGTGTTATTTTATTCAGTTGAATTACATCCATTCAAAAATCTCAAAATCAAATCATCAATTTAGTTTTTATTATTTAGTTTGTTTTGCATTTGATTTTTTCCTTCTCGCAATTCATCTCCTTGTGGGATCGACCCTGTATTCACAGGATATTACTTACGAACCTCTACACTTGGAGGCAAGCAATCAACCATAATGACTGTTAGTGTCACGTAGGCTAATATAAGTCATAACACTAATGTTAACAACATTTTATAATCATTAAAATTTATATTATAATTATTTTCACACCAACTAAAGTCCAAACCCTAAATCTAGCCTAGACCTAAGTAATCTAAAACATAAGTTGTGATCCTAACTGTTAGTAGGTTATCCATACTAATAGTTGCTATTACAAATGAAGACCACTGTTACTAAATACTAGTACTTTATTTATCAATCGTATGTATAATTATTGATAGTAGATCATACTATTTACTACATCGCGAGGATTATTAACGTCGCATAGCTAATCTTAATCATATCATTAAGGATAATGGTGATATTGTGATTATACTTCAATTAACGTTCAAATCCTAGAATCTGAGCATTTAACTAAACCTAGGATAAAACCCTAATTCCTACATTAGAACCCTAAAAACAAGTAATCTAAACCTTAGGTCATACTAACCTTGACCATAAAGACTTTGTGGAAACCTGATCTCACGTACAACTTCACAATCCATTGTAGGATTCAATTCTGCGGGTGCACGCTTTTCTTAGCAACGCCAGTTAGCGATTCGATACACAAGGTGATGATTTCTTCCCCTTGAGCTTTCCATTTTCCCATTAGCTTAAGTTATAGTTTTATTTTAATTTATAAATGATATCTCCATTCTGTAACCACATGTGTTAATTGTTGGAATTGAGTTGCTACATCACATGCTTACTGTTTATTATGTATATTTAATTCATGCTATTGGATTACTTGTGGATTGCTTGTGGAATTTAAACTGGTACATTGGTGGAAAATTCCTACTTATAAATGTACACCCATACTTGGGATATAACTCGATTGACGGTGATTGCAATGGACCGTCGATCTAGTGGTTATTGAGTGGTGGTTTAGATGGATCATAGATGTGGGCTTACCATCTGGGGTTGTTGTGTTTAAGTGATTTTCAAGGATGGTCTTTTATCACATGGTTTTAATACTCGCCCTATGTGGCTTATTTTGATATTTACCCTATGTGGCTTGTTTTGATATTGGCCCTACGTGGCTTTGTTTTGGTATTTTCCTTGTATGGGTTCAATGTTTTATACTGTGCAACATTGCGATGGTAAGCCTCATATATTGTAATATGATTGGTCATTAGTCGACGGGGTTCCATTAAACATCATAAGATGGTAGTGTCATGAGCCGGGGATGGTGGTATGAGACTTATGCCCGAGCTGTCGGCCTACGCTGGTGACAAGCTCCCATAGTGACCTTTGAGCTTATTTAAATTGGCTGGTTGTAATTGGACTACTAACGGGTTGGCTAATCATACATACATGGCACAGACCAACATCTATTGCTATCGTACGTAATGTACGTTTTTGTTTGTTTGGATGTTTTACCCGGGACAATGATTGCATGGTCAACGAGCCCAATGTCTGTCTGGATGTTTTACCCGGGACAATGATTGTATGGGCGACGAGCCCAATGTCCGTCTGGATGTTTTACATGGGACAATGATTGCATGGGTGACGAGCCCACTGTCCGTATGGATGACATCCCCAGGGTGATGATTGCATTCACGCATCCATGCATCTAATAAGACTTGCATCATGTATTGTTTTGTATGCTTTGCTTTATAACTATGCTTACCTAATGCAGCGGTGTGTAAGCTTGAGGAGAATTCACATTTAGTTACCCACTCATCCATCAAATATATAACTGTATAGGTATCACAGGTGGCTTAAGTGATTTTCAGGTTCAGACGGATGAGGAGCTGGGTACAAGTGCCAGGGATGCACGATCGTATTGTTAAGAGGAACTGCACATTCTTGCGGTTTATGTTTACATTCTTCTGTTATTTTTCATGTATTAAATTATGTGAATTTGTGTATTTGTTATATCAAGACATTGGTTTGTATAAGTCATTATGGGTAAACTTTTGTATATTTTTATTCTAAATTTAAATGCAAACTTTCCTTTATTTTTGATTTGTCCATACTACGCTTATTTGCTTACTCTGATAGTTGAAAAAAAAATGTATACTCGGATTTGACCATCCTTTAAGATTAACACTCGGGTTTTTGGGATACGGGTAACATACTCGAGTCCTGAAAAGTCGGGGCGTTACATTAACACCCGGGAACTTGAGATCAATTAGAGTATACGTACTCGGGTGCCGATTTTCGAAGCTTTACAATAACTTTTTCCAATAGATAACTACTCTGTCTAATCTTATTTTCTTAAAAAACAGAGGATTTACTTTTCACGTAACCTAATTCATCTAAGTTTAAGGAACATTGGATATTATTTAAGGCATATTACATTGTTAAGGAGATTCATGGTTATTGTTGATGCAGAAATCTGGTTAACTTTCCCTGGACCTCAGGTAAGGAATCTGAGTCTGGTCGTAAACGAGGTTCGAGGCTAAAGATTGTGTATACCTTTCACGATTGGATGTGCTCTCATTTATAGGTAAGAAGAGGCAATGGCATAGAGGAGATCTCCCTGTTTAATAGGGATGTGTTATAGTAAGATTCGTATCCCGTGTACGTCACGAGGATCTTTCCGAGACTCTCAGCTAGGATCTTGAGCAGATCCAAGTCAGCTCGATCACTTTCCTAGTTCCTCGACTGGGATCTTGGGTAGACACTGTTGGAACCAGGTCGGAACCAACAGAAGAAGTGTTTGTGCTGACCTGGGGTTATGCCGACTTGGAGTTATGCTGACCTGGGGTTGCGCTGACCCGACTCCTTTGGCGAGTAGTAATGGAGCTTCTTTCGGCATCGGGAAATTAATGGGTCTTCTGACCTACTAACAAGTGACCAACCTTGACCTCATTTCCTGCTCGGTCTGGGGTCAAAGGTCGAATCTTCAGTTGTATTTTTCATTGTTCGACCTGGCGAAGCGTACAAAGTTTCGACCTGACTTTATCTTATTGGTTGATCTATTTTTCTCATAATAGTTATCAAGATCAATCACACCACATTTGTATTGCCAATGAATTAGGGTGCACAATGACTTTCTAAGGCACGACTGCAATAATAAGGACATTCAAAGCTCTCTTCTGCTCAATCTCTCTTAAGATAGTATTTATTTATAAGAAATGAGGGGTTTTAGAGAGTGTTTGGTATGCGCTAACCATTAGATGTCTATAAATCTATTTTATTTATATGTTCAAATTGACCAAATTCTTCAATTATATAGTAACATTCACTCTCAACCTAAAATCATGCTTAAACCCTCTTAATCATGCATTATGGTTGAAAGGTCTGATAGAAGAACTCGGGTTGAACCATAAGGCAATTCAGCTACATTGAAATAATCAGAATGATATCCATCTAACAATGAATTGGGTGTATCACGTGTTAACCAAGTACATCAACGTAAGGTTCCACAAGATACGAGTACTCATTACTTCAAGAGAGATTCTGTTTTAAAGAAATTATTCAAATGAGAATGTCGTGAACATATTGACAAAGCCAATGACAATAAAGAAGTTCAAACACTGCTTGGGCTTGATCAATCTCACTAGTCATTGATTGAATTGAGCACCCTTGCATAGGTGTGCAGATAAAGTTGTGTTCCAGGTGGAGAATGTAGGGAAAGGTATACGCTCAAGGTGGAGGTTACATGAGAGGTGTACAGGCGACTTGGTTGAATGCAAGTTAAGTTAAAGATTGTTGTAAAAGATGCCTTGGATTTTACAAATCTGCTATGCAGAGGAGTCATGTCTTGGTTCCATCGAGGTTATTTTCGGTTCAAACGAAAAATGGAGGATTCTCTGGTTGCACGCTGTGAAGATTTGCATATTTTGGTTCGATTGAAAAGTTAGTCCGGTTCGACCGAAGGTCTCATTCGGTCCAATATGACCTATTACATATATTAGCACAAATCGGGCTATTTAAGTCTTATTTGGGATTAAGGTTTGTTATATCAAGCATTTTCTCTCTAAGAGCAAGTGTTTGTGAGTTGAGAGGACTTCTAAATACTTGTAAAGGCTTGGGAAAGGATTTTTTTTAAGGGGTTGTGAATCGCAATGGGAGATCGGATACTTCTATAATTAACAAAGGTGAGCGTGTAAACTCTAAGTTTTGATTATACTTGAGTTCTATTACTTTGTCCCGTGGTTTTTTCTTGCAGGAGTGTTCCATATAAAATATCTTGTATTTTGTAATTAATTGTTTTATTGTTTAGTTATAATACTTTATTCCATTGTTATACCTTAGTTGAACGCGCTTTTGAAAAGTGCATGAATTGACAGTTTAATATTAGTGTTATATCCAAATTCTAATACCTAGGTTTGATACGGGTTCGTCGTAGCATAGGTTCACATTGTAGTGGTGTGAAAATGAGCCAATACTCCAACGATCTTACTTTTAGAGACGTGGTTTCATTTAAATGTCTACTTCTTTTCAATTGACTAATAAATGAATTAAGAAGATTAAGTGGAGAAGATAAATTTTGATCAATTTTCATTCAGATGGGTTCAACAATTTTTTTGGGCTTGGGCTTGGGCCTCAGCCCTTGGTCCTTGTAGTGCAGCCCGGCCCAGCCCGGCCCATTGTCACCCTGCAAAGCACCACACCTTTTAGAATACGGATGAAGGTAGGGATTTGTCACCTCAAAAAGGGCTTTTCCTGGCATCATTTTGTGACACGTGTCACTCTTACGTTAACATACTTTTATGATTTATAAGGAATTTGAGCCCAACTAAGTGGGCCCAGTCATCATAACCCATCATGTACTTTGGTTATTTGGTGGGCCCCAAAATTCAGTATTGCTCATTGTCATCCGGAAAGCTGCAACTTGAGATTGAGATTGAGAGAGTCGGTGGCCACACATCTCTCATCGTTTAAAGATGGTGGGCGGGAATCTACCCAGTATTTCAAAAAGCTAATTTTTGAATAGACCAGTTCCACTACAACTACTTAATAAAATTTCCTGTGTGGACCCCACCATTATGTTGGGCCCACATCCACTCCGTCCATCAGCTGCAACTCTTCAAGTTATGCTGGAATGCAAGAAATTAGTCTGTTTCAAAATGCAGGTGGGTCATACCGTAAGAAAAGGTCAGGATGGGGACGCTCCACCTTTAAAATGCTCCAGATCATTTGTCGCTATCACTGTTCTTTTATATGCCATCAAATCAATTCATAATATCAGTATCCAAATGAATGAAATTCCCAATAAAATTAGTCCGTTCATAAATTCAGGTGGGCCACACCAGGTGGTTTTATAGGTTTTAGGCATGATTTTACATGGTGTGGCTTACCTGAGCTTATGATCTGCTTGATATCTGGGGATCAGAGGAGAATATGAGGGGAACACATGATGGACGGAATGGATTTCATTCATCAAAGCGGTGGGGTCCACAGGGATTGTAGAATTAGCAGTTGCAGACTCACCGGCCTCAGTTTTTAAAGATGTGTGGATTCTCTACCTTAGAAATGCTAATTGCAACTCGCTGTCTGTGCAAACGAGTCACACGTGTGTATGATCGGATCCGGTCATCATCCTTACTTTGTAGATTAGGTGCATTCAAAATAAGGAAAATATGGTCATCAGGTTGTCCACACGTGCACACAAAATTCAAAACAATGGTCAAATTTATCTTAACCGTTCATTTACCTTCCATACCTGTGGGTCATCTGATCCTCAGATAGGCCTGATTTTGAAGAAATGGCATTTAAAGTGCTACAATCAGCAGCTGAACAGCTTTGATCTGTCACACGTATGCTGCCTCATTTGCACGTTTGAGGAAAGTGCAATTAACGTTCCTCTTCCCGCCACCCATTATTAGAAGGTGGGAGATATGTGCGCACAGAGTCTGGATGGACACAGTGCGCATACAAACTTAAAACATTCCCACTAAATAAAAGTAACGATAATGAGGGAGTATCCAATGTTAAAACCTCACCGAAATCCTGTTTTCTCCAAGGGCTCTCTCAAGCTGCCACGTGGATGGGTTATCATGCTGAAAATATTTCTGATTAGAGATCTTCACCGTTCATATTCTGTGTTCAAATTTTGGCCGTTGTTTATATCACACTTCTATATGGATGATGAGGATCTCTGATCAGTGAGATTTTTGTCATGCGGCCCATCTATGTTGGTCAGATCTAGGTGAACGGCCTGGATCACTAGGGAGCAATCTTTCAAATCATAAGTTTTGAGTAGATGGATCGACTGAGGGCAAAATCATACTCTTCAGGTGATCCTAGCCGTTCAACCTTCGCTCCCCTTATAACCATCAGTTTTTCAAAATACAGATATAGTGGCCACGATCCGATCGTTTAAAGTGGTTCTTTAGAAAGAGAATTCCCAAAGTGGGACCTACAGAATGGATGTCCTGAGTTGATGACTGGACCTTTTTAACCAATAAACAATCAATGCTGTTGATTTTGTCGGACACTGTTCGGGTAGGAAGGACACTCCAATCAGTTTGGAATTTTCATGATAGGCTGTAGAGATTGGACCTGACCAAATGAACGATTCAGATCGATGATTGGATTGCCCATGTGTTTAAAACCAAAGGGGTGTACTTAAAAGTTTAAGTAGACCTAAATCCATCCATTCATCAGATTAAATCATCAAAGATGGCCCACCGTAATGGAACCTTTTTCCAACACCATAGTAAATGGGAGTTGATAGTGCACTTTTTCTTTTCTTTTGGGCAAACACCTATTATTTTAATAAATTTCTTTAATAATCACAGAAGAGGTCTCATGTCAAGGACTATAAGTTAAGGTCCAACCTGCTTGTAACTTCCAACCTTCCATGCGTATATGACATCTAAGCCGTCCAACGGGGAGGACAGATCAAAGGACCAAATTATGGAAAGCGCAAAAACAGCCATTCATTGAGTGGGCCACACTCGTGTTTTTCTATTTATGAATAGGTGGACTATTTTTTTGTTTTTTTTATTTTTGGTGTGGCCCAATTGTTAAGCGGATATGGCCGAAATTTGTATTAGGCGATGCTCATAGTAGGGCCAATTTATTGGAAGGATTGGATGTCATATGCACTTAATAACTTGGGAGTTATGATGCTCATAGTAGGGCCAATTTATTGACAGGATTGGATGTCATATGCACTTAATAACTTGGGAATTATCATCTGGTTGGACTGTAACTTGTGGTCCAGCTTGTTGGACTTGAGAACTACATCTAATTAAGAGAATTATATATATATATATATATATGGAAAAGGTACTATGCCCTCAACCTCGCAAGTCCACCCCATGAGGTCGAGCTGTGTGGGCCCCACTGTGATGCGTTTCGAACATCTAACCCATCAATTAGATGCACCATTCCATCGTGGGCCTAGGTCTCAAAAATCAAGTCAATCTGTGACTTGTATGGGCCACACCACATACAGAAGTGGGGAGGGGTTGTGCATCATTAAAACATTCATAATCAGTTTTTTGGGCCCACAGAGATGTGGTTTGCAAATCCAGCCCATCCGTTATGTGTGTCCCACTTGCATGAGGGTTCATACCAAGTTTTAGCAAAATTAAAAACTCAGGTGGGCCCCACCAAGTGCTTTTATATGTTTTAACGGTGTTTCACATGATTTTAGATGGTATGGCCCACCTGAGTTCCGTATATGGCTGATTTTTGGGATATCCCATAATTTAGAGGGTACCCATCAAATGCACGGTGTTGATGGTCAACATGTATCACGGTGGGGCCCACACAACTCGACCTCACAGGAGCTAATAGTGAGGAGGAGTCGCATAGTACCTTTTCCCATATATATATATATATATATAGAGAGAGAGAGAGAGAGAGAGAGAGAGAGAGAGAGAGAGTCTAGTCCAACCAGATGGACCATAAGTTATGGTCGACCCAGCCCATAATTTCCAACCATTCTTGTGTGTGACATCCAACCCATCTGATACGTTGGTCTTATCACGAGGATCGCCTTGTATAAATAAATTCACATTCTACCAGAAAAGAGAGATGGATTTATTGCATTGTCAACTAATAAATTATAGTATTGAATTATCATGTTTGATATTGTGGCCCATCCAAAGTAGGATTGGGATCAGCATTACATGTGAGTCGATGACAAGAAATAGGTGGTCCAAACCTGTGTGTGTGTGTGTGTGTATATATATATATATATATAGAGAGAGAGAGAGAGAGAGAGAGAGAGAGAGAGAGAGAGAGAGAGAGAGAGAGAGAGAGAGGGTACTATGCGCTTGACCTCACGATAAGCTCACATAGCTGTGTGGGCCCAACCGTGATGCGTGTCAACCATCAACACCGCGCATTTGATGGGTTCCCTTTAATTTATGGGATATGCCAAAAATCAGCCGTATAAGGAACTCAGGTGGGCCATACCATCTAAAATCATGTGAAGACACCGTTAAAACATATAAAAGCACTTGGTGGGGCCCACTTGAAATTTTCGTGTGTTTGAAACTTGGCTAAACCCTCATCCAAGTGGGACACACATAATGGATGGGCTAGATTTGCAAACCACATCTCGGTGGGCCCAAAAAATGGTTATGAATGTTTTAATGGTGCACGGCCCCTCTCCACTTCTGTAAGTGGTGTGGCCCACAAAAGTCACGGATTGACTTGATTTTTGAAATCTAGGCCGACGATGGAATGGTGCATCTGACTGATGGGGTAGATGTTCGAAACGCATCACGATGGGGCCCACATAGCTCGACGTCATGGGACGGACTCGTGAGGTCGAAAGCATAGTACCTTTTCCCATATATATAGAAAAGGTTTTTATACAGACGACATCTAGATCCATAGCTCTGAAAGGTTTTTATGCCGGCAACACCTAGAACCATGGCTCAGCTGGCAGTCTGAGCGGAGATACCTCGTTTCAACACTTGAGGTCGTGTCGATCCCTGGTAGGGGTGGCTAACATGGAGTGTGTGTACTGACATGGGTTTGTACTAACAAGCTAACCCAAAAAACAAAAGGTTTTACACCGGCGAGCTCATGGGAACTCCCTATGAGGTCAAGCTGTGTGGGCCTCACCATGATGCGTGTCCAAGATTAATACCATGCATTTGATGGGTCCCCTTTAAATTATGGGATATCAGCCACATATTGAACTTAGGTAGGCCTGAAACTTGGTTTGACCCCTCATCCAAGTGAGACACACAAAATGGATGGGTTGGATTTGTGAACCTCATCTTGCTGGAGCCAACATACGATTAGGAATGTTGTAATGGGAGGGTAACCCCTCTCAACTTTTGTATGTGGTGTGGCCCACACAAGTCATGGATTGACTTGATTTTTAAGGCATAGGCCCGCCATGGAATGGCGCATGTGACTGATGGGGTAGATGTTCGACACGCATCAAGGTGGGTCCACACAGCTTGACCTCATGTGGAGTTCCTATGAGGTTGACCACATAGAACCAATATACACACACAGAGACTAGGAAAAGGTTCTATGCGGTCCAGCTGTGTGCGCCCCACCATGATGTATGTCGAACATCAACATCGTGCATTTGATGGGTCTCCTTTCAATTATAGGATATCCCAAAAATCAGCTATATACGGAACTCAGGTAGGCCATACCATCTAAAATCATGTGAAGACATGTCTAAAAAATACAAAAACACTTGGTGGGGCCCACATGAAATTTGGATGAGTCTGAAACTTGGTCAAACCCCTCATCCAAGTTGGACACACATAATGAATGGTCTGGATTTGTGAACCACATTTCGGTGGGCCCAACAAATGATTATGAATTTTTTAATGGAGGGTAACCCCTCTCAACTTTCGTATGTGGTGTGGTCCACACAAGTCACCGATTGACTTGATTTTTAAGCCCTAGGCCCATCATGGAATGATGCATCTGACTGATGGGGTAGATGTTCGACACACGCATCATGGTGGGCCCACACACACACACACATATACACACACCCACACACCCACACTTTCATTCTGTCAACCTTAAAACTAAACACATTCTTCCACTATTGGAAATGAAGATAGCCCGTCAACATCCGGCTGCCGACTACATTTCATTATAGAGCTTTCAGCCATTGGAGATCGTGCATCAAGGTTCGGCCTGCTACCATATTCCGGTCAATATGGGGCGTTCAAACTATTTCTCTTTCTAGTCAAAGAAATCCTCTATTATAATTAATATGGGTAGTTCGGTTTCCATTACCCACGTAGATAATTAAGATAATTTGATCAAAGTGACTTTTAAAATGGACAAGTAATCAAAGGTTCATCATATATCATGGATGATGTTGATCCATTATTGAATCTTCTCATGGATGGTTAGGATTGTTTATCTCAAAGTAGCTTTTGATGTGGAATGACGTCAAAGATGGGACTCACTATGGGCAATTCACATTAATGACTGAGCTTTTCTATTATTATCAATATGGGTCATCTATTTTATAATCAAGTGATTGATCATCTAATCAATGTGATATGTTTTTGGGAGGATAGCTAGAGGTGAGACCCACTTAGTGGACAATTCATATCAATGATTAGACATTTTTATATTAAAAAAATCATCTAGAGAATAGTATATCAATGTAAATATGAGGTGAAACTTAGCATGGAAGCACACTGGGCAGGGATAGAGTGGCACTCATATACTATAAATAGGTTAGACTTGATTTGGGTCCTTACTCATACCCGGGTGGTAGACTCCCAGGAGTTTCAACATCGGGTCAAGGGTTCGAGTACCCAACGGTGGTGAAATCCCACGGCGTGCATGTGTGGGGTGTGTGTGTGCATGTGTAAGGGTGTGTGTGTGTAAAAAAAAAAAAGGTCAGACTTGATTTTAAAAGCCCTCCGTGGGAGACTATATCGTAATTTACTATCCTGATATTTGAACAAAAGACGTTCCACTTTGATATCATGTCAAACAACGACTGCTCGCAATAAAAACTTGAGCCATTTAGATAGTGACCTATCAATGTATATCAAGAGATTTTAACAACATTTTTTATGTTAATGAATATAGATCGTCCAATTGTTTAGCCATTGGCTTGGATGGATAACATCATTAGGTTGACTGTCTTTTAAAGAAAGATGGACAATCAAAGGTGGATGTAACATCATATGTGGTCTTAATTAGTAGTTGGACCTCCTTTATCATAATTAATATGGATTGAAGAGATAGAATTATCCTATCAAAGCTTCTTTCCAAAAGTTTGGATAGTTGAAGGTGGGCCTCCATGATGAACTATGCAAATTGCTGATGAAGCCTTCAATGTTGTAAGTAATATATGTTGCTAACTTTCATAGCCATTGAGAGATTGTTAGAATTATCAAGTCAAAGTGTTTTAGGAAGGAAACCCCAATGGAAGGAGGCTCCCACATAATAGATGGTCACGTTAGTGATCTAACCTTCTATATTATCACAAACGAGCACCATTCATTTATTTTTATTATTGACCGCATGTTGAGATCATAAGATCATCAAAGTAATTTTACAAGAGCCGGGACAATTAAAAGTGGGACTAGTTTTGGTGGTGTTGGGGGCCTTGCACAAAACCTTAGGATCTAGCCTCCCAAAACAAACCAGAATTATGGGATAATAAAACAATGAAATAAATCAAAGCATAAACCACATGACATCAGAGAATTTTAAGTGGAAAATCCTCAAAGAGATAAAAACCACGAGACCTTGTCTAGATCAACAATCCACTATAAAGCAAAACATTACAACCGATTACAAGCACACATCGCTTGGATCAAACCTTCTTCACTCACGCAGGAGTGAATAAACAATAAGAGAACAAAAGAAAAAATGAGAGATCTCATCGATCACGAGGACATAGAAGCGCTGAGACGTGGACTGTAAAGTAGATCACCTCTATGAGCAGAATTTTTCTTCCACAAACATCATGTTTCTCTCTTTCTCTCTCTCTCTCTCTCTCTCTCTCTCACCTTTGAAAGCCTTAAGCCCTCTTAGAGTACCTTTAGGAAATCTTAAAATACCCTGAAATATACCCCAATCCTGCATACACTCCTTTATATAAGAATAGAAAGAGGTAGAATCAAAATAGGAAACAAATTCCACATAATCTGCGTTTCTGCAATCGCATCTGCGTAACTCTTTGATGATATCGAAGGTCCTTCGATGATAACCTTTGATATCATCTAAGGTCCTTCGATGATATCGATCGAAACGAGACTAAAAACTGTTCAGCAACCAGGGATGAAAAATCCTGACAATTTGTCACGCCCCAAACTCGGAAAACGGGCTCACAAAATTTTCGATCGCCGAGTCCGGTGCCGACAGCCTCCGTAGCACCCCATTCTCGGCTCCCAACGCCCATACGCCAGATTCCGATCCTGGGATCCTACAAGGAGGATTTTCAGTATGATTTTTTTTTTTGTGTAATGGAGCATAACCACAAGTATAACCAAGTCACAAAACAACAACACCACATATCCACTAAATCAAAATCTTTAAGTACAATGCGTATGAAAGGGAAATACAATATAATGAAAGTAAAAGAACTCCAGAAGCTCGGCTGCACGCTCCAAGCTCAACGCTGCTGCAACCTAATGCCACCTGCACGCATCTATCGTGCATAAGCTTATAGAAAGCTTAGAGGGTGGTGAAAGTGTGTGTAAGGCGAGTGCCAAGTGTATAATATTAGAGTAATACGGAAATATGCGGTAAGCCCATGAATGCTATCAGCTATATCAAAGCTATGCGATGCGAGGCATGAATGCTATCAGCCATACCAAAGCTATGCGATGCGAGGCCTATGTAGCCAAATGTCATATGCGAGATGCAAAGCAAGCGTGCCAGTACTCATCATATCAATACAGTTCCTCTCTGGATATCACCGGGGTCTAATACACTCCACACAGGCTGCCTCCTCCCTAGCTGCACAGTCGAGCAAGTGGAATAGACCTCACTATCCGCCTGACCAGTAGTCTGCCAATACCTACCCGGCTCGTCGATAGCGGACTCATTTACGAGCTGGTCAAACTCAGCCTAGCTTATAGCCCCCTCACTCGGGCGGATAAGGCCACACCTCCTTCCAACCGACCACGACACAGTGGAAGACGCGGCCTACTGGTATTCGGTACTCGGGCGCTCATGTATCCACTCGGTCTAGACGTTGGAGCATCTCCTGGTACCAAAAAGGTTCTGGGACTTTCACCCAAGGACATCCTAAGTGCCCACAGTGCTAGAACCAAGAATTTTCAGTATCCGTTACGGCCATCCACGATGTGTCTGTGGAGCTACGGCCCTGATGTCGCTAGGGCGTGTAGTGATCAAGTCACACATATGCGAGATGCATGAGTCACACCGTACAATCATGCAGCAATCCTGCGCGTACCACGCGATCATGTGGGGTACTCCATCTCATAAAGAGTCCCGTAAATGTCTCAGCCCAACGGCTTATGCTATGATCAAACATTCCTCATCTCAAGCATACATATGATGCGTATGGGCATGAATCATAGAAGTGCACTAAGCATGTTATAAAGTAATGAACTATCAATAAGTATGGGCCTATCAATGGGCCTTAAGGAGAGTTACAATGCGGACATTTAACCAACATTGTACTTACAATGTGGACGTCAAACCAACATTGCTCCCAAGGCATGGCCCGCCATAAAATATCATTACACAAATCATAGGGAATCACACATTGCAATGGACCTATATACATCTCATTGGGCCTCGACCCATAGTCCTCAGATACATCAAATGGACCGCCTCATAAGGGCCTTATATAAATCAAGTGGGCCGCATCAATGGGCCTTATGTACATTGCAATGGGCCATGTCCCATGGGCCTTGAATACAAAACAATGGGCTTTAAAACATGGGCCTTATATTCATATCAAGGTGGGCCTCAACAACGGCCACAATACATCAAATGAGCCTAATCCTATGGACTTATATATATATATATATATATATATATATATATATATATATATATATATATATATGTATATATATATATACACCAAGGTGGGGTCCACGTGAACTATAGATTGAGCTTTCAAAATGGTTAGACAATTTGGATGCAACACAGGCATCATGGTAGGGGTCCACATGAAGGCCCACCATCCTTTATACCATATATAATATAATATATATATATATATATATATATACACACACACACACAATACTGTATATAATATTAGATATATATATACACACGCACATGCACACACACGTGCACATGCGCACACACGCACGCACACGCACACATAGCGCACACTCGCACACACACGCACCCGCACACACCGTCCGTCCACGGACGGTGTGAATGAACCCATACATCACAGTGGGTCCCACGTGGGGCCCACCATAATGCTTATATGCCATCCGATCCGCTCAAAAGGTCACACGTACTTGGGTGAAAAGTGATAACAAATTTCGTCTTGATCCAAAACTTCTGTGGCCCAGAAATGGAGTTTCAAGGGCTGACGTTCAATCCCACTGTTTCCCATGATGTGGGCCACCTGAGTCTTGGATATGGATTAAATTTTGAGGAGGACCACTGATGTAGGTGTCCCACCATATGAACGGGTTCGATGGAAAATATTAATAATTATGGAGCCCACGGCAGGGGCCGTGGATCAATGCTGTCCGCCCGCCCGCCTGGCGCTGACAGCGTCTCTGACGCCACAGCAGCAGCGATGCTGCTGCTGGTTGATGTATTATTATTTTTTTTTTGAAAAACCTTTGTTCTCAAGGTTTTGTATACGTGGGGCCCGCATCAGGGAGATCTGACCTCGTCATCGATCCCCATAGCTCAAGACAAGCAGGATGAGCCCAATATTCAATATATTTTGGTGAATAAAAATAGCAGTTGAATTTTCAACGGTAACCACGACTGTTTCTCATGCCATGGTCCACCAGTTACTCGGATCTGCTTCATTTTTCGGCTCAACGCCTAAAATGAAATCGAGAATAGAATGAACGGTGTGGATTGAACACTTACATCAAGGTGGGGCCTCCATGAATGACAGACCCAATAAGCTTTGGAAAAGCTAATATTTGTGTTTTCAATTAACGTCCAGGGACGTCCCTGGACGTCTGGACATAACACTTGCATTGGGGTGGGCCCTGATTAGGTGGGCCATCACATGGTGGGGTAGTGTGGATCACATACACATGCAAGATGGGCCTCACCCACAAATGGATTGGGTCCAAACCATGCTTCATGGTGGGGTCCACTCGGGTGGGCCATATGGCCATTCCATCATACATAAAATTCATACATAACAAGAGAGGGAGAGAGAGAAAAAGAGAGTGGGACACGTGTGATGGAGGGACCCCGGCACTATGGGCCCTCCGTTTCAAGCATCCAATCGTACATCAAGTGGGTCCCATTGCATGTGGGCCCATTAAATTGAAAATCAACGATGGAGATCCTTTTTCCACCAAAATAGATGGTCTAGATGACCCTATGCATGCAAGGAAGATAAACATCATGATGGGGTCCATGGAGAATGGCCCCATCATGGAATGATCATGAGCATCAAGGTGGGCCATCGGCCACACCTAGTGGTCCAAAGTGAGATCCATACCATTGATTCGATAGGCCTCACTTTGTCCATCATAAAACATAAAAAATCTAGTCTAATAAGCACCCACCGGTCGATCTTCGCGGTCCGTTGAAATGCCAATCTCCTTAAGCTTCACTTTAATGGTTGAAGATGAGAAGTGAAAGGCTATGATGGAGGATTTGGGATGGAAAAGTGGGCCACACACATGTACTCTCTCACATGGAGAAGCTTGGACGTGAGCTCTCTCTTTGGTTGCTTGGAATTGAGTTGAGAAATGAGAGAGAGAGAGAGAGGGAGATGGGATGTAAAGAGAGAGAGTAATGGATGTGAGTGATGGGTGAGGTGATGTGTACTTGACTAGCATGGGTGTGTAAGAGAGAGGGTGAGGAAGGGTTGACTTTGGAGAGAGAAAGCATGGGTTGCTTGTACTTGACATGAGGTGATGGATGGGATTGATTTGACATATTGTAGAGATTCTCTTGGGATTACAAACACGCGGCGTTTTCTTCGAAATAAATGCCGGCTCACATCTTCCTGACAGGGTATCGGATCGGTGCACGAGTCGCGGCGTTGGAACCGCGGCGACGGTGCGGTCGCAAAGGTACAAGTCTTGAATTAAGCCGACTCAAATCTACAACATACAACATAGGGTCGATCGCAACGTCGATTATACGTCACAGGTTGCCGAAATTCGACAGGAAGGATCGCGAGACTTGATGGAACAGTACGGACTAGGATACGGGCCTTACACAATTATCGATGATATCGAAACTAGTTCAATTTCATCGAACCCAGCAATGAGGAGAAAATTTTCATCAAATCTCTCCCTTTTCGACTCAGGAGGAATTCATATTCTTCAAGCCAAGTTGGTTTCTACAAACCTCAAACTTGCCCTTAAGCAAAACTTTGGTCATTATGTCTGACCTATTATCGTCCGTATGGACCTTCTTAAGCTGTAACACCTTCTGTTCCAAAGTATCCTTGATCCACTGATACCGAATCTCTATGTTCTTCGACTTGGAGTGCTGACTTGGATTCTTACTCAAGTGTATAGCACTTCGACTATCGCAATAGACCACGTGCTACTCCTGCTTCAGGTTAAGTTCATGTAGAAACTTTTTCATTTAAAGCATCTTTTTACATACCTCTGTGACTGCAATGTACTCGGCCTCTGTCGTCGATAATGATATAACCTTCTGTAGCTTGCTTTGCCAAGAAATCGCTCCCCTTGCAAACGTGAACATGAACCCTGATGTAGACTTCCTAGAGTCTATATCGTCTGCCATATCTGCATCTGTGTAGGCCTCTAACATAGGTTTTCCATCACCATAGCATAGGCTCAACCTGGATGAGCCTCTTAGATATCGCAATATCCACTTCACCACTACCCAGTGCTCTTTACCAGGATTGGCAAGATACCGGCTGACAACACCAACCACATATATTATGTTTGGGCGTGTACACACCATAGCATACATCAAACTTCCTACTGCTGACGCGTAGGGTATCTTCTACATCCCATTCACCTTTGCTTTCATCTTGGGACACTGCCTGTCGCTCAATCTAAAGTGACCATCCAGTCGAGTACTAACCGGCTTCGCTACATTCATATTGAACCGCTTTAGGACTTTCTCAATATACCGCTCTTGTGACAGCTAAAGCTTCCTGCTGCTTCTGTCACAGGTTATCTTTATTTCTATGATCTATTTAGCCGGGCTCAAGTCTTTCATTGCAAACGACTTGCCCAACTCCTGTTTCAGCCTGTCGATCTTCTTGATGTCTTTTCCTATGATGAGCATGTCATCAACGTATAACAGCAGAACTAAGAAATTATCATTTGAGATCTTGCGCGTAAACACACAGTAGTCTGACTCCGTTCTGTCATACCCATGCTTCAACATAAACGAGTCGAACTTCTTGTACCATTGCCGTGGAGCTTATTTCAGCCCATACAAGCTCTTCCTCAGCCTACACACCATATGCTCTTTGCCCTTAACTTCGAACCCCTTTAGTTGGTGCATGTAGATCTCTTCTTCCAGGTTATCATGGAGAAAGGCAGTTTTAACATCTAACTGCTCTAACTCCAGATCCATGCTAGCCGTCAATCTAAGTAATACCCGTATGGATGTCATCTTCACCACTGGTGAGAATATCTCCTCGAAGTCTATACCTTTCCTCTGACTAAACCCTTGAACCACAAGTCTGGCCTTAAACTTCGTCTGTGAATTCTTCTGCTCAATCTTATTTCTGAACATCCACTTGTTGCTCAGAGCTTTCTTGCCCATAGGCAGTTTCACCATGTCATAGGTGTGGTTTTTATATAAGGATTCCATTTCCTCTTACATAGCTTTCAATCACTCCCCCTTATGCTCGTCGGCTAAGGCCTCAGAATAATCTTCTGGCTCCCCCCCCCATTAGTCAGCATAATGTACTTATATGGCGAGTACCTCTTAGACAACTGTCTGTCTTTAGATGACCTCCTCACCTGTGGCTCAACAGATGGATTAAGTAGGGGATGCTCCCCTGGTCCATCTTCTATAGGAACTCCCTCATCCTTTACACCTTATCGTACTCCCCCGTCATTAGGCACCATGGGAGGAATAACTGGATCCATGTCCTCTAGCTCACCTGAACTAGGCCGGTTCTTCTCTAGCTTGCCAATGTCTTCGATACACTGATCTTTAAAGAATACCACATCTCTGCTCCTGACGAGCTTCTTCTCAGTCAGATCCCATAATCTGTAACCAAACTTTTCATCACCGTACCCCAAGAATACACACTGTCTGATCTTCATATCGAACTTGGACCTCTCATCCTTTGGTACGTGAATGGATGCCCTCATCCAAACACCCTGAGATGACTGTACGATGGATCCTGTCCGGTCCACACCTTCTTAGGCACTTCTCCATTCAACGAGACTGATGGAGACCTGTTTATCAGATACACTACTGTGTGCATTACTTCTTCCCCTAACGTTTTGAAAAATTTTGCATGGGATAAGATGCATCTGATTCTCTCTATAATGATGCGATTCATTCGCTCTATTACACCATTATGCTTGGGGGTCTTGGGAACTGTCTGTTCATACCGTATACCCAGGGACTTACAATACTCATGGAAGTCACTCATATATTCACCATCATTGTCAGTGCGGATGTGTAAGTGCTATGATTTTCTAGCTCCTATAATTGTCAAATTTTGGAGTGCTAAAACCTCTCAGTTTATAGTGCAAAAATCTCTCTTGGAATCTATGTCTTATCCATCTCATAATGAAGTCTATACATCTCTCAAGAACAAGGGTCTTCTGTACAAAAACTTTAAGGGCAAGTGTACTTGTTTATATTCGTGCACAACATCAATTGTGAATTTAAAAGCTTTCAAGAATTTCAAAACTTCATACAAGTCAAGACAACATTCCTAGACTTTGAAAGTTCAAGATACTCAAGCTTTACTATTAGTCGTTCTCAAGCTTCAAGTGTCTCAAGTTCAAGCTTTATCCTTTGACAAGATCTCAAGCTTCACGAACTTTAAAGAACATCTAGCATCTGAAGAAAAGAAAGTTCAATATTTATACATCATGTTCATGGTATGAATGACCTTAAATTGACCTTAGGGTAGGTCATTTTGAATACATAATTCAATTAGATTATTTTATAGGTGAATAATCTGTTTCTAGACTAGTCCTAGACTCTGTTCGACTAGTCCTAGCACTGGCTCGACCAGTCCAAGAAATTCCATGACCAGTTCTAAGTTTGTTGCAAAATATTAAAATTTTTTGTTAAGCTATGACCAGTCCTGGAGACTACTCGACCAGTTGTGTGAACAATGCACGACTCGTTCACGACTAGCCCTAAGTTTGTTGCAAAATTTTAAAATTTTTTGTTAAACTACGACCAGTCCTGGAGACTGCTCGACTGGTTGTGTGAACAGTGCACGACTCGTTCACGACCAGTCCTGCAGTTTTAGGACATTTCAAGGTTACCTCCAAAGAGAGATGTGGACTTCGGCATCAATCTAATGCCCGGAACTGCACCCATCTCTAGAGCACCTTATCGCATGGCTCCTGTAGAATTAAAAGATCAGATCCAACAGTTGCTACATCAAGGTTTCATTAGAATAAGCACGTTACCATGGGGAGCACCGGTCTTATTTGTAAGGAAGAAGGATGGAACTATGAGATTATGTATCGATTATCGTCAGTTGAATAAAGTAACAATCAAGAACAAATATCCTCTTCCTAGGATTGAAGATTTATTTGACCAGCTTAAGGGAGCGAGGTTCTTTTCTAAAATAGATTTGAGGTCAGGTTACCATCAGTTGAGAATAAAGGATGAAGACGTGCCTAAGACGGCTTTTAGGACTCGTTACGGGCACTATGAGTTCTTGGTAATGCCATTTGGATTGACAAATGCTCCAGCAGTATTTATGGATCTTATGAATCGGGTATTCAAACCTTATTTAGATCGATTCGTTATTGTATTCATCGATGATATTCTTATATACTCCAAGACTCATGAGGAGCATGAGGAACATCTCAGGACCGCTCTACAAACGTTAAAGGAAAATCAATTGTATGCCAAGTTATCAAAATGTGACTTCTGAAAGCATGAAGTAAAATTCTTGGGGCATGTGGTGTCAGAGAAAGGGATATCTGTGGACCCAGCTAAAATTGAAGCAATATTAGAATGGGAGCAGCCCTCGAATGTGTCAGAAGTGCGAAGTTTTCTCGGCCTTGCTGGTTACTATCGAAGATTTATAGAAGGATTCTCTAATATATCAAGACCTCTAACTAATCTAACTAAGAAGAATACGAACTTTAAGTGGGATCAAGATTGTGAGCAGGCATTTACCGAACTGAAGAAGCGGTTGACATCAGCCCCAGTTCTGGCATTACCGACCAAAGGAGAAAGATTCGTCGTTTATACCGATGCGTCATATCAGGGATTAGGATGTGTTCTTATGCAAGGAGGGAAAGCTATCGCATTCGCTTCACGGCAGTTAAAGACTCACGAACGAAATTACCCGACGCATGATCTGGAGTTAGCAGCAGTGGTTTTTGCTTTGAAAATTTGGAGGCATTACCTATATGGGGAACAATTCGACTTATATTCAGACCATAAGAGTTTAAAGTATCTCTTTAATCAGAATGAATTGAATATGCGTCAGAGAAGATGGATGAAATTTTTGAAAGACTACCATTTCGATATTTCATATCACCCAGGAAAAGCAAACGTTGTGGCCGATGCCCTAAGCAGAAAGACACGAAGACTTGTGGCCAGCCTAATGATCAAAGAGTGGGAGATGCTAAATGTTATCAAGGATTTCGATCTGCAACTCCAGCTTGAAGAACCTCAGATGCATATAAGTAACCTAATAGCACAGCCTGCCCTGGTGTGTAATTTTATTTTTATTTTCTTAAGTTTAATAGTTAAGTTTAACTTATTAATCTTTATAATTGAGATTAGATCATGATAAACTTTTCTCTTAGATTCGGCGTATTCTAGAAGCTCAGAAGGAAGACGTTTGGCTACAAGAAAAAGGAGCAGAAGGAATAGGGAAGGAGAATGCAGAATGGCGAATTGGCACTGAAGAAGGAATTAGGTTTCGTGGAAGGCATGTGGTCCAAACAAACCTGACTTGAAGCAAGAGATTTTGGACGAGGCTCCTAGATTAAGATTCACTATCCATCCAGGGAAGACTAAAATGTACCATGATGTTAAGCGCCAATATTGGTGGAACAACATGAAGCGGAAAATCGCTGAGTACGTATCTAAATGTGCGACATGTCAACAAGTGAAGGCAGACCATCGAAGACCACCAGGACTCTTGCAGCCGTTACCGGTCCCTAAGTGGAAATGGGAGCATATATCCATGGATTTCGTAGTTGGATTTCCGAAGACAGGTCGACACCATGACACTGTATGGGTGATCGTGGATAGGTTAACCAAATCCGCACACTTCATTCCGATAAAAATTTCTGCATCTGCAGTGGAGTTGAGTAAAATTTATATTAAAGAGATCGTCCGACTTCATGGTACTCCAGTATCCATCGTCTCCGACCGAGATCCCAGGTTTAAATCACGGTTTTGGGCAAGTCTACAGGAAGCTTTGGGAACTACTCTCGATTGTAGCACAACATTTCACCCGCAGACTGATGGACAAACAGAAAGGACGAATCAGATTTTAGAAGATATGTTACGCAGCTGCATTCTCGACTTCAAGGGCAATTGGGACGATCATCTGCCGCTGGTGGAATTTGCATATAATAATAGCTACTAAGCGAGCATTGGTATGGCACCATTTGAAGCTTTATACGGAAGACCCTGCAGATCACCAAGCTATTGGACCGAAGTAGGAGAAAGGACATTGTTGAGACCAGAACTTATTCAAGAGACATCCAAGAAGATTGACATTATTCGAGAACGTATGCGCACCGCCCAGAGTCGCCAAAAGAGCTATACAGATAATCGACGCAGAGACTTAGAGTTTTGTGCGGGAGATCATGTGTTCATAAAAGTTTCCCCAATGAAAGGAGTTATGCGTTTTGGAAAGCAAGGGAAGCTCGCGCCACGTTTTATCGGACCTTTTGAGATCCTACAAAGAGTAGGACTGGTAGCATACAAGCTGGCCCTACCACCTCAGTTATCCAATATCTACAATGTATTTCACATCTCCATGCTTCAAAAGTACAAGCCGGACAATTCTCATGTCATCGAATGAGAACCGCTAGAGATTCAAGAAAATGTCACATATGAAGAGCAACCTATACGCATTCTCGATAGTAAGGAGCAAGTACTTCGGACGAAGATTATACCACTTGTGAAGGTACAGTGGAGTCATCGCAGCGAGGAAGAAGCATCGTGGGAGCGAGAACAAGACATTCGAGAAAGGTATCCTAACCTCTTTTAGGTATATAAATTTCGAGGACGAAATTTTGTTAAGGTGGGTAGAATGTAATACCCTGTTTCTTTTAAACGGTAAGTTCCACCATTAAACCGCCGTTACATATGATGTGGCCCACATAAGCTTTGGATGGCTCTCATTTTTTTTGGCTCATGCCCTAACCCTATCGGGCAAAACTGATGAACGGTGTGGATTTATTACATCATAGCCGTGGGGCCCACTCTTTAAAAAAAATAAAAAAAAGAGATGCAAAGTAAGTGACGTGCGTCAGCACGTCACCCACAAAGCAACCCCTCTCCTCCACGACTCCCTCTTCCCACTACTCCGCGATATGGTTGCGGATGAGAACCCATCCACCATGATTGCTATCATCATGGTGGGACCCAGTCCTCAATCTAAACCGTTCATTAAACTCCCAACCCACTAACTCACCTGGCATTATTTTTATATCTCATTTTCTCATGCTATCTAAAGGAAACGAGAGAAAAAAAAATCATAAAAGAAAGATTGTGATAAGAAAAAGAGAGATCAGGGGAAGGGAGAGTATTCGTGAGGGTTCAACATCGAGTTCAGAGTCGATTAATCCAATCTAGTACACGTAGAAATCAGCATCACTTCAGATTATTTTCCTCCCATCACGTAATTTTTTCATAACAGGTAGGTGATCATTCCCTATTTGAAAAATTCATAAGCAATTGCCTTATATAATCTAGATATTGAAATATTCATAAGGAATTCCCTATTGAAGAATATTCTTTATGTGACTACTGAACCAATGCAAATATTATTATTATTATTATTATTCTTATTCTTATTTTCTTTGCATTTGATATTATCTAGTGGGATGATGAATATTTATATGATCAAATATTTTTTTATGCAATGATTCTTACAGATGCTCTGATATTATTTGTTACAATGTTTCCTTGTAAGTTAGATGCATCTTATGTGAATAATTATTTATTTTATGCAATGATTCATATGGGTGCTCCGCCCAGGGTCGTTTCCGAAATGATCAACATGACACAGGTGCTCTGCCAGGGTCATTCCCAAAAGGATCGGCACAGGTACTCTGCCCTGGGTGATTCCCTAAAAGGATCAGTACACACGGGTGCACTGCCCTGGGCTTTTGTCCCTAAAAGGTGATACTGGTGCTCTACCGAGGGTCATACCCTGAAAGGATCAACACCGGTGCTCTGTCGTGGGTCATCCCCTAAAAGGATCAACACACGAGTGTTTTGCCACTCCAAATCTCAGTATTTTTAGAAAAGTTATGTTAAATAATTTATTCATTTCATAATTATGAATGTTAAATTATTTACTATGATTTTACATCCAATGTTCGTCTTATTTTGATTAATATGTCGAGATTAAATTTGGTAATATTTGTGAGATTTTCAACTCAGGATTGATGTGATCCTATTGAGTTGTCAACTCATTATATTTTAACTGTTTCAGGTTATGAATGTTTCGAAGATGCAGGGTACTACTATTAGTAGTGGAGCATGGAACGTGGTTGGTTGCACATGACATGTCATTCTACATAGGATAAATTTTATTTTATTTTAGAACTCTGAATGCAGTAATGTTTGATTTGATTTTCTTATTTCAAGTTAAGTTAAATAAGTATGCATCGATGAAATAATAAATTATGTAATTAGTTATCTTAGTTTGTGTTTGGATTTTAAAGTTTTGGACTATGGTGGGAAAAAAATGAAATGCATATGAAATAGACATACTTTATCTTTTTATTTTTATTATTTTTATTTTATATATATATATATATATATATATATATATAATATATATATATATATATATATATATATATATATGTCACGGGTTTGGAATTCGGGTCCTGGACACCCTATTCGGGTACCCAAATTTTGGGGCGTGACATGCCCTGCATCCAAACACCCTGAGATGACTGTACGATGAATCCTGTCCAGTCTACACCTTCTCAGGCACTTCTCCATTCAACGAGACCGATGAAGCCCTGTTTATCAGATATACTACTGTGTGCATTGCTTCTTCCCATAACGTGTTGAAAAATTTTGCATGGGATAACATGCATCTGATTCTCTCTACAATGGTACGATTCATTTACTCTACTACACCATTATGCTTCGGGGTCTTGGGAACTGTCTGTTCATACCGTATACCCAGGGACTTAGAATACTCATGGAAGTCACCCATATATTCACCACCATTGTCAGTGCGGATGTGTAAGTGCTATGGTTTTCTAGCTCCTATAATTCTCAAATTTTGGAGTGCTAAAACCTCTTAGTTTGTAGTGCCAAAATCTCTCTTGGAATCTATGTCTTATCCATCTCATAATGAAGTCTATGCATCTCTCAAGAACAAGGGTCTTCTGTACAAGAACTTCAAGGGCAAGTGTACTTGTTCATATTCATGCACAACATCAATTATGAATTTAAAAGCTTTCAAGAATTTCAAAGCTTCGTACAAGTCAAGAAAACGTTCCTAGACTTTGAAAATTCAAGATACTCAGGCTTTACTGTTAGTCGTTCTCAAGCTTCAAGTCTCTCAAGTTCAAGCTTTATCCTTTGACAAGATCTCAATCTTCGCGAACTTTAAAGAACGTCTATCATCTGAAGGAAAGAAAGTTCAATGTTCATACATCATGTTCAAGGTATGAATGACCTTAAATTGACCTTAGGGTAGGTCATTTTGAATACATAATTCAATTAGATCATTTTATAGGTGAATAATCTGTTTCTAGACTAGTCCTGGACTCTATTCGACTAGTCCTAGCACTGGCTCGACCGGTCCAAGAAATTCCATGACCAGTCCTAAGTTTGTTGCAAATTTTTAAAAATTTTTGTTAAGCTACGACCAGTCCTGGAGACTGCTCGACCGGTTGTGTGAACAGTGCACGACTCGTTCATGACCAGCCCTAAGCTTGTTGCAAATTTTTAAAATTTTTTGTTAAGATACGACCAGTCCTGGAGACTGCTCGACCGGTTGTGTGAACAGTGCACGACTCGTTCACGACCAATCTTGCAGCTATGACTCAAAGTCTAGCAACTGTTTTTGGTTCCACACGACCAGTCGTGAAGGTCCCATGACCAGTTGTGAAGGGCCTACGATCAGTCGTGGAATGACTTTATCTTATCGCGCTCAAAATTTTAAAAATTTGTTCGTCCTATGACCAGTCGTGGTGTTCATATGACAAGTCGTGACGCAATTTCTTCACCTATAAATAGAGCATGATTTTCAGAGTTTGGTATTCAATTCAAGCTAAATCAATACGACATTCTGAGAGATAAGTTTATAAACTTCTTAAGCTATATTGTGTATATTTAATATTCTCTTTTATTAGCTTTGTTATATTTGATTTTGTATTTTGTATTCCAATCTGATCTGAAAGAGGGATTGAAGTATTGTCACTTCTTGGAATCAAAATCAAATAGAGCTAGCCCAACTTAATTTAATTTAAAATAAATTTAAATCCTAAAACCATTTCATAAGTGAGTGTAGACATTGAACTTCTATATTCAAACTTCTACTCCAACTTAGTTCTTCCGGGCTGTAACAAAGGGAGAATATCCAGGTATTTTACAGTTTTGTAATTTCCTTTGTTTTGGTTTCTTTGAGATTAAGTCAGAAAAATCTCTCAAGTTTGGTTATCTGATGTGATCCAGAAAACTCAGAGTGTGGGGTTTTTTGAATTGTGTAAGCCCACTTGAAAGACACAATTGTAAAGGTTTTAGGTGAACCTGGAAAAACCTATTTTCATAGTGAATGCTAATATCCACTGTCTGAGGATATTAGGAGTGGAGTAACCGTGTGGCTGTTGTTTAACAGTTGGTGTACACACAAGTGAACCACTATAATTCTTTGTGTTTTGTGATTTTGTGGTTTCCTTTCTTTATTCTTTTCGGTTCAAGATTGTGGGATGTATTTGTGGATGTGAATGTTGTAATCTTTACATTTCAGTTTTGTGGGGAATATTGTAACAGCTTAGATTTCCTTTCTTGCTATTTCCTTTTTATTCCTCTTCAGTTTGAGTTTTTGATACACAAATCGTTCTAGTAAGATTGTCCTGTCATAAACCCTTGGTTTTTATGGTGTAAGGTTGTCCTTAGAACAACTTTTGTATCAACCTCTCAATACTAGAATTTTGAGGTTATTGCTTCCTTTGATTATTTACAATTCATTTTGCTATCTTATTGTTTAATTCTGCTGTTAATTTTTAATTTGGCATTATCCTATTCACCCCTCCCCCCCTCTAGGACATATAGCTCGGCCTTTTCAAGTGGTATCAGAGCATAATAGCTTGATTTAAATTGTTATTTCTTTAGGATTAATTTCCTGAGCTAATCGATCTGAGCTATTTGTAAGATGTCAAATTTTGATAGCTTTTCAGTCACTAGGCCTCCACCATTTGATGGAACCAATTATGCCTATTAGAAAGCCATAATGAGGTTTTTCTTAAAATCCATGGATGAGAGTGTGTGGCTAGCCACAGTGACTGAATGGACCCCTCCTACCATTGAAATAACTGGTATCGATGTATCTAAATCTATGAGAGTAATACTTTATTTTTCTTGGACCATTCTTCAGAAAAGTGAGAGTAGTGCCAATGCAAAAGCACTAAATGCAATCACTTGCGCAATATCACTAGATGAATTCAAAAGAATTATATCCCGTGATTCTGCAAAGTAAGCCTCAGATATTTTAGAAATGACACACAAGGGAACATCAATTGTCAATAAATCTAAAGTCCAAATCCTCACAATCAAATTTGAGGAAATACGTATGGAAGAAAATGAAATGTTCATGGACTTCTAGCCGCTTCCTTGTTAGTAGCTGAAGCCCTTTTTCACTCATGTGGCTTAGATGCCTGTGCCATATATCAATAACTGAATCTTCTGTTGCGTTCAACCCACCCTTGCACACACTGATACTTGCCTTGTAAAGGGTATAACACTTCTTTCCTTTGGTTGCGATCAACGAACCCTTGATGAGCTTCCAGCGCCCACCAACAAACCAGCTTTCATAACCATCATCATCTAACCTTTCTGTCGACATCAAGTTGAGGCGAAGGTCTGGGATATGCCTCACATCCTTGGGAACCAATGTGCAACCCATATCGGTCTTTATACAAATATCATTGATCCTTACGATCTTTGATACATCAGAATTTCCTATCTTTAAGGTCCCAAAGTCACCTGACTTGTAGCTTGTGAAGAAATTCCTGCGTGGAGTCGCATGAAACAAGGCTCCCGAGTCTATCACCCCGTCGGTGTACTGACTCGTAGCCGTGAGACAAACATCATGATCTGCTGAAAGAATAACTATAACGTCGCCATCTGAAGTGACCGCAGTAGAGTTTGATTCATCTTCCTTCTCCTTTCCTTTTCCTTTCTTGTCATTCTTCTTCTTATGACATTCATGCTTATAGTGACCCTTCTTGCTACAATTCCAGCATTCAACATCCTTCCTGGTACTCGACTTGCTTCTTAATTTATCTCGAGTCTTCCTGCCGTTCCTGTTCTTTTCTCTCCCCTGTTCTTGAGTTGCAAGAACCTCTTGATGAGTAGAGACGTCCTCATTATCTCCTCATTGAAGAGACAACTGGTTACTTATTCCATGGACACCTTTCCGTCTGGCACGGAGTTACTTAGAGACACCACCAATGTCTCCCAACTGTCAGGCAATGAAGTAAGCAATAACAAATCTTGCAATTCATCATCCGGGGCCATCTTCATATCAGAGAGCTGGTTCACTATATTACTGACCCCATTCATGTGCTCAGCCACAGAACCACCATCTTTGAAATTGAGATTCACAGGTCGTCTTATTAGGAAGATTTTATTACCGGCTATCTTCCTCTCATACAACCCTTCCAATTTCAGCTATAAGCTAGCGGCTGAGGTTTCCGTAGACACATGATGGAAGACAGAATCATCCAACCATTGTCTAATAAACCCCACCGTCTTTCGATCCAAATTTTTCCAATCATCATCAGACATATCCTTGAATTTTTCTAATATGCCTAAAATTGGAGAATATGAGTCTTTGTAATAAAGCAAGTCCTTCATCTTAGCCTTCCATATGGTCCAGTTAGAACCATTGAGGCTGATCATCCTTGATGAGTCACCTTCCATAATTCAGAACCGATCCCACTCCGTTCAATGAACTTAGCCTTGATACCACTTTGTTAGGGGCCTTGCACAAAACTTTAGGATCTAGCCTCCCAAAACAAACCAGAATTATGAAATAATAAAGCAATGAATAAATCAAAGCATAAACCACACGACACCAGAGAATTTTACATGGAAAACCCTTAAAGAGGTAAAAACCACGGGACCTCGTTCAGATCAACAATCCACTATAAAGTAGAATGTTACAACCGATCACAAGCACACACCGCTTGAATCAAACCTTCTTCACTCACGCAGAAGTGGATAAACAATAAGAGAATAAAAGAAAAAACAAAGAGATCTCACCGATCACGAGGACGTAGAAGCGCTGAGACATGGACTGTGAAGTAGATCACCTCTACAAGCAGAATCTCCCTTCCATAAGCTTCCTCTCACACACTCTCTCTCTCTCACCTTTGATAGCCCTAAGCCCTCTTAGAGTACCTTTAGGAAACTTTAGACTACCCAGGAATACACCCCAATCCCGCATACACCCCTTTATATAAGAGTAGAAAAAGGTAGAATCAAAATATGAAACAAATTTCGCAGAATCTGCGTTTCCGCAATCACATCTGCGTAACTCTTCAATGGTATCGAAGGTCCTTTGATGACAACCTTCGATATTATATAAGGTCCTTCGATGATATCGAAACAAGACCAAAAACTGTCCAGTGACCAGGGGCAAACAATCCTGACAATTATCGATGATATTAAAACCATTTCGATTTCATCGAACCCAGCAATGAGGAGAAAATCCCCATCAGGTGGATCATCATCTAACAAATAAAATGAAATTATAACTTTAAAGAGAAGGTTTAAAGTCCAACTGGTTGAACCACATGTTAACAGTCCACTCAGTGGATAACTTCTAACTTATCAAGTTTATGCTACATCCAATCCTTTCAATAGGTTGGCCCCACCATACTATTTCCTCCTGACTAAAATCAGCCCCATCCACTCATTAGGTGGGCTACATCATAGAAAACAATGTCTAGCCATCGATAAATAGCAAAATAAAAGTGTGGTCCACTTAATGAACGGTTGTTGCTGATTTTTTTCAAAGGTGGTCCTCATGATGGGGCTAAGTGTTTAAACTAATTGGATTGTCATGTACACATGAAAGGCAGGAAGATATTTACTGAGTGGATTGAACTTGTGGTACAACCAGTTAGATTTGAAACCTTTTCTGTCTTAAATAATTGTCACATATACATTTAATTTTCATTCTCAAATACATTAGCATGAGGATTACAATCCCCATCAAGAAGACTTTTGGACATGCTCAATCAACAATTGGTCTTATTTAACAAAACTTATTTCCAATATTTATCACTGGAATTTGATATTTCCGATGAGTTTTCCTTTTCACTTTTGACTAAAATATCCATCAAACTATTTAAAAATTATAATTCTGCATTTAAATTAATTTTCAGAGTTTAATTTTAGCTTATCTAATAGGCGTTTAAGCCTGTGTATAGTTGTACAAGTAGAGCTAGGCATCGAGTCGAGTCGGATTGAGTTAGGGCTGACTCGACTCGATCTGGTTTTGAAATAGACCTGACCTGAAGTTGATCTGACTCGATACCAAGTCCAGCATGCCTGATTCGATCTGAGTCCAATCTAGCTTGGATTGATTTGGATCGAGACCGATTCAGTCAAAAGTACCGAGTTGGGTTAAGTTGGCACCAAGTTAGATTGAGAGATGAGGGAGTGAGAGACCGAGAGAGTAGAGATGAGAGAGAGAGAGAGAGAGAGAGGAGGAGGAGGAGGAGGAGAAGGGTGATGGTGGTGGGTGAGCTTGGAAGATGAGGAGGATGAGGGGGGAGAGAGAGAGGGAGATCGGGCCAGGATAAGGTGTGGCAATTAGGATTAGAGATGATAGAAATTAGTCACACACACACACACACACTCAAACTCAGGTCGAGTCAAATTTTGGATTAAATCGAGTCTAACCTGATCGAGTTTTGGGTCAAGTTACTAGGTAGTTCTAACTCGACTCGGCCTGAGTTCAGATTAAGCGAAGCTTACTTGGTTCGGACCGAGTCACCCATTCGGTTCGGCTTGAATCGTATCCAACCGAATTGGAGGAGTCGAGTTAGCCTGATGGAGTCATCCTGTGCCCACTTGATTCTCCAGTGTAATAACTGATTGGGGGTGGCCCACCTGATGGGTTTGCCGATTTGATTTGATTTGTATGCCTTGGCCACAGGCAGCCCGATTTTAGGCTCAGGCTCTACTGGTGGACGGAGAAGCAGAATGTGTAGTACTGGGTAAACTCTGTGGGCACATTGTGATTTATGTATTTTATCCATTCCGTCCTTGCATTTTAATAGACAAGTTCATAACCTAAAAATGAAGCATATCAGCTAAAGTATACCACACCGAAGGATAAAGTGTGGATTGAAGGTCTACCGTTGAAAAAATATGTACGGACCGCATAAGTTTTGGATCAAGTTGATATTTGTGTTTCCCCTTCATCCATGTCTATGTGATCTTATGAAATGGTTGGATGACAAATAAACATTACTGTAGGCCCTAGGAAACTTTTAACGGCAGAAATCATCATTCCCACTCTTTCCTGTGGTGTGGTCCACTTGAGCGTTGTATATTCTTCAATTTTAGAAGAAACTCCTAGAATGATCCGGAAAAACGGATGGACGGTGTGGATAGACCATATACATTCTCTGTGGCCCCAACATAGTTTACTCAGTACGATTAAAGCGTACTGAGCTACGCAGTCCGCTTGCCTGGTGGATGGCTTTGACATTGCACCGGTTGGCTTGCGTCGACTTTTTATTCCGTGTACACGCGTGTAAGGTTCTTAACAAAGCACTTCTGTCAGTTGGACCTGGAAAGTGATTGGGAAATCTGAGCCGTGCATCAGGTGGTTCCTGCCGTGAAGATGAAAATGCCCAAAAACTATTATTGGATTCATCATATGGACTGTTCCTACATGGAAAGAACGGACGGTTTAAAACGCTTGGAAACGCTGCGCATTGTGGCCGGTCTGAGCACATCCTCCCGGCTATTTCATATCTCATCTTTAGGGCGGGCCCACCAATGCATCATAGAGGTAGAGTTTTTACATTGTTTCCTGTTTCGCACGTATGCAGTTGGTGAGGGTGTCGAAAACCTCTCTTTGCCTCTGTCGCGATGCAGGATAGAGAGTGTGTCGCTACCTACTGGGGCCCACATACAGAGACTATCCGACTATATGACCGTACATATCCTCGTTACTACCATAAAAAAGCTACAGTCCCATGATCACGCTTCATTGATAATCTTACCCATTGATTTTTATAGATAAATGCTACCCGTTGAAAGATTGTTCTAAATTCATCTACACAGTGATGTTACAAGCATCCGTTCAGCAGAACTTTCTTACGGTGGTTATAGCACAGACTTCACAAAATGGACGGTTCCCATAATAGGACCACTCATCATGTGGGGCCCAGTGGCTGGCGACACCTGCTGGATCCTTGAGTTGTACCAGATGGCAAAACGAACTCTTTTGGAATAGATGCTCCAATAGAAAAGTGTCCACCGTCCAAAGTGGGTCCTAATCAAAATATTCCACGTGTCCATATCAGATCACTATACCGAATGGACAGCCATGATCGCATGCGCGTCAGAATGGGGTTTGTCACTTCCACAGAATTATGTAGCCCTCTCCCTTGAATATGGATAGTCATGCTTGGGATTCAAGGCTGTACATGCGTGGTTCATGTTTCAGCCGTCCAAATGCTTGATCTGATGGGCCCCACCCTAAATAGGCCATTTCCTAGAAGTATCTCAGATTGGAATATCCAAGATTTTTCACATTCAATGTCTACTGCTCCTTCACCGCAGATCGAATGGCTCAGATTGTCGCGTGAAAAAATAATTTGATGGGAATCCACTGACATCCGTGGCCACTAGATCAACGGTCCATATTTTCGAAATGTGGGCCCCACTTGTTTATGCTCAATGCATGTATATATCATACATATAGTCCGGTCATCACACGAGTGATGATCACGTACACCACAATGGAATTTATCATCCATCTGTGGCACACGTGCCAAATTTTTATCCAAAAGGTCTGCCCCACCATGAGTATCATCTGGCCAACACTGCATCAAGCAAGTCCACTCATCCTGCATTCCACACCGTTAGAAAACAAGGGATGCCCGACCGTTGGATTTTGGTGACACGTGGTTGACTAAGGGGCTCAGCTTTTGGACGGCTTAGATGTAGTATACGTTCCATGCTGGCACTTATGCATCTATCTAAAGTCTGTAATCATCCCTAGGAAAGAAACAGTATACAGGCGTTTCCAGTTCAGACAAGTGGGGCCATGATCAGATAATCCAGACCATTGGTTTGTCGTGACCCACATTGATCAACTGACAATTTTAAAACCTCCGAACGGTGCTCTTCAGACACGAAGAAAATTACAACAACGGTCCAGATTCTACTGAAGTAGATCCCATATTAGTGGCTGGGATCTTTCAACCGTGGATTATTTTTATGCATGGCCCACCAACTGCGGAACTCAACATTGCAATGGTCTGGATTACCAAACCATGGGCCCCACTTGTCAGAATTCAAAAGCCATATATACTGTACATCCACGAGGCCACGTGTCATGCACTTGCTGTTCTAACCGACTTTTGAGGCATCCCATCCACGCCGTTCATATCAACGGTCTAGATCACCGAAAAGTGGGCCCCACCTTTGCAAACTCATTGACCGTAGGATCACATATATACGTAATTCCTCCCCAAACAGAATCCCACCAACAAACCCTACAAAACCCACAAACAGCACACTCTCCGACCCTCTTCTCCCCATGCAGCCGGAAAACTCGTCGGGAATGTCAGAAATCTACCGGATTCTGACACACACCGGGATGCCACGTGCCAACGGGCCGGAGATTCCGACCTTCTTCCCTACTTCGTTTTGCGCCTCGGATATGTCCGGAATTACGGAACTGCCACAGGCTCGTGCCTTAGCTGCAAAAAACCACAAGGAAGCGGAGAAGAGGCGGAGGGAGCGAATCAAAGGGCATCTCGATGAGCTACGGAGACTTTTGCCCTGCAATTCGAAAGTAATTACAATCCTACCTCTATCTCTCTCTAATAAGTTCTTTCCCGTCAACGTGGCATGGTAGATCGCATCGGAGCCGTTAGAAAGATGGGACACACCATGAAGATCACCTGCTGTAAAAATCGAGCTGATCGAGTTGTTAGATGGGCCACCCCAGTAAATTGAGTCAGACCAACGGCTGATAAAGGATTTTAATGGTGTGGCCCGCCCAACGAGTGGACTAGCTTGAGTCTGAAAATATGAGCCTTTAACGGTTTGATCGTGATTTTTCATTTTCAAGTTTTTAGCTACAATTAGGGTGTGAATCCCTATGTGGGGTGCAGTGCACTGTGGTCCGTTGATCAGTCATGATCATCACCACTTGGGTCTGGATCGGCTGACCAATGCGAGCATCGCTTGATGATCCAAGATGACCGTCCGATCTGGATGATGTTGGACATGTGTAATCAACGGTGCAATATCATCCTATCCAACGGTCCACTGTGATAATAAGGTCCTGTACATTATCATGTCCTCCCACTCGAGGTCTGGACATGTCACAAAGGTCCAGTGATCTGAACCGTTTATTAATTTAATGGAAGCCGATTGCCTACATAGTAACTCAGCGTACTGACTAAACTCTGTGAGGCCCACCGTGATGTATGTGTCTTATCCAAGCCGTCCATCCGTTTTTCAGATCATTTCAGTATGTGAACCCAAAATTAAAATATATCCAATGCTCAAGTGGACCACAACAAGAGAAAAGTGTGAATTGAATCCCTACTGTTGAGAACTTCTTGAGGGCCACAGAAGTTTCGGATCAACCTGATATTTGTGTTTTCCCTTAATTCATGTCTTTATGACCTTATGAACAGGTTGGATGATAAATTAATATCACTGTGGGCCTAGGAATGTTTCAACGGTGGACATCATCATTCCCACTCTTTCCTGTGGTGTAGTCCATTTGAGCTTTGGATATGCTTCAATTTTGACATAATAACCTAAAACGATATGGAAAATTGGATGGACGGTCTGGATAAGAAACATAATCCACAGTGGGCCCCACATAGTTTACTCAGTACCCAATCGGCTTCCTTATTTTATAGGCCTACTGTAAAAAGCCTGGATGAATAAGATGTTTGAATTTGTTCCTTGTTGTGCATTTGTAGCTCATTCAACGGTTTAAAACATCAGAACAATGTGCTACTTGAATAGGGCCCACATGACCGCATCGGTTGATGATCCAACCATTAGATTGCGTTATTTTTCTAATCGAACGGTTGAAACTATAACTTATAACATTCAATAATGATGGGAAATTTGAATTCAGATAATCTGATCGTGCATCCATTTGGGCCGCATCAATCTGTGGTTTCTAACCGTTGATTTTCTTTCTACTTCCATTTTGCAGACGGACAAAGCTTCACTGCTGGCTAAGGTGGTCCAACGTGTGAGGGATTTGAAGCAGCAGACGTCTGATATCGCCGGGTCCGATATCTTCCCATCAGAGACAGATGAGATATCTGTCTTCTCAGATGAATTCTCCAGCGATGGACGGTCGATATTCAAGGCATCCGTCTGTTGTGAGGATCGGTCCGATCTGCTGCCGGATCTGATCGAGACGTTGAATTCACTCCATCTGAGGACACTGAAGGCAGAGATGGCGATGGTTGGAGGGAGAGTGAGGAATGTGCTAGTTGTAGCCGGAGACCGAGATTTCAACGGTGATGATTGCACCGATCTCCTTCGGGACGCTCTGAAAGCTCTGGTGGAAAGATCGGATTCCAGTGATCGGTGCAAGAGGCAGCGGATCTTCGATCGGAGAACGATGAAATGAATTTTCTCTCTTCCTCGCCTGGCCCACTTGCTGATTATGTACATTGGAGATCAAGACCGTTCATCTGGTGGACACTGAAGTGGATCGGCTGTTGTACGAGTATCTCATATGCTGCGGCATTGGCGATCTTCTGATCAACGGTTAGAAACGAAGATGATTGCTGATCAAGATTCAACGGGAAATGGGGCCCCTATGACTGTCCAAACATTTTAACTTTAGTAAAATTGCTTATTTGCATAAGGCTTACCAAATGAACGGTCTAAATTCCATCATGGGTGGGCCATAGGCACTGAATTTATTATAAGTAACATGGGGATTTAGGTTTGTACGAATAGGTAGAGCTGTACACAAGTCGAGTTAGCTCGGTTATCTTGCTCAACTTACCCGAAAAAGCTTGACTTATCTCGGCTTGAAATTGAATTCGTGCTGAGTCGAGTGGTTTTTAGAGCCTCAAAAAATTTAAAGCTGAGTTTGAACTTGCCCTTGACTCGAATTGAAACTCAACTTAAATTGAATTGAATTCAATCGGCTTGGTGACTCATTTATTTTGATATGGATGTTACTCGCCGTGTGTTTGATGAAATGACACAATGGAGTATTGTTTCGGGTGTATACATTATCAGCAGGATCAGATGGTGGTGAGAAAGGAATAGATATGAAAGAAATCACTAAAAAAAACATTAAATGTTATGATTGCTCTCATATCTTGATTTTGATGTTACTCGCCGTGTGTTTGATAAAATACTTGTACAGTATTGTTACTGTTTTCAATTTCGTGAGGAATTAAAAATGTATTTTATGTATTTGAAAAAAGGTCACAGAGCCTCAGATTGCCCAAGTTGCTGACTGAACCGAGCCGAGTTGGCCAGTCAAACTTAACGACTGAGCGAACTGAGTTTAAGCTGGGTTAGCTACTAGCCAAGCTGAATCGAGTTGTGCCAAGCTCGACGTGGTTGGACTCGTATACAGTTTTACAGGTGCAGCCCATGGTTAAGTGATCCAAAACATTTATACGATGACATTAACTTTAAATGGGCCACGTATCCCAGCCACATGATATTTGACCTTTGACTTGGTTGAATAGGAATCATTAATCTATTTTTCTTAATCAATAGTTATTCCGTTGGCCCATATCCAACGTCTAGGATTTATTTGTAATGGGACTCATTATCAACGATTTTGGAACATTGAGAAATAGGCCACACTCGTAGTGTACAATCTATCGGCCCGAGCATTCTATAATACCTTCCTGTTTAAATGAGTGGGAGTCATATTATACAAAGGCAGTGTAGGATCCCTGATATGCAAGCACTCAGAAATTGTCCACGTGGCATACATTAAATCAACTTAAACTGACTACATTGTGGAACCACTGTCTATAAGTTACCATCCAAAAATCAGATCGATTGAACAATACTAACCGTTGATTCGTGGACAGTTCTTCATTGAAACAGGACCATTGGATATTTTCATCTTAACCGTTCAATGAATGTCCACCAATCCGATCGTCAGGTACTAAATAACTGTAATTTTTGTTTTCGATAAATCTAAGCTGACAACCATAATTTGGATAGTTTAGTTTGACTTAAGCGTATGCAATGTTTGCTCTATGTAAGCGCCTGTGTATCATCCATTGTACTCTCCAGAGTACCATAGTTCATCCATTTCTCATTCTGGTATTTTACGTGCATGTATGAAGAAAGGAAGGCTCTAGGTTTTCTGTATGAAAAAGAGACTGTTAAGATGGGACGATCTGTGGCCCACTTTTTCCTAAAGTTGGTATGATCGGAAGTTCCCAACCGTACGATCCATAGGTGGAATTATTACGAAAATACCCAACTTTTTTTTTTTTTTTTTGGGGTGGCCGGCCTATCAAACCGTCAGTTTGGGATCTGGATGGATCAACGGTTCAGATATCAAGAGTAGTTTTTTTTTATATATACCTTCTAACTTTATCAATCGACGAACTTTAACAACAAATATAGAAAATATAGGGGGTTATTTACCAATACAGTAATTACTACTTTGGGTTGTCTTGTAAAGAAGAAGGGAAGGGGTTTAATGTAAAAACTCTAAATTATGTTGACCATCTGATCATAGCTTCTTTTCTACCAACATCAAAAGTAACAGATGATGATAATAATCCAATTTGTGTTGTTCTTCACTGTACCGCATTCAAGAAGAGATGACCGTTTAACCAGTTCCTCTACAATTGAGCTGACCTCTACACATCTTACATGTGGGGCCACTGGGGGTGTGTGCGGAATCCCAACCATCCAGAAATGTTGGCCCACCATGAAAATGTGATGGCCCAAAAATTATGGCCATCCAATAGTTAGATGGGCCATATCATATAAAACAATAGAGAATTACCAAAAAAATCTCCAAATTCACGTGGTACCCACCTGATGGTTGATCATCATGATTTTTCAATTTTAATGATGAGGCAACTTTGATGGACGGATTGGATGCCATACACAATAATTGCAGAGGTTAATTACTCTACATGTTCAATTTTAATGATAAGGCAACTTTGATGGACGGATTGGATGCCATACACAATAATTGCAGAGGTTGATTACTCTACAATTGTTGTTGGGAGACCAACAACTTTCTTTCCCATATCCAATCATAGTGATTCTTGAGAGATATGGTTAATCAGACTTTTTTTAAAAATTAAATTGGGCATCCATTTTCCTAATCATTGATCAAATGTTTAGAAATGTTCAAACTATCCTGAGAGTTATGGTCATTCAAATGTGGGGCCTAAATGTGGTCGATATCAATGATCAAAGATTTTTATTATTTATTATTATTATTTTATAATTTAATTACGAGGCCCACAAAATAACAGTTAAAGAGACGGTCCATGGTCAAAGGAAAATATTTAGATGATCAAGGGTGATTCATAGCTGAGATTTTTATTTTATTTTGTTTTTTTTTAAAATCCCCATACATGATAATCCCACCAGGTTTAGATAATTGAAACATGGTCCTAGATCCAATGGCTATTGTTACGGGAAAATTGAATTGACCTAATACATGCGACACATACATCACAAGGAGGGACTAGGGCAATACTGGCAAAGAATCGTTTGGACAGGCTTCTCGAATTACTAACGTATATCAATCACTTGGATGAGCCAAGTTGAGCTCCGAGGGGAAACCTTAGATATTAATTCCAAGGAGGGACTCACTAAGTTGAATTGCTCGGATTTAGAGTTCGGTCATAGAACTTACTGGTCGAGCTGATTAGACCAGTCTCAACATCGGACGAGGGATATCTGGAAAAAGTCCCTCATCATACTGAGAAAAGATAGCCTCGACGAGATCCTAACCGAAGATCACGTTGATTGAGATGAGATCAGAGATATTCTCAAGAGTAGACCCATACTCAAATTTAGAACCTTCAACGTATCTAACAGATCTCGATGAGATATGCAAACCACCTAAGCATCTTATAAATACACCCACTGCCTTGAGAGAAAGGTATACACAAAAATTTCCAACTTAGATCCTATTCATGTGATAAAACCATCCACCTAACTTAGGCATCAGAGAGTCCCCGACTAATATCGATGCTGCCGTGGTACTTTACATTTTTACTGGTGCAGGTATCCAAGTGCCTAAGGTGTAACCGCAAGCTCATTCAAGTTTACACGATAATTGCTATCGTTCTAATACTCCCCCAAAAGATGATGATCAGACCGTCCATGTTGTGCAATGATAGGTTAATTTAGAACCATGGTGAAAATATTTTTAATGGTTTGTATTCATTTCTAAAAATTGAAGGTTAGGATCTTCATTGAAGCATGACTATGGGACAATAGCTTATTTATAGTAGCAGCAAAATTATCGACGGTTCATCATGGCCCCCGGTGGGCGTGGCACATGTGCAATACATTATCCAAGTTAAGTTTGTAAAAATAAGGCATACGTGTTTTGAGAGGTGGAGAACATGTGTCAAATGCACAGGCATATGGCACACGTGTTATAGATCCCACCGTTCATCAGATAGGTGCAGTTAAACATCATATATCAAAAAAAAAAAAAAGAAAAAAAAAAAGAGTAGCACACTTATCAAGGGATCCCTACTCTTTCTCCGGTGGTGGACTTTCAGGAGTTTCAACACCCGGTCAAGGGTTCGAGTATCCATAGGTGATGAAAACCCACCACGGCGTGAGTGTATGGGGGCGTGTGCGTGTGTTAAAAAAAAGAGAGTGATCCACACATGTACATTGAATCTGGACTGTTGGAATTTTTCTATACAAGTTTGATCTGCCTGATCAGTGGACCGACATTATCTGGTTCATAACATATTTGCAGTGCACCTACGTGATAAATGGGCCAGATCCATATATATTATTCCATTACAAAATTACCACCTAAGGTTATTGAAGAAATATCCTTCTTCAATTTGATGGCTACCACCTAAGGTTATTCTACAAGTGCTGCACATGATGTTTTTAAATGGTTGCCCAATTTTTTTTGTCTTGAGACATGTGAGCCACCAGTTGCATTATGTGAGCCATCATAATGATAGGATTTTCTAAAAATAAGGCATATACAAATTATTAGGCGGGCCACACCATTGCAACATTCAAATACCTCCAAATTCAGTTTTTGGCCCATATGATGATTGGATTAGCATGATTTTTGGAGAGACCAACTTCCGTGGTGGGCAATTTAGGGGTGGTTTGGCACTATGGATTTGGGGGGATTTCAAATCCCATATATATTTGCATCATAAAGTAATTGGGGGTTTCAAATCCCCTCAAAGACAGGGTTTGAAATCCACCATGAAAGCTTGGATTACATTTAAAATCCTTCTAAGAGTTGCATGTGTAATATGTGTGTCACTAGACTATTAATCTATTGGGTATATGACCCTCTAATAATATCCCAAAACAATTAAATTATCAATTGTGTCACTATAATTACATTAATACAATGATCTCCACTGTCCAAACATTGTCCATGTAAATCAATAGTTGAAAATCATTGATTAGTCATTTGGATGTGATCTTATGCTTGTGGCCCATCTGAGATTTGGAATTTCATCATTTTCATGCGAAGTATATTTCTATAGGCTTATTACGACCATCGTGTCAAACATTCATACATACACTAATTAGATATATAAAAGTTGATTTAGTAATTAATTTCAAACCCCTATAAATATACTATGTATAGCTGCTTTTGGATTGCAGGGATTCCAAATCGAGGGTGCCACAATGGGAAGATTTCAAATCCACAGGGTTCTGAATCCACGCTCCCAAACAAGCCCTTACAGATAATTAGATGCCATCAATGACCTCTAGTCTGATATGCACTGCTTGTAAAATAAGCTTGTGCTACAAGGACTTGCCAGCCTCCCTTATCCAGTTTGATTGACGCGTGGCTAAAAAACAAAAAATGGCCAAATATTTATATGCATATAAATACATATTTGTGATGACTAAAAATGAATTGGAGAATTCATCTATAGTTTTCTGTATATTTGTTTTTATCCCGGATAGGGGATATACAAAGATACACAAGGAAAGAAATCAACCTTGGTAAGTAAATCAATCAGAATAATTAAATGAGAAATTGATTTTCAATCTCTCTTGAAGAATACAAGTTTCATGCCCGATACATAATCTAAAAGATTTTTATACTGGGCATTCTCACCCAGTTGTCCCTTATGGGGTTATACACACACACACACATTATCAATCATGATAATTTCTAGGCTACACAAATAACTCAAGGAGCAAATCTTATGGATGGGTTGGATGACACTCACATATCATATTGGGCCCCACATAGCTCAAACATATGGTAATTACCATATGTTCCAACTCATGTGATCATCCTTAACTTTAATTTGGAATATGAGATGACACCATTGAACTTGAAGAACTGTAACTAGGTCCATTGACATGGAGGGCTGTATCATGGATGGTTTTTATTTCAAAGATCACTCCTATTAGACAATCTATTCATATGATCTATGGCGTGGAAAATCTAGAATGACAGTAAGTTATTAGAATATATAATATAATCTCTACTTTCTCTCAATATAAAATCTCTTAATCACATTAGTTAAGGTGTGACAGAAATAAATTTATGTATATTTACCAATCAATGGATGACTATGATAATAGCTGATTCATATTGATTATATTAGAAAATTTTGATCAATTGATTTGAACTCTCCATGAAGTGGGGTCATCTTATATTTCTGAAAGTTATTATCATGTGATGATCCTAACAATCCAATCAATTGATAGAACACAAATAATATATATTTGGTTGATACAATTTTTTACTCTCTCAATATAAAGTCTCCTAATCACACTAGTTAAGATGTGCCGATCGATGAATGACTAAAAAAAAAAAAATCGATGATTCATATTGATTATATTAAAAAACGAGTTGAATTGCCCATGAATTGGGGATATCTTATCTTTCTAAAGATTACTAATGATAAGATGATCCTAACCATCCAATCAGTTGATAGAACAATAATATATATATATATATATATATATATATATATATATATATATATATATATATATATATATATAAGAGTTCTATTGGTAACTAGGATTGTTCGTCATATGTGGCCCACCTTCGTTGTTGACCCTTCTTAAGAAAATCACTTTGATTTGAAAATCCTAATGAACCGATTGATGGCCATGAACGAATGATTCATATTTATTATACTAAAAAAAAGATCTTATATGTGATGCAAGAAGCCCAACTTTGATTGCCTATCTTTTAAAAAACAACTTATTTCATTTCACTTTGATAAGATGATCCTAAACATTGATAAATGGCTAGTAAATATATGATTCATAAAATTCATATAGGAGATTATTTTATAAATGATTTGAACCGTTCGTTGCGTAAGGTTCACCTTTTATAGTTTATACCAAAGGGTTCTTGCTCTTGCTCCAGTGGTAGACTCTTAGGAGTTTCAACACCTGGTCTGAGGGTTCGAGCACCCATAGGTGGTGAAATCCCACTAAGGCATGAGTGTGTGGTGGTGTGTGCGCGTGTGTTAAAACAAAAAAAAAAAGTTTATCCCAAGAGAATCATCTCGATCAAATGATCCTAACCATTAGATCATGGGTATGAAAGTTGTCCATATTGATTATGATAAAGATTCTAACCACCACTTTAGATAATTCATCACATAGGACCAACCTTTGATTATTCATCACATTGATCAAATGGACCATCACCCAAAAATTACACAGCAATCAACAAACTTCTGATTTTACTAGGGCTGTCAACGGTCTGGATTTTGAACTGTTTAGGGCCCAGCCTATTCAAAATTCTGATTTTGGCAGGCTCCATTGACAACCCTAGATTTTTTTTCCTTTTGAATTTGAACCACACGTAATATTACATTTAACCATCTAACTGATAGACACTAAAAATGGATGGTTAGGATCACTTGATAAGTATGATTTTAGAGATATTCTCCTCCCATAATTGAACCTATACATTTGATGATTTTCATAGTTGTATATTAGCACACCACATGGAGGCAATGAGCTACCACCATTTTGAAAATAGTGCAAAACTAATAAAAGAGTGGAATGCCTGCACGCGCGGAGGTAGCTAATGTACTTGCCAAGGTAGTTTAAACTTCACACATGTAAATGATCTTAGCCATCCATCTTAAAAATGCTGTCATGAAATTCATATGCAATGGAATCAAGCACATCTGCTTGTTGTATTGTCCTTAGGTTATGAAACAAACCTTGAGAGCTACTTTATTAGAATTCTCCACAATATGCATGTCCATCCCTCCATATTACATGAGAGTGTACTCACAAGACATAAATGACATTTACGCAAAAGTGCAAACTCACTTTTAAAATTAATAAATAAATAAATAAATATAAAAATAAAAATTAGGTGTGGTAAAGTAAGAACCACCGAATGTACACTTCAAATCAGGAATAGATATGGAAGCGGATTGCTTCCCGCCCAGCCTCGACAGCAATCCATCTAGTCGGGGCTTCGTGGGGCCACCATTAGGGGTGCACACGGGTCGGTTTGGTTCGGTTCTGGGGTGAAACTGGAACCGAACCGTACCTAACGGTTCCACGATTTTTGGAACCGGAACCGGACCGTTAGCATCCTAAAATCGAACCGGAACTGGACCGTGGAAAACGGTTCGGTTCCGGATCGGTTCCACGGTTCTGGGCTTTCCAGGTCAGGCAGGTCGGTCATTTGCTAAAAGGCCCACAAGATCATTGGTCTGTTCAGTTGACGTTGGGTTCATGTATGATGGGGGCCCTAGGGATAGCCCTATGGGCTAATGGATTTGTTCTCAAACATGAATTTAGTTTTAACAAACACCCACTTCATAAATAGGAAAGGGGTAAATGCATCAAAACAACGTGTAAAATATCTGTCCCTTGTCCCTAATCAAATTCCAAAGAAGAAAGAATGAAACCTCTCCAAGAAGATTAAACATCCTTTCAATGAGAGTCTCCTCATCCTCAGTAAACTCTAGCTTAGAATCTTGACTAGTTCCTACATCCATAAATAATAAAAAAAACCATATCCCATCATCATCAATTAAAAAAAGAAAGAAAGGGAAATCAAAAGAAAAGAGGAATTGGGTCTCGTTGAAATGAGGTAAGAGGACCCTAAACCAGTTTGGATCCATGGTTCCGGCCCGGTTCGGATCAATGGTTCAGTTCACGGTTCGATTTTGGTTCTATAGGGCCATAAACCGGAACCGATCTGTATCCAACGGTTCTTGAAATTTTGGAATCGGAACCGGAACCGGTTCTGTTTAGAATCGGACCAAACCGGACCGATCAAACAGTTTCGGTCCGGTTCCACGGTTTCACCGGTTCGATGTGCACCCCTAGCCACCATGATGTATGGGTTTTATCTACGTTGTCCATTTACTTTTTTTAGATCATCTAAGATATGAACCTAAAAATGAGACAAATCCAAGACTCAAGCAGACCATGGGATTGAACACGTACCGTTAAGAACTTATAAGAGGCTGAATACTCAAGCAGATGATGGGATTGAACGCCCACCGTTGAGAACTTATAAGAGGCCAAAGTTGCATAAGTTTTGGATCAATATAATATTTGTGTTTTCTCTTTGTTCATGTCAATTTGAACTTATGAATATGTTAGATGCCAAGTAAACATCACACTTGCCCTTAAGAAGGTTTTAATTGCTTCTTGTGCTGTGGTCTACTTAAGCATTGGATAACATAATTTTTAGACCCATACTTTAAAATAAAGTGAAAAAGAAAAAGAATAGATAGCATAGATAAAACTTATATATCTAGCTGGGAATAAAGCTCATTTGGGATGGGATTAAAAAAAAAAATGTTATTATTACATACGGCAGGGATTGTCCTTGTTACCGTCGGATAAGCTTAATTTCATGCTATGTTTGTAATATGGTGGTACATTGAATGGATATACCCATCATCATTTGAAACTATTGAGAATAGCACGTGTTTTATCCAAATTGTTCATCTGTTTTGTAACTTTATTTTATAGCATGTGCCTCAAAATGAGGAAGATTCAAAACTTATGTGGCCCCAAAGAAGTTTTCAACGGTAGGTATTCAATCCCTGCTGCTTTCTATGGTGGGGTCTACTTGAGCTTTAGATCTACCTGATTTTTTGACCCATACTCTAAAATGATCTCGATAAATGGGTGGACGGTGTGGATATAGCCCACACATCATGGTGGGACCTACACAACTTGCTAACATTGAGTGGAATTGGCATGGACCCAATGCAATTCTACCTAATCTAATTCCAAGCTTTTCCATTCTTCCCAAGCATTGAGTGGAATTGGCACGGGGCAAAATTTAATTCCATCCCACCTAATCCCATCTAATACCATGCGCCAAACACCCTCAAATTATCCAGTAAAATGGATGGACGTGGTAGATAAAATACATAAATTAAAGTTGGCCACACAGAGTTTATGTGTACACTTAGTCATCACTGTTGGCCCACCAATCCTTTTGAAATTCTACATTAAGCACGCTATAACGATTTCTCTCAGCAATCGGATTTTGTAGCTTTATTGTACTGAGTAAGTTCTGTTGGGCACTGTGAATGTATGTGGCTTATCCACACCGTCCATCTGTTTTTCGGGCTCATTTTAGTATTTAATCCCAAAATTGAAGCATATCCAACACTCAAGTGAAACACACCATAGAAAACAGTGGGAAACCTTCCTAAGGCCCACCGTAATGGAAGCGATTGGCTGGTGCATTACACATCACTGACCTGGCTGATGTGGGCACGTGTCATGCGAAGACGAGCGATGACGCTACTCAAGCTCCAGGTTGTATGAACGGCTCACAGGATATCAAAGTTACATGGGCCCTGCAATAATGTATTATTATATCCAGACCGTTCATCCATTTGGATATTTCATTTTAGAGCATGATCCTAAAAATTAGTCATTTTAAAAGCTCAAGTGGACCACACTACAAATAACAATATGACAATGATTCCACCGTTAAAACTTTTGTAGGCCTACCATAATGTTTTTTTTCCATCCAATATTTCATAATGTCACACAAACTTGAATTAAGAGAAAAAACGAATATCATATTGATCCAAAACTTTCAATGGTAGACGTTCAATCCTCCACTGCTACAATCTCACCAAATGGATGGGCAATTTAGATTTAATACATGCTTCATTATGGGACCGATAGAACTTGGTGACATTACCACACTAGCCACATTGGTGGAGTATTTTACCTCATGACGATATCGCCAAGTGTTTCTTTCTCATCCATTCTCTTTATAAGATCACAAAGATACGATGAAGGGAAAACACATGTTAGAGCTAAAAGCCGGGCAGGTTGGATTAGGTTGGTGCTCAACCCTAGCGCAACCCACTGTCCATATACCTCAACCCAACCTCAAGTTCAGGCAGATACATGCTAATATTTTCGTCATTACATTAGTTTATTATATTTCTATACGCCTCTTATTATTCTTTTCTTAAATAAACAAATTAAAATATAAGACAACTACTCCTTTAAAAGTGTCGTGTAGCCTGTAAATCAATTTGGGAGAAAGAAATTCAACATATCTTGTTAGCTCAGGTCATCAGAAATAATGTGGACTAATGAGACTGGACGGCACTGAAATTTCCTGCACACTCAATTAGTGTGGCAACCCAAGACATCGACTCAAGCCCAACCCAAGTTATATGAGGTTGGCATTTATATAACATAAGGTCCAGATCAAACCCGATAAATACTGCCGAGCCCAACCTAATGTTTGGGTCACCCAATAAATACTGCCGAGCCCAACCCAATGTCGGGTCAGTCGGGTTGAACCTGCCGGAATTTAGGCCCTTGCACAAATATACAAAACTTTTAATATCTTTAAGAAATATTCACCGGTAAATGTCCAATTCACACTGTTTTCTGTGGTGTGGTCTACTTGAGTTTTGGATGTGATTCACTTTTAAACTAGAGCCCTAAAATTATATGGTAAAACGGATGTGATTCACTTTTAAACTAGAGCCCTAAAATTATCTGGTAAAACGGACGGAGGGAGTGAATAAAATACATAAATCACGGCGGGCTCCACGGAGTATACTCACTACACATTTTTCTAAATTCTGTAACGAGAAAAACAGACGGTGATCTATCAACTCGCAAGTATATCACGTGAGATGAGTAGGCCTCCACGCGCGAAGAAAAAGGGCCGCGCGTGCCGGACTCTGACGGACCGGGAATCATGGGCGGAGAACAGAAAGTCAAGAGCTTGTAGCCGACCGCCTGATCACGTGTCGGGAGGTTGTCGGCACGTGCCTCTCTACGCGTGGGAGCGTGCTACTGTGCGCACAGGGTGCCGGTTCAGTCAATCATCACCCCCATCCGTCTCTCGCCCATCTCCCGAAGAAAGAATGATAGCAAAAGCTCATCAAATTTTGGCCGGACCGTGTCTTTTAGTAGACAAAAACTCCTTTTTGTACCATTCCACATGATCGTACGGTCAGGAATCTTAACAACCTTCATCTGTGGGGCCCACCTTGATCTTACGGTTCAGGAATTCTTCCCAGTCACACGCGACCAGAATCATCTGCACCACCTGTTTTCTACGGACGCAGACCTAGCCATAGACGGACGGTCCTGTCAGGCCTCTGTGTGGCCCAAATGAGTTTTGAACGTACGGATTGAAATATACGTGTAAAGCATGGTAAACCTAGCAGTCCTTGTGTTTTCCACGCTGTGTTGGAAGTCATCCGGACAATTCCAGTTCAAAAGGGAACCGATCTTCTTTCCAGCCAATGTGTCACATGCGTATATACGATCTGTGTGAGGTGGGCCACACCACAATGATTACTCGGTAGAAAATCAAGTTGATTCACTCATTTGGTCAGCCCCATCCGTTGATTTCGAAGGTTTGTCCTGCTTTATGAGTGGATCCAAATGGTGATCATCATTGTGTGGCCCACCTTTTGCACCGATCGGATATTCTCTAGACGTGCATTTTGGTTGGAAAGAAATGGAGGTGGATTGCCATTGTGCCCTGACTCACTTGGTTTAGGATTTAGGGTTTAAGGTTTAGGGCTGTTTGGCTGGGCGAATCCCATGGGATTAAGAGGGATGGGATGGATTTTAAGGTAATGATGGTGGTGTCAATGGATTGGTTTAAGATCCATGGGATTGCTATATCCTGGGACAAGTTCACTGAGTCTGTTTGGTATGCCCGGCATATCCTGGGATTTTACCTTTTAATCCATCCAACCAAGGGATGGGATCAATTTTAAAGTAATGACTGTGATGTCGGTGGCTTGTTTTAAGATCCATGGGATTGCTTATATCTCGGGACAAGTTCATCAAGTCTGTTTGGCTCATCATGCATATCCCGGGATATCGCGATCCCATCCCTCCTATGGGATCGGTTTGGCCAAACAAGCCCTTGTAAGGTTTATGGTTCACTATAGTATATGTGTTTTATCAATACCTTTCATCCATTTTGCTCTATTATTTTAGGGCATGAGCATATAAAAAGCTCAAGTGGACCACACCACGGGTAACAATGGAGATATTGACACTCATAGTTGAGAACTTACTAGGGCCCACCATGCTTTTGCCATCCAAGATGAAGGGAAAACACAAATATCAGCTTTATTCAAAAGTTCCATGACGTAAGGAATCTTTCAATGATAGACGTTCAATCTCTAATGTTTCATTTGGTGTGGTTCACTTGAGCTTTGGATCTACCTTATTTTCATGATCATACTCTTAGGGCCTGTTTGGGAGCGTGGATTTGGAAACCCCTGGATTCGCAACCCCCAGGATTGGAAACCCCCTGGATTGGCAATCCCCTCGGTGTGTTTGGTACCCTTGAGTGTGAATCAACTTTAATTCAAAAATACATATACATGGTATATTCACGGCGGTTTGAATTTAATTACTAAATCAACTTTAATATCCCCAATTAGTGAGATATATAATTTTTGACACTATGGTTGTGATAAGCCCGCTAAAATATATGTTTTGCCTAAAAGTGATGAAATTCCAAGTCTCAGATGGACCGCAAGCACAAGATCATGTCTGAGTGACTAACCAACGATTTTTAATCATTGATTGATATGGACAATGTTTGGATGGTGCTGGACAATATTTGGACGGTGCTGATCTACATGAACAATGTTTGGACGGTGCTGATCATCGTTAGTGGGCCATGTGCCCAGTAGAATGATAGTGTACAGTGACATACATTTATACCTGCAACTATTCAAATGATTTTAGGTGTAATCCAAGCTCTCACCTTGGATTACAAACCCCCTCAAAGAGGGGATTGGAAACCCCCTGGATTGGCAATCCCCAGTTGCTTTATGCTGCCAAACAACCATGGGGATTTGAAACCCCCTCTAATCCTCTCCAATCCCCTCCAATCCAAGGTGTCAAACGACCCCTCGAATGATCTGGCAAAATAGATGGACAGAAGGGATAAAATGCATACATCATAGTGGGCCCATAGAGTCTTCGGCGATCGCGGTCCAAAAAAATGGCAATGTGAAAGTTTACTTCCAGCGCAGCTCTACGTGATCATTTCTCCAGCAGAAAATCTCCCTCATTAGGGCAATCCTGACCACACAATAAGTTTATCATGAAGTGAGGATTGATGGTTGTATGTATTCATTTGCACAGGCTTCAATTTGATTCCTAGGTATGATGATAAGGGAGAGAGAGAGTGGGGCATGACCTGTGTTCATGATGGGCCTACCGGTTGAAAGGCTTAGATCCCAAAGGTGGGCCTCACTTGTATTATTCTAGGTTAAGCAATATATGAATAATAATTTATATCAGACATGGTTCACTTATTCAGTGGGACCAAAATCAATGGCCGTGATTTAAGAAACACGGTCCAGACCATTTTGTGATGTAAGTGTTTGGGTCATGTTGAGACCATTTTGTGAGTGTAAGTGAGTTGACTTGCCGTGGGGTACGTGTATTTTGGGAGCTTGTATTTGGAATGCATTCAAATGTTTTAGGATATTCATAGGTCATAAATTTGTTTAACTAAATCATATTTAATATTCTAAATTAGGCCATATATGTTATATTTGATAGAATGATTTTAATTAGCCCTTTAAAATATATACTTTGGCCAAAAATGAAAAAATTTCAAGCCTTGGTTGAGTCACAAATGTAGGGAACACAAACGAGTGACTCACCGACAATTTTTAACTTTCCATTCGGATGGCCAATGTTGTGACAATTTAGATAATTTTGTCAATGTAATTTTAGTGTTGTGGTTAATAATTGAATTGCTTACATTTATGTTCAAATACAAGGCGCCAAATGAGTGATTTAATTATGTTTACATGCAAATCCTCTTTTATTTTATTTTATTTTATTTTTTTAAAACACACATACACACCACCACACACTGACGCCTTAGTGGGATTTCACCACCTATGCGTACTCGGTCCCTTGATTAGGTGTTGAAACTCCTAAGAGTCTACCACCAGAGCAAGAGCAAGGACCCACATGCAAATCCTCTCAAATACGCCCAAATGGTCTCTAATGCTTGGTATTAATGCTGATTTACTTAAATCTTATTTATGTTCATATCAATATACTATGAAATTTTAAGGCGTTCTAATTAGTGGCAGTGAAATATGACTAAGGATATCAACTCACATTAATTTTATTTTATTGAGATTCTAATTCATATCAATTTTATATTTTAATTCATATCAAATATAAGCTATCAAGCAAGATCAAATACTATCTTTTTAAGTCTTGAAATATAAAATATTACCAACTCTTAGAGGTCATTCTTAAGGGTGACAATGGGCTGGCTAGCCCACCCATTCTACCAAGCCCAACCCACCCAACCCAGCTTTGCAAGCATGCCTCACTTGATTGATGGACAGATTAGGAACCGTCAAGTGAGCAATCTTTTTGAGTTTGGGTGGGCTGGATTGGGTTGGACACGGGCCCAACCAATTTTTTCAAGTGAGAAATCTTTCTAGGTTTGGACGGGCTGGATTGGGTTAGACATTGGCCCAACCAAAAGTTTCAAGCTTGGGTTGGGCTACCATGACAACTGAGCTTGGTCTGGGCTTAGGCTCCGGGTCTTACATTTCGAGCCAGTCTAGGCCCATTTCCTCTCCAGGCACCTTAAAACATCCAACTGAATCACTGGCTTTCAACTCCCCAATATATACATTGACTTTCTAGACCTTGCCATGTATTTATTGGATCAGAAACCTGTGGACCCACCATGGATCAACTTGGTGGAACGTACAATAGATGGGGATTGGTGTACCATGGGTCGAACTACATCCATCCAGGATCCATCAATGGTGGGGCTAAAAATATCAATGGTTTAGATCACTGAACCATGTGCTCCACTTTCCACTGTATAAACTTTTATACCAGTAGACCTTGAGATCATAGATCCAAACCCATCTTTACCCTCCCCTCACTGGACTACCTTAAAATGTTCACACCTAAATGAACTTTCCATCAGATCAGTGCCATACAAATTGGACGGTTTAGATCTAGCGACATTTTGATAATTAACGAGCCTCCAAGGGGACATTGTGATCAAATGACCATAACGATCCCATCAATGTCATGGAAAATAAAAGGAAGAGGCCAATGTTTGTAAGACACTATATCATGGTAGCTCAGCCATGGCAATTTTTTCTTTTATAGCAGACTATTTATGGATGAATGTGGCCTGCAAATCATCAAAGTCAGATATTCTTAACCATATCATTTTGCTTGTCCATCATTTTCTCTGCAGTAACCGTCCATTTTTTATGATCTTCAATTGGATGGTTATCAATATATATTTTCTCCATGTGCTATAAGGCCTAAGATTTTGATAGTCGAAATTTCATGTGCATGTGCATGCATGTCTGTGGATGCACTTGGAGCCCAACAGCGTTTGTCCCATGTAATTAATCAGGTAAAAAAAAAAAAAACCTTAAGAGCATTCAACACATACAGTGATTGTGTCTGAGACATGGGCCATGTCCACCCAATATAAAACATAAATGGGCCTAATCCAATCTCAAGTTGGGCCACTATGATAAAATTATCAAACTTGGCTTGACCTAAATTGTTTATCATTCAACCGAAAATGAAGGCTTGGCCTATCGAGGGGCCTAAATGTCAAGCCCACTTTAGCTCATGTGTAGGTTAGGGCCCGTTTTAATGAATATCATTAAAAAGGTCATTTGATTTGATGCATAAACAATGTTTTGAGCCAAATCTCTATATTTTAATGCACTTTTGCAAACCCTATCTCATCACTAGCTCCACAAAATAGGTGCTAAAGTTTAATTTTCAACAAGATATAAAATGTGAGGCAAGTAAACCTCTTTGCAAAAACTTCATCTTGTGAAAGTGTATACAAATGGCTTTAGTATTGAAAACCCTACCAAAGAGCCAAGCTTTCATGGTTCCTTGGCCTTAATATTTAATGCATAAAAAATATATAGACTAAAAATTAAAATTTTAATGACTGGTAATTTGTGTAATCTTTCACTAGGTTGTTCTTAATGTGATTTTTGTTTTTTAAGAAGTTATTATTTTTAAAATTTGAAAAATAGAAATCACACTTTACACATGTTTGAGCATTGTAGTTGGGACTTCACACTTTCATGTTATATAGCTGTATTCTCTCATGTTTTAGGTATTTTTTCACGTATATTTTCTCTCTCATGTGCTTTACATTGCCAAGGCTTTATATTAATCATATACTATTACTTGTTAGAAATATATATGATAGACTATTTGCTTGATTATTTTTATAATGGCATTTGTTTGCCTTTTTTATTTGATAATTATCAGGCACTAGTTTACTTTGTTTACATTGTTAAAAAAAAAAATTTACTTATAATGTCAATTTTCAACCTTCTGAGATGTTGGAGTGAATTGAATCATTTAATTTAAAATTAAATTTGTGTACTTCATGATCAAATGTTCCATGAGCATGCGGTCTACTAGCACTGCAGTTTGTTCTCCTTTGCAGATGCCACATGCTTAGAAGCCCTTCCAACGTAAAGATCATGAAAATAGAGATAATAAACAGTACCATATCATCAATATCATGTACTAGAAAGGTTAGCAAATATGAAATGAAAAAAATATATATAAAAACTTTTAAAAATTTTCAAATAAGAAACATGCCTACTGAGTTTTCTTTTAATGGATGCGATGGTTAGGAAAACATTTGAGAAAAAAAAAACTAAAAAACATCCATACATTATAATTAAAATCCAATCCGTCCATCAAATTCTATCATCAATCTTAGGCATTGAGTTAAAAAATTAATTAGATTGAGAGATAAGTTGGATACCACCACCACATAAATGAAGCAAATCCAAATCTCAAGTGAGCCACAATACACCAAACAACACGTACGAATGAAATCCTATTAATGGTTTTGATAGCATATAAACATCATGATTGGCTCCAAGAAGGTTTGGACAGTAGAAATTTTCATTCTCACTGTTTCATACAGCATGGCCCACTTGCGTTTTGAATCTACCTGAACTTTATACTCGTCTTACTATGTCATGTCTTATGGCCCACCTAAGTTTTGAATCTACCTCATTTTTGGACTCGTCATGTTTTACTGTAATTCTACAAAGTTAATGGATAGAATATTGGATTTATCATAGGCATATCCGTGGGCCCACATAGCTTGCGACCACATAAACTTTCCCTTATAGTAGGCAGAGGTAATTTGCTTACGGGCTGGGATACGCCTGGCATATTTCTGTAGGGCCATTGCCATGTTTGTGTTTTATCCATGTCATTCATCTATTTTACCCATTTATTTTAGGGCATGAGCCCAAAAATTGTAAGTCCAAAGCTAAAGTTAACATTGGAATATTCTACTGAGATGTTTATTTGCCATCCACGTTATTTAAAAAGTCACCGGTACATTGATGAAGGGGAAAGTCATTCTATGAAAATCTAAGGTGGGCCACACCACTTATCAGTATTGGGAGAAATTTTATATAATCCCATTGATGTAGCCCACGGGCTTTTTTAACGTACGGATTGGATTGTAAAACTTGTAGACCTTGGTGTTTTCCACGATATGTAGTCATCCAGACAAATTCCAGTCGCATCACATGCATGGGACGTACGGAAAAAGAGAAGCCGATCTTCTTTCCAGCCAATGTCTCACGTGTGCATATACGATCTGTGTATGGTGGGCCACACCACCATGATTACTCGGTAGAAAATCAGGTCGATTCACTCATTTGGTTAACCCATCCGTATCCATTGATTTTGAAGGTTTGTCCCACTTGATGAGTGAATCCAACTGATGAATCATTGTGTGGCCCACCTTTTGCACTGATGGGATATTGTGTAGACGTACATGTTGGCTGGAAAGAAATGGAGGCGGATTTCCATGGTGACCAACTCTGTCATTTATTCATGCAGTGATGTGCATGTTTTATGCATGCTATCCATTCATTTTTTCCAAATCATTTTAGAGCATGAGCACAAAAATGAGGTAAATCTAAAGCTTAAGTGGACCACACCACAGGCCAGTGAGGATAATGACACCCACCGTGGACAAATTCTTAGGGCCTACCATGAAGAGAAAACACAAATATTGTTGGAATATTTGGTTGAATAAAATAGATTATTAAAAATTTGAGAATCGAAAATGAAAATAAAATTAAAGATAGAAAACTTTTATATTTGAGTCGAGGAGTGACGTGAGTCACTTGGCTTGAAATCGAATTTACTCACCTTTGACAGGGTACGTGTGTGGTCAATGACATAAATTAGAGCTATTAGCATAGCCCCCTCTTCTTCACAGGAATAAATTCACATACCCCCTGAATGAGGCTTAAACCCCAAATGTAAAAAGTCTATCTTATATAAAAGATATTTTCCTTTGTCAAATCAGATGTAGGACAAAACCCACAACTCAAAAGCACAAAAAATTTTAAATGTAGAGGGAAACCAAAATATTTGAAATTTAATTTTAATGTATATTTTGAAATAAAATACAACAAATATTACCTTGATCCAAAAAATTTTGTGGCTCAAGTTTCCAATTCACAAACATGATTGAGATTTCAATTCACATTAATTTTATTGGGATTCTAATTCATATCAATATCATGGTAATTGTGATTTGGAATCTAATTCATATCAAATAAAAGCAAACAAACCAGATCAAATACCATCTTTTTAAGCCTTGAAATATAAAACATTACTAATTCTTAGAGGTCATTCTTGGGGGTGAAAATGGGCCGTGTAACCCACTCGATCCACCGAGCCCAACCCACCCAATCAGCCAGACAAGCCCAACCTAGCTTTGGGTTGGGCTTGGACCTACTTGCTTGGCCCTAGGCCAAGCTTGGGCCTTGCATGTATAGCATGGTCAATGTTTAGGTTGGGCTTGTTCTCAAGTCAAAGAATCCCGACTAGGCCCAGCCTAGAAGACTACCCAAGTATATACATACATGTATTATATTGTGCAAATATGCCAAATCCCCACCGTTGGTTTTATTCCTCAAAATTGTCTATTACTTGTTCAAGCGTGCCTCACTTGATCGATCGATAGATTAGGAACATTCAAGTGAGAAATCTTTTTGGGTTTGGGCAGGCTGGACTGGGTTGGATATGGGCCCAACTATTTTTTTCAAGCTTGGGGATGGGCTCCCATGCGAAATGGGCTTGTTTTGGGCTAAGCCTTGGATCTTAAGTTTCGAGCCGGGCTACCAGGCCCATTTCCACCCCAGGCAAATTAAAAATTGCAACTGAATCACTGGCTTTCAAGTACCAAATATATATTTTGGCTTTCTATATCATGCCATGTATTTATTGGATCACAAACCTGTGGACTCCACCATGGATCCAACTCAGTGGAACGTACAATAGATAGGGATTGGTGTACCATGGGTCGAACTACATCCATCCAGGATCCATCAATGGTGGGGCTAAAAATATCAATGGTTTAGATCACTGAACCATGTGGTCCACTTGCCACTGTATAAACTTTTAGACCAGTAGACCTTGAGATTATAGATCCGAACCCATCCCTATCCTCCCCTCACTGGGCTACCTTAAAGTGTTCATACCGATAAATCAACTTTCCACCGGATTAGTGCCATACAAATTGGACGGTTTGGATCCAGCAACATTTTGATAACGAGGCTCCAAGGAGACATTGTGATCAAATGACCATAAAAATCCCATCAATGTCATGGCAAATAAAAGGAAGAGGCCATGTTTTGAAGACACTATATTATGGTAGCTCAGCTATGGTAATTTTTTCTTTTATGGCGGACTACCTGTAGATGAGCGATAACTTGCAAATCACTTAAGATAGTCTTAACCATATCATTTTGCTCATCCATCATTTTCTCCGTAGCTGTCCATTTCCGATGGTCTTCAATGGGATGGTCATCAATATATATTTTGTTGGGAACTGTGGAAGCAAGAATGGATTCAAGCAAAGTACACGCAATCACACAAATAAACCTAAGCAAGAACAATCTGAAATTTACATGGAAACACTCTTGCAGGAAAAAACCACAGCACAATGCGACCAGTAATGTACTATGAAAGAAGAATTATAAGAGATAGATAATTCTACTGATTTGACCAAGAATCAAATCTCTTTCAAATCCTAAATATACCCTTGAATCCTTAGGAACGTTTAAAAAAAATCCTAATACACCTTAATTCACCCTTAATCTCAATTACACCCGATATATATTATTACAACTAGAATAGGAAACAAATTACACACTCACGCAATTCTACGCACAACTTTGATGGGACCTTTATGGCATCGACATCCCTCGAATACTTGCCGATGGCATCAAAGTATCAAGAAATCATATAAAATAGTAGAGCAACCAACATGAATTTATTTTGATTTTCTCGATAGGATCGAGTATCTGTCGATGGCATCGAAATCTGCTCATTGGCATTGAGTGGTCTGTCGATGACATCGACAGACCCTGTTATTGACAGATTTAAGACATCAATAACATATTTTCTCCATTTGCTATAAGGCCTAAGATTATGATGGTCGAAATTTGATGTACATGTGCATGCATGTCTATGGATGCACTTTGCCCCAACAACGATTGGCCCATGTAATTAATCAGGTAAAAAAATCTTGAAAGTATCCAACACATATAGCGATTGTGTCTGAGATATGGGCCCATGTCCACCTGATATAAAACTTAAATGGGCCTAATGCAACATCAAGCTGGGGCCACTATAATAAAATTTTCAAACTTGGCTTGACCCAACTTGTTTATCATTTAACTGAATCTACAAGCTTGGCCTATCAAGATGCCTAAATGTCAAGCCTACTTTAGCCCATGGCTAATTAAGGCCCATTTAGATTATCATCATCAAAAGGGTCATTTCATGCATAGACAATGTTTTGAGCCAATTTTCCAATTTGAATACACTTTTGCAAACTCTATCCCATCACTCGCTAGATAGAATGGGTGCTAAAATTTATTTTTCATCAAGATATACAATGCGAGGTACGTAGATCCTATTTGCATTGCAAAAACTTCCTCTTGTGGAAGTGCATACAAATGGCCGTAGTTTTTTAAACCCTACCAAAAAGCCAAGATTTCAAGGTTCCTTGGCCTTAGTATTTGATGCATAAAAAATATATAGACTAAAAATTAAAATTTTAATGACAGGTAATTTGTGTAATCTTCCACGAGGTTGTTTTCAATGTGATTTTCATTTTTGAAGAAATTATTTTGAAGTCTTGAAAATAGAATCCAACCGTTACACATGATTGAGTATGGTGGTTGGGACTTTACACTTTCATGTTATATAGCTGTATTCTCTCATGTTTTAGATATTTTTTCATATATATTTTCTCTCTCATGTGCTTTACATTGCTTTGTCTTTATAATCATAGTATGTTATTATTTGTTAGAAATATATATGATAGACCATTTGCTTGTTTATAATGGCATTTGTTTGACTTTTTTATTTGATAGTTATCCACGTTAACTTCCTTTTGTTTATATTGTTAAAAAATTACTTATAATGTCAATTCGCACCCTTTTGAGATGTTGGAGTAAATTGAATCATTTAATTTGAAATCATTTCTTTGCACTAACGATCAAAAGTTGGTTTGCATATGATGTACCAGCATGCTAGCAATCTAAAGATTAGTACCAGCAGCATTCAGTCCATGGGCGGTGCAGCAGGTTATCACTTGCAGGTTGTTAGAAGTACTGCAACATAAAGATGTTCATGTATAGATAAATATGAAAAATAAACAAATATTATATCATATAAGAAAGTTTAGTAAATATGAAATGGAAAAAATTATATACTTTAAAATAAATTTTAAGATATATATATATATATATATATATATATATATATATATATATATATATATATATATATATATATATATATATAGAAATGGTACTATGAGTTCATGGGAACTTCCCATGAGGTCAAGCTGTGTGGGCCCCACTGTGATGTGTGTCAAGCATCAATACCGAGCATTTGATGGGTCCCCTCTAGGTTATGCGATGTGGAAAAAATCAGCCATATACAGAATTCAGGTGGGCCATACTTTCTAAAACCATGTGAGGCGGCTGAAACTTGGCTCAACCCCTCATCCAAGTGAGACACACACAATGGATGAGGTGGATTTGTGAACCACATCTACCCGACCCCAATAAATGATTATGAATGTTTTAATGGAGGGTAACCCCTCTCAATTGTTGTATGTGGTGTGGCCCACCCAAGTCATGGATTTACTTTATTTTTATGCCTGCCGCCCACCCTGGAATGGTGCATCTGACTGATCAGATAGATGTTCAACATCCAAAACAGTAGGGCTCCCATGAGTTTGTACCATTTTCTATATATATATATAATGATAACTTTTTTAGAACTCATCTCCCATTATATGCCCAAAATCTGGATTGTCCACATGATGCAGCAACCCATGGGGCTTAACTTTATCCCAGATCCAAAACTTCAGTTGGCCATGGAAAAAGGAAACAATTTCCTCCCTTGATTTGTCTATCTCTTGACATTGGTCACCAAATTTTGGTCTCCTACGCCCACCGTAAATAAGCTATTTACGGTCAGGTTTGTTAACCCATTCAGGTGGGGCACACCGCGATGTGTATACAAAATCCACTCTGAACATCAGATGCAACATTCCGTATTAGGGTCCAAAAATCTGCACTATTCATGATTCAGGTGGGCTCCACCTTGATCTATTTTCCAAACAATTCACTGATTGTGTAGTGAGGCACTCACTACCCTTTACATGGTGTGATGTGTTTATCCACGCCGTCCATCTATTTTTCCATATCATTTTAGGTTTGAGACCAAAATTGAAGTATATCCAAAGTTCAAGTGGACCACACCACAGGAGACAATGGGAATTGAATGACTACAGTCGAAAACTTCTTGGGACATTGAGAAGTATTGATTCAAGCCGATATTTGTGTTTTCCATTTATCCAGGCCCATGTGACCTTATTAACAGGTTGGATGAGAAACAAACAACAGTGTTGGCCCTAGAAAGGTTTCAACAACTGACTCATTATCTTCGTTGATGACGCAAGGATGAACGTGATGAGGTCGATCACGGTCTTCCTCAAGGATAATTACTCCGAATCGACGAAGCTTCTCTAGACTCCTCACAAGACTTCTCGAATCCACGAGGAAAGAAAGCAAGAAAATAGAAATAAATTCTAATAAATTTGAAATTTAATTGATGAATGAAAATAAATGAGTTCACATCGCTTTAAATAGGGATACCAAGCAATATGAGAGAAATCAAAAGCAAACTAAAACTAAAACTCCTAGAAATTCGTTACTTACTATAAATAGTAAATTTACTTTTTATAGTAAGTTTCCTATGTGGCTTAACCACATTATTCTCCTAATTATTCTAAGCACTTTTCATGTTGGATACAACTCCTAAAGCCTAATGGATGAAGAGTTATAATCAAACTAAAACTTACTATTTATAATAAAAACGGAATTAAATATGGGATTCGACCATCGATATGATGGAATTTTGTAAATTCTGCGTATGGGCAACCCGGCTTTTGCTGAGTTGGTTGGCTAAAGTAGCTCGTTCTACCCCAAAATCATATATTTTACGCCCGATAACTCATTCCGGATTGTGAGATATGCTTGATCTAAGGTCTGACGGTCTGGATCACTTCTGTCGTCGACCGGGCCTTTTCTGATCCATCTTGGCCATGAAACTGTCTGCGACCCGCTCTACATCAGTTGACTTCTTTGGTGTGGTCCACCTAAGCTTTGGATATGCTTCAATTTTGGGTTCATGTGCTAAAATGTGTTGAAAATGGATGAAAGGTGTGGATAACCATATCTAATCTTTGAAAGGTTCGTCAAACGTCACTGCAGTAGTCTTCCTGTCACCTCACTGCAGTAGTCTTCCTGTCATGTTACTAAATATTCGTTAAAATTTTTACCAGGTGGTGTGGGCCAATGTCATGCATTTCTAAAAGCTAAGGTGAATGGCTTACATTTAGGTCTAAAACATACAAATCGGCCAAAACATGATCCACGCAGACCACAAGATTAGAAATAATCTATAAAATGGCAGTTACCATCCAAACTATTTTCCTTTAGTATGTCCCACCTATATAAAGGATGGGCCTGATTTTTGGGCTCGTGGCCTAACTTTTAGTGTGGCATCTATTGGTTTAGGTGGATGGCAAATAAGCATTATGATGAACGTAATTTTTAACAATGGGAGTTTAATCAACACTATTTATGGGTGTGTTACTCCTAAAATTTGGATCTGTTTCATTTATGCGGCAATGCCTTGAAATGAGCCAGTAAAATTGATGGATGGGGTGAATATTTAACACATATATCAAGGTGGGTACTTAACAAAGGCATTGATGACAGAAACTTTTTAGCCAGTTGTTTTGAAAACATGTCTTTATCCACAACAGATGGAAACCATGGTGGATTGGATTTGTTAACCACATCTCGGTAGGCCAATAAATAATTATGAATGTTTTAATGAGAGGGTAACCCCTCTCAAATGTTGTATGTTGTGTGGCCCACCCAAGTCATGGATTGACTTGATTTTTAAGTGTTGTGAAAAATATTGATTTTATATATATATATATATATATATATATATATATATATATATATATATATATATATAAGGTTTTGTTTGAAAACTTGTCTTTTTTTTAACGTTTTTGGGAATAGTCTCATATCAGAAAGGAGATAAGAAAAAAATTTTGTTTATATTTTGGGTGTGGAATACCTTTATATTTCTTTATATTTGTTGGGTTGATCTATGGAGAACTCGGATATGTGTGTTCCAGTCATACTAGAACAATCGAGATTGGTTTGAGGGCGTGAGCATGTAAGGCAGTGTGGCTGTAAAGGCACTAGTGGCGCATACACGTGCACTTTCATGTTATATAACTGTATTCTCTCATGTTTTAGGTATTTTTTCACATATATTTTCTCTCTCATGTGCTTTACATTGACCCGACTTTATATTCATCATGCATATGCTATTAAATGTTAGAAATATATATGATATACCATTTGCTTGTTTATTTTTATAATGACATTTTTTTTCATTTTCTATCTAATAGTTGTCAACACTAGTTTCCTTTTTTAATTTTATTTTTTTTTTGTTTAAAAAATACTTATAATGGCAATTTACAACCTTTTGAGATGTTGGAGTGAATTGAATCATTTAATTTAAAATTAAATTTGTGTACTTCATGATCAAATGCTCCGTGAGCATGCGGTCTACTAGCACTGCAGTATGTTCTGACACCACATGCTTAGAAGCCCTTCCAACGTAAAGATCATGAAAATAGAGATAATAAACAGTACCATCTCATCAATATCATGTAATAGAAAGGTTAGCAAATATTAAATGAAAATTAAAAAAAAAAATTATAAACTTTTAAAAAAATTTCAAATCAGAAACATGCCTACTGAGTTTTCTTTTAATGGATGCGATGGTTAGGAAAACATTTGAGAAAAAAAAAAAAAAAAACTAAAAAACATCAATGCATTATAATTAAAATCCAATCCGTCCATCAAATTCTATCCTCAATCTTAGGCATTGAGTTAAAAAATTAATTAGATTGAGAGATAAGTTGGACACCACCACCACATAAATGAAGCAAATCCAAATCTCAAGTGAGCCACAATACACCAAACAACACGTACAAACGAAATCCTATTAATGGTTTTGATAGCATATAAACATCATGATTGGCTCCAAGAAGGTTTGGACAGTTGAAATTTTCATTCTCATACAGCATGGCCTACTTGCGTTTTGAATCTACCTGAACTTTATACTCGTCTTACTGTGTCATGTGTTATGGCCCACCTAAGTTTTGAATCTACCTGATTTTTGGACTCGTCATGTTTTACTGTAATTCTACAAAGTTAATGGATAGAATATTGGATTTATCATAGGCATATCCATGGGCCCACATAGCTTGCGACCACATAAACTTTCCCTTATAGTAGGCAGAGGTAATTTGCTTACGGGCTGGGATACGCCTGGCATAATTCTGTAGGGCCATTGCCATGTTTGTGTTTTATCCATGTCATTCATCTATTTTCTCCATTTATTTTAGGGCATGAGCCCAAAAAATGTAAGTCCAAAGCTAAAGTTAACATTGGAATATTCTACTGAGATGTTTATTAGCCATCCACGTTATTTAAAAAGTCACAGGTACATTGATGAAGGGGAAAGTCATTCTATGAAAATCTAAGGTGGGCCACACCACTTATCAGTATTGGGAGAAATTTTACATAATCCCATTGATGTAGCCCACAGGCTTTTTTAACGTACGGATTGGATTGTAAAACTTGTAGACCTTGGTGTTTTCCACGATATGTTGGAGATCATCAGACGAATTCCAGTCGCATCCCATGCATGGGACGTACAGAAAAAGAGAAGCCGATCTTCTTTCCAGCCAACGCCTCACGTGTGCATATACGATCCATGTATGGTGGGCCACACCACCATGATTACTCGGTAGAAAATCAGGTCGATTCACTCATTTGGTTAACCCATCCGTATCCATTGATTTTGAAGGTTTGTACCACTTGATGAGTGGATCCAACTGATGAATCATTGTTTGGGCCACCTTTTGCACTGATGGGATACTGTGTAGACGTACATGTTGGCTGGAAAGAAATGGAGGCGGATTTCCATGGTGACCGACTTTGTCATTTATTCATGCGGTGATGTGAATGTTTTATGCATGCTATCCATCTATTTTATCAAATCATTTTTGAGCATGAGCACAGAAATGAGGTAAATCTAAAACTCAAGTGGACCACACCACAGGCAACAATAAGGATAGTGATACCCACCGTGGACAAATTCTTAGGGCCTACCATGAAGAGAAATTGGTCGAATTAAATAGACTATTAAAAATTTAAAAACCATAAAAAATAATAAAATTAGAAATAGAAAACTTTTATATTTGAGTCGAGACGTGACGTGAGTTACTCGGCTTGAAATCAAATTTGTTCCCTTTTGACAGGGTACATGTGTGGTTAATGACACGAATTAGAGCTATTAACATAGCCCCCTCCTCTCCACAGGACCAAATTCACGTGCCCCCTAAATGGGGCTTAAGCTCCAAGGTAAAAAGTCTATCTTATATAAAAGATATTTTCCTTTGTCAAATCAGATGTGGGATAAAACTCATGGGACTAAATTCACGTGCCCCCTAAATGGGGCTTAAGCCCCAAGATAAAAAGTTTATCTTATATAAAAGATATTTTCCTTTGTCAAATCAGATGTGGGACAAAACCCACAAAAGATATTTTCCTTTGAAATCGAATTTGCTCCCCTTTGACAGGGTACATGTGTGGTTAATGACATAAATTAGAGCTATCAACATAGCCCCCTCCTCTCCACATGACCAAATTCACGTGCCCCCTAAATGGGGCTTAAGCCCCAAGGTAAAAAGTCTATCTTATATAAAAGATGTTTTCCTTTGTCAAATCAAATGTGGGACAAAACCCACAACTCAAAAGCACCGAAAATTTCAAATGTGGAGGGAAATCAAAATATTTGATATTTAATTTTAATGCATATTTTGAAATAAAATACAACAAATATTACCTTGATCCAAAAAATTTTGTGGCCCTAGTTTCCAATTCACAAACATGATTGGGATTTCAATTCACATTAATTTCATTGGGATTCTAATTCATATCAATTTCATGGTAATTGTGATTTAGAATCTAATTCATATGAAATACAAGCAAACAAACCAGATCAAATACTATCTTTTTAAGTCTTGAAATATAAAACATTACTAACTCTTAGAGGTCATTCTTAGGGGTGAAAATGGGCCGTGTAACCCACTCAATCCGCTGAGCCCAACCCACCCAATCAGCCAGACAAGCCCAACCTAGCTTTGGGTTGGGCTTGGACCTACTTGCTTGGCCCTAGGCCAAGCTTGGGCCTTGCATGTATAGCATGGTCAATGTTTAGGTTGGGCTTGTTCTCAAGTCAAAGAATCCCGACTAGGCCCAGCCTAGAAGACTACCCAAGTATATACATACATGTATTATATTGTGCAAATATGCCAAATCCCCACCGTTGGTTTTATTCCTCAAAATTGTCTATTACTTGTTCAAGCGTGCCTCACTTGATCGATCGATAGATTAGGAACATTCAAGTGAGAAATCTTTTTGGGTTTGGGCAGGCTGGACTGGATTGGATATGGGCCCAACTATTTTTTTCAAGATGGGGATGGGCTCCCATGCGAAATGGGCTTGTTCTGGGCAAAGCCTTGGATCTTAAGTTTCGAGCCGGGCTACTAGGCCCATTTCCACCCCAGGCAAATTAAAAAGTGCAACTGAATCACTGGCTTTCAAGTACCAAATATATATTTTGGCTTTCTAGATCTTGCCATGTATTTATTGGATCAGAAACCTGTGGACTCCACCATGGATCCAACTTGGTGGAACGTACAGTAGATAGGGATTGGTGTACCATGGGTCGAACTACATCCATCCACGATCCATCAATGGTGGGGCTAAAAATATCAATGGTTTAGATCACTGAACCATGTGGTCCACTTGCCACTGTATAAACTTTTAGACCAGTAGACCTTGAGATTTTAGATCGGAACCCATCCCTATCCTCCCCTCACTGGGCTACCTTAAAGTGTTCATACCGATAAATCAACTTTCCACCAGATTAGTGCCATACAAATTGGACGGTTTGGATCCAGCAACATTTTGATAACGAGGCTCCAAGGAGACATTGTGATCAAATGACCATAAAAATCCCATCAATGTCATGGCAAATGAAAGGAAGAGGCCAATGTTTTGAAGACACTATATTATGGTAGCTCAGCTATGGTAATTTTTTCTTTTATAGCGGACTACTTGTAGATGAACGATAACTTGCAAATCACTTAAGATAGTCTTAACCATATCATTTTGCTCATCCATCATTTTCTCCGTAGCTGTCCATTTCTGATGGTCTTCAATGGGATGGTCATCAATATATATTTTGTTGGGAACTGTGGAAGCAAGAATGGATTCAAGCAAAGTATACGCAATTACACAAATAAACCTAAGCAAGAACAATATGAAATTTACATGGAAACACTCTTCCAAGAAAAAACCACAGCACAAAGCGACGAGTAATGCACTATAAAAGAAGAATTATAAGAGATAGATAATTTTACAGATTTGACCAAGAATCAAATCTCCTTCAAATCCTAAATATACCCTTGAACCCCTTAGGAACGTTTTAAAAAATCCTAATACACCTTAATTCACCCTTAATCCTGATTACACCTAATATATATTATTACAACTAGAATAGAAAACAAATTACGCACTTACACAATTCTACGCACAACTTTGATGGGACCTTTATGGCATCGACATCCCTCGAATACTTGCCGATGGCATCGAAGCCTCCTTTAATGTTATCAAGAAATTAATCATATAAAATAGTAGAGCAGCCAACATGAATTTATTTTGATTTTCTCGATGGGATTGAATATTTGTCGATGGCATCGAAATCTGCTCGTTGGCATCGAGTGGTCTGTCGATGACCTCGACAGACCCTGTTATTGACAGATTTAAGACATCAATAACATATTTTCTCCATTTGCTATAAAGCCTAAGATTTTGATGGTTGAAATTTGATGTGCATGTGCATGCATGTCTATGGATGCACTTTGCCCCAACAACAATTGGCCCATGTAATTAATCAGGTAAAAAAATCTTGAAAGTATCCAACACATTTAGTGATTGTGTCTGAGATATGGGCCCATGTCCACCGGATATAAAACCTAAATGGGCCTAATCCAACATCAAGCTGGGCCACTATAATAAAATTATCAAACTTGGCTTGACCCAACTTGTTTATCATTCAACTGAATCTACAAGCTTGACCTATCAAGATGCCTAAATGTCAAGCCCACTTTAACCCATGGCTAATTAAGGCCCATTTAGATGATCATCATTAAAAGGGTCATTTGATGCATAGACAATGTTTTGAGCCAATTTTCCAATTTGAATGCACTTTTGCAAACTCTATCCCATCACTCTGCTCGATAGAATGGGTGCTAAAATTTATTTTTCATTAAGATATAAAATGTGAGGTACGTAGACTTATTTGCAAAAACTTCCTCTTGCGGAAGTGCATACAGATGGCCGTAGTTTTTTAAACCTTACCAAAAAGCCAAGATTTCAAGGTTCCTTGGCCTTAGTATTTGATGCATAAAAAATATATAGACTAAAAATTAAAATTTTAATGACAGGTAATTTGTGTAATCTTCCGCGAGGTTGTTTTCAATGTGAATAGAAACCACCCTTTACACATGATTGAGTATGGTAGTTGGGACTTTACACTTTCATGTTATATAGCTTTATTCTCTCATGTTTTAGATATTTTTTCATATTTATTTTCTCTCTCATGTGCTTTACATTGCTTTGTCTTTATAATCATAGCATGCTATTATTTGTTAAAAATATATATGATAGACCATTTGCTTGTTTATAATGGCATTTGTTTGGCTTTTTTATTTGAAAGTTATCCACGTTAACTTCCTTTTGTTTATATTGTTAAAAAAATTACTTATAATGTCAATTCTCACCCTTTTGAGATGTTGGAGTAGATTGAATCATTTAATTTGAAATCATTTCTTTGTACTAACGATCAAAAGTTGGAGTGTATATGATGTACCAGCTTGCTAGCAATCTAAAGATTAGTACCAGCAGCATTCAGTCCATGGGCAGTGCAGCAGGTCATCACTTGCAGGTTGTTAGAAGTACTGCAACATAAAGATGTTCACGTATAGATAAATATGAAGAATGAACAAATATTATATCATATAAGAAAATTTAGTAAATATGAAATGGAAAAAATTATATACTTTAAAATAAATTTTAGGATATATATATATATATATATATATATATATATATATATATATATATATATATATATATAGGAAAAGGTATTATGCACTTGACCTCACGAGTCCGTCCCATGAGGTCGAGCTGTGTGGGCCCCACCGTGATGCATTTCAAACATCTACCCCATCAGTCAGATGCACCATTCCATCGTGGGCTTAGGTCTCAAAAATCAAGTCAATTTGTGACTTGTGTGGGCCACACCACATACAGAAGTGGGGAGGGGCCGTGCACCATTAAAACATTCATAATCATTTTTTGGGCCCACCGAGATGTGGTTTGCAAATCCAGCCCATCCATTATGTGTGTCCCACTTGGATGAGGGTTCAAACCAAGTTTCAGCAGCATTCAAAACCCAGGTGGGCCCCACTAAGTGCTTTTATATGTTTTAACGGTGTCTTCACATAATTTTAGATGGTATAGCTCACCTGAGTTCCATATATGGCTGATTTTTGGGATATCCCATAATTTAGAGGGGACCCATCAAATGCACGGTGTTGATGGTCGACACGCATCACGGTGGGGCCCACACAGCTCCACCTCATGGGAGCTTATAGTGAGGTGGAGTGCATAGTACCTTTTCCCATATATATATATATATATATATGGTACCATGAGGTCGAGCTGTGTGGGCCCCACTATGATGTGTGTCAAGCATCAATACCGTGCGTTTGATGGGTCCCCTCTAGGTTATGGGATGTGGCAAAAATTAGCCATATACAGAATTCAGGTGGGCCATACTTTCTAAAACCATGTGAGGCGGCTGAAACTTGGCTTAACCCCTCATCCAAGTGAGACACACACAATGGATGAGGTGGATTTGTGAACCACATCTACCCGACCCCAATAAATGATTATGAATGTTTTAATGGAGGGTAACCCCTCTCAATTGTTGTATGTGGTGTGGCCCACCCAAGTCATGGATTTACTTTATTTTTATGCCTGTAGCCCACCCTGGAATGGTGCATCTGACTGATCAGATAGATGTTCAACAAACAAAACAGTAGGGCTCCCATGAGTTCGTACCATTTTCATATATATATATATATATATATATATATATATATATATATATATATATATATATATATATATATATAACTTTTTTAGAACTCATCTCCCATTATATGCCCAAAATCTGGATTGTCCACAAGATGCAGCAACCCAAGAAACCCTGGGGGCTTAACTTTATCCCAGATCCAAAACTTCAGTTGGCCATGGAAAAAGGAAACAATTTCCTCCATTGATTTGTCTATCTCTTGACATTGGTCACCAAATTTTGGTCTCCTACGCCCAAGACCGTAAATAAGCTAGGTCAGGTTTATTAACCCATTCAGGTGGGTCACATCGCGATGTGTATACAAAATCTACTTTGAACATCAGATGCAACATTCCGTATTAGGGTCCAAAAATCTGCACTATTCATGATTCAGGTGGGCTCCACCTTGATCTATTTTCCAAACAAGTCACTGATTGTGTAGTGAGGCACTCACTACCCTTTACATGGTGTGATGTGTTTATCCACGCCATCCATCTATTTTTCCATATCATTTTAGGTTTGAGACCAAAATTGAAGTATATCCAAAGTTCAAGTGGACCACACCACAGGAGACAATGGGAATTGAATGACTACAGTCGAAAACTTCTTGGGACATACAAAAGTATTGATTCAAGCCGATATTTGTGTTTTCCATGCAGGTCTATGTGACCTTATTAATAGGTTGGATGAGAAACAAACAATAGTGTTGGCCCTAGAAAGGTTTCAACAACGGACTCATTATCCTCGTTGATGACGCAAGGATGAACGTGATGAGGTTGATCACGGTCTTCCTCAAGGATAATTACTCCGAATCCATGGAGCTTCTTTGGAGTCCTCACAAGACTTCTCGAATCCACGAGAAAAGAAAGCAAGAAAATAGAAATAAATTCTAATAAATTTGAAATTTAATTGATAAATGAAAATAAACGAGTTCACATCGCTTTAAATAGGGATACCAAGCAATATGAGAGAAATCAGAAGCAAACTAAAACTAAAACTCCTAGAAATTTGTAACTTATTATAAATAGTAAATTTACTTTTTATAATAAGTTTCCTATGTGGCTTAACCACATTATTCTCCTAATTATTCTAAGCACTTTTCATGTTGGACACAACTCCTAAAGCCCAATGGATGAAGAGTTATAATCAAACTAAAACTTACTATTTATAATAAAAACGGAATTAAATATGGGATTCGACCGCCAATATGATGGAATTTTGTAAATTCTGCGTATGGGCAACTCGGCTTTTGCCGAGTTGGTTGGCTAAAGTAGCTCGTTCTACCCCAAAATCATATATTTTACGCCCGATAACTCATTCCAAATTGTGAGATATGCTTGATCTAAGGTCTGACAGTCTAGATCACTTCTGTCGTCGACCGGGCCTTTTTGGATCCATCTTGGCCATGAAACTGTCTACGACCCGCTCTACATCAGTTGACTTCTTTGGTGTGGTCCACCTAAGCTTTGGATATGCTTCAATTTTGGTTTCATGTGCTAAAATGTGTTGAAAATGGATGGAAGGTGTGGATAACCATATCTAATCTTTGAAAGGTTCGTCAAGCCTCACTGCAGTAGTCTTCCCGTCATGTTACTAAATATTCATTAAAGTTTTTACCAGGTGGTGTGGGCCAATGTCATGCATTTCTAAAATCTCAGGTGAATGGCTTAAATTTAGGTCTAAAACATAAAAATCGGCCAAAACATGATCTAGGCAGACCACAAGATTAGAAATAACCTATAAAATGGCAGTTACCATCCAAACTATTTTCCTTTAGTATGTCCCACCTATATAAAGGATGGGCCTGAGTTTTGGGCTCGTGGCCTAACTTTTAGTGTGGCATCCATTGGTTTAGGTGGATGGCAAATAAACATTATGATGAACGAAATGTTTAACAATGGGAGTTCAATCAACACTATTTATGGGTGCATTACTCCTAAAATTTGGATCTGTTTCATTTATGCAGCAATGCCGTGAAATGAGCTCGTAAAATGGATGGTTGGGGTGGATATTTAACAAATATATCAAGGTGAGTACTAAACAAAGGCATTGATGACGGAAACTTTTTAGCCAGTTGTTTTTAAAACATGTCTTTATCCACGACGGATGGAAACCACAGTAGATTGGATTTGTTAACCACATCTCGATAGGCCAATAAATAATTATGAATGTTTTAATGAGAGGTTAACCCCTCTCAAATGTTGTATGTTGTGTGGCCCACCCAAGTCATGGATTGACTTGATTTTTAAGTGTTGTGAAAAATATTGATTATATATATATATAGTCATGCTCCCCTGCGCACCTACGCACGTGCGCACCTTTGCACACGTGCCATGGGTATCTAATCTGAACGGTCCGTGTGATGCGGAATCCCATGAAACCCCATGTGACAAATTTTCACCTCGATCTAAAATTCTGGTGGGCCATAGAAAAGATAAATGCAAATCAAGGGAGTAAACTGTTTTTATTTTTTATGGCCCATCAAAGTTTTAGATCAAAGTAAAACTTGGGCCTGGGGGGTTTCACGAGGTGCTGCTTCACATGAACGGTTCAGATTTTGGATCCACACTACGTATGATGGGTTCTTAAAAAAGTTCATACGTAGTAGGTACGAACTGGTTCGCAGGTGAGCGTTTCCGTATATATATATATATAGTTTTGTTTGAAAACTTGTTTTTTAATGTTTTTGGGAATAGTCTCAGATCAAAAAGGAGATGAGAAAAAAGTTCTTTTATATATTGGGTGTGGAGTATCTTTATATTTCTTTATATTTGTTTGGTTGATCCATGGAGTGTTTGGATTTGTGTGTTCTAGTTACACTAGAACACTCAAGCTCGGTGCAAGGGCGTGAGCATGTAAGGCAGTGTGGCTGTAGAGGCACTAGTGGTGCGCACGTGTGCACTTTCATATAATATAACTATATTCTCTCATGTTTTAGGTATTTTTTCACATATATTCTCTCTCATCTGCTATACATTGACTCGACTTTATATTCATCATATGCTATTACCTGTTAGAAAAATATATATGATATACCATTTGCTTGTTTATTTTTATAATGACATTTTTTTGCATTTTTTATTTGATAGTTGTCAACACTAGTTTCCTTTTTTAATTTTTTTGTTTAAAAAATACTTATAATGTCAATTTACAACCTTTTGAGATGTTGGAGTGAATTGAATCATTTAATTTAAAATTATTTTCACTAAAATTATTTTTAACTATTGTATGATCAAAAGTTCAGGTACTTATGATGTACCAGCATTCTAGCAATCTCAATATCAGTACTAGTAGCATGCAGTCTAGTAGCACTGCAGTAGGTTCTCCTTGTAGGTGCCACATGCTTAGAAGCCCTCTCCATCATAAAGACGATGAAAATAGAGATAATAAACAGGTAGCATATCATCAATATCATTTATTAGAGAGGTTAATTAGGAAATATGAAATGAAAATAAGAAACATGCCTAGTAAGTTTTCTTTTAATGGATGGGATGATTAGAAAAACATTTGAAAAGGAAAAAAAAAAAACTAAAAACCATCCATACATTAATTATAATTAAAATCCAATCCGTCCATCAAATTCTATACATGATCTTAGGACTCTAGTTAAAAAATTAATTAGACTGAGAGATAACTTGGACACCACCACCACATTCAAGCCAAGAAGGTTTCAACAGTGGATGTCATATAAACATAGCTTGCGACCACATGAACTTTCCCTTGTAGTAGGCTCAGTTAATTTGCATCCCGGCTGGGATACCATGCTAGCATAATTCTGAAAGGCACATTGTGATGTTTGTGTTTTATCCATGTCATTCATCTAAAATTTCCTTTTATTTTAGGACATGAGCCAAAAAAAAAAAGTCCAAATCTGTAGTGAACATTAGAATATGACTGAAGAGGGCTGACTGTGATGTTTATTTGCTATCCAAATTATTTAAAAAGTCGCAAAGACGTTGATGAAGGGGAAACAGAAATATCAGGATCCAAAATCATCCTATGAAAATCCAAGGTGGACCACCCCACTTATCCACGTTGGGAGAAATTTTACATAGTGCCATGTTGTAGCCCACGGGCTCCCTTCCTTTTTTTAAAAAATTTAATTAATTTATTTATTTAATTCTTTTTATTTTTTTATAACGAGCAGATAGGATTTTAAAACTCATAGATCACCTTTCCACACTATGTTGGAGGTCATCCAGACAAATTCCAGTCCCATCACATGCATTGGAGTTACGAAAAAAGAGAAGGCGATCTTCTTTCCAGCCAACGTCTCACATGTGTATATATGATCCGTGTATGGTGGGCCACACCATAATGTTTACTCGTTAGAAAATCAGGTCGATTCACTTATTTGGTCAACCCAACCGTATCCATTAATTTTGAAGGTTTGTCCCACTTGATGAGTGGATCCAACTGCTGAATCATTATGTGGCCCATCTTTTGCACTGATCGGATATTGTGTGTTGACGTACATGTTGGACGGAAGGAAATGAAGGCGGATTGCCCTGGTAACCGACTTTATCATTTATTTGTGCCGTGATGTATATGTTTTATCCATGCTGTCCATCTATTTTTCCATATCATTTTAGGGCATGAGCACAGAAATAAGGTAGATCTAAAGCTCACGTGGGTGTGACAATTTCCTAGGGCCCACCATGAAGAGAAAACACAAATATCACCTTGATCCCAAAAAAAATTTGTGGCTTAGGTTTCAATTCACAAACATGATCGCAGGATTTCAATTCACATTAATTTTATTGGAATCCTAATTCATATCAATTCCATGGGAATTGTGATTTAGATTCTAATTCATATCAAATATAAGCTACCAAATGAGACCAAATACTATCTTTTTATTAAGTCTTGAAATATAAATTATTTAGCCAGCTGCATTAGGTGGGATTAAGGTGGATGGAATTGTAAAAGTTACAATAAATGCATGTGTAAGGTATTTTCCAAATATTGGGTGTATTCCATTTTTTCTAAGACCATGTTTGGAATGTATATATTAAAAAGTAAATCCAAGGATTTACTTTCAAATTGCATTTGGAGTGAGCCTGGATGAAGCAAAAATCCATCATCTATGGGATTAGTAATCTCATCTCACACTTTCCAACACAAGGCTCATTCTCCAAAGTCTACAAAATTAATTTTAATCCTATATCATACTCCTTCCAAACATGCCATTGAGAATTTCAAGGTGGGATTAGTAATGCAATCCCATTTAATACAACTTAATACCATTGTCCAAATAGGTCATTCTTAGGGTTGAAAATGGGCCGGGTAACCCACCCGATCCACTGAGCCCAACCCACCTACCCAATCAGCCAAACGAGCCCAACCCAGCTTTGGGTTGGGCTTGGACGGCCCTAGGCCAGGCTTAGGCCTTGCATGCATAGCCTGGTCAATGTTTAGGTTGGGCTTGTTCTCGAGTCAAAGAATCCCGACTACGCCCAGCCTAGCCCAGGACAACCCAAGTTTATACATACACGTATTATATTGCACAAATGTGCCGAATCCCTACAGTTGGTTTTATTCCTGAAAATTGTCTATTACTTGTTGAAGCGTACGTGCCTCACTTAATCGATGGATAGATTAGGAACAGTCAAGTGAGAAATCTTTTTGGGTTTGGGCAGGTTGGACTGGGTCGGACATGGGCCCAACTAATTTTTACAAGCTTGGGTTGGGCTCCCATGCCAAATGGGCTTGTTCTAGGCTTAGGCCTTAGATCTTAAGTTTTGAGCTGGGCTAGGCCCATTTCCACTCCAGGCAAATTAAAAAGTGCAACTGAATCACTGGCTTTCAAGTACCAAATATATATTTTGGCTTTCTAGATCTTGCCATTTATTTATTGGATCAGAAACATGTGGACACCACCATGGATCCAACTTGGTGGAACGTACAATAGATAGGGATTGGTGTACCATAGGTCGAACTACATCCATCCAGGATCCATCAATGGTGGGGCTAAAAATACCAATGGTTTAGATCACTGAAGCATGTGGTCCACTTGCCACTGTATAAACTTTTAGACCAGTAGACCTTGAGATCATAGATCGCAACCCATGTTTACCCTCACCTCACTGGGCTACCTTAGAGTGTTCACACGGATGAATGAACTTTCCATCATATCAGTGCCATGCAAGTGGATGGTTAGGATCCAGCGACATTTTGATAACGAGTCTCCAAGGAGACATTGTGATCAAATGACCATAACAATCCCATCAATGTCATGGCAAATAAAAGGAAGGGGCCAATGTTTGGAAGACACTATATTGTGGTAGCTTAGCCATGGTATTTTTTTTCTATTACAGCGAATTGTACTTGTGGACGAATGATGGCCTGCAAATCACCAAGTCAGATAGTCTTAGTCATGTCATTTTGCTCATCCATCATTTTCTCGGTAACTATTCGTATCTCATGGTCTTCAATTGAATGGTTATCAATATATATTTTGTGGAAAACATGGAAGCAAGAGTGGAATTAAGCAAAGTACATGCAATCACACAAATAAATGTAAGCAAGAACAATAAGAAATTTACATGGAAACATCCTTGCTGATCACAAAGCGACGAGTAATATACTATGAAAACAGAATTATAAGAGAGAGATAATTTTACCGATTTGAACAATCATCAAATCTCATTCAAACCTTAGTTATGCCCTTGAACCCTTAGGAACGTTTTAGAAAACCCCAATACACCTTAATTCACTCCTAATCCCTATTATACTCTATATATACATGCTATCACAATCAAAATAAGAAACAAATCACGCACTAACGCAATTCTACGCGCAACTTCGATGGGACCTTAGATGGCATCAACATCCCTCGAAGACCTGGTCAGAGCAACTAACATGAATTTATTCTGCTTTTCTCGATGTGATCCCAGATTTTCGCTATTTTAAATTTCTAAAAATCTTTGAAAATTTTCGATATACTTAGCCTACATTGTCACTGACTGACCCTTAATGCTCAAGGTAAGCCTATATGTAGGTGGTATCAGTAAAGAACCGCACAAATCTGATTAATCAATTGTATGAAGCCAACGAATCTACCCAACTCCTTAAATATCGAGTACTTAGCCTCATGATTTATTCATCTAGGGCCTAAATCTAACTGACCTATCACTGACTAATCAAGACAACCATAACTAAATAAAGATCTACTTAAAGCTGAGATGATTAATGGTCAAATCATAATTAATTAACCAAATTGACTCAGTTACTTGACTGGCATAAGAATCGATGGTTTAGAGTGCTTATGAATGAATTATTATTTTCGCTAGTTGCGAATAGGCCACATTTTAAGCTTAGCTAATCCAAACCCTAATCATTATGCACAAGAAATCTTGATACCTAATTCATTCCAGAAATATCTTGATTATCCAAACAAGCTTTAAACCGCTTGTTAGTGGGTCAATAGTTCCGATACTATAAAATAATGTCCGTCTCATTAGGCTTGACGTCCAATGCGGGTGGCGAACCGAGAAAGTACCTAGAACTGCTCAACTTGAGCCAAAAGCTAAGTCCATGAAACACGCGAATCTTTTAAGTTGAAATCTAGAACTTAAGTGAAACTAGCCACTTTGTTCTTTCACGAAGTTATGGCTTTTAGACCGTTGATTCATAGCCAAAGTCGGGGTACCAACTAACAATATTTCCCCACACATATCCGTATAGTCGATGCCCCAATCGACCATCGATGACCATCGAACATACTTTTGATCATACCCGTCGATCGACGTGTCCAAATGGTAGGCTGATTATATATATACGTAGATCATCACTAGGGTCAACTATCCAACTGTAGATGTTGACTCCTATGCCCCGTAGTGGCCCCCAAAGGGTACAAACACTCCCCTATGGTTAATATAGTAAAAACCTAGCCCTTAGAGTCATTTGCACCACTTCTGGAACTATATAAGGCCTTCATTTGGGCACCCTATCTCTCCATACGAATTTTTGCCTAAAAATGAAAGAAAGAAAGAGAGAGAGGAAGGAGATCTTGGAGTATTTTTTATGGATTCCCTTCGATCAAGCCCTAGTTTCAACGTTCTCCTCCATCGAATCAATCTCATTCATGATCGAGAGGTAAGAAATGAACCCTACTTCCCAAGGTAGGCTTTTCTAGATTGAATTGCATAAATTTTCACTACAAAAAAATAGAGCAACACTGATGGCTAAAAGCGTTAGACAGTCCGTTAGGAAAGGGGGCATCGGCGTTGCTCGTTGACGGATTTAAACCGTCAGCATCTTCGACAGCTAAAACCATCGCCATTTCCGATGGCTAAGGGTGACGGCAAAAACTGCCGCTATTTTCGACAGCAAAAGCCGTCAATGTTTCCAATGGTCAAGTACAACGGCTATTCACCAACGGCTAAAACCGTCAGCGTTTGTCATGAATTTAAAAAAATAAAATAATGAAAATTAATTGTCTAATCAACGCAAAAAATAAAAATAATGAAAACTAATTGCCTAATCAACGCACACATCCAAATTAAACTAGATATACCTATTTCTTAGACTAGGATTGTAGATACTAACCCTTCAATACTATAGACTACAATACATAGACAGTTTACAGGTACAACAAGAATCCACATTCAGTAGGAAAAAAGGACAAATTCAAGGGTCGGTATCTTCCAATCCGGGAAATTTCTCGACATCCCTATGCATAATGAGGCACATCTGAAGAATGGCTCAGATCACCAAATTATGGGCCCAGCAAATCTTCCACTTCAGCAAACTATACATTAGCTGAAGAGCAAGACCCGTTAAATTATTCTCTGCAAAGCCATGTATGAAAACCCAACACAGAATAACATACCCTTAGTCGAGCACGTAGAGCCTTGTTGAGGGCATAGTCATCTGCATGCCTGATATCGGAACTTGTTGGAGGTACAACAGCATCGACTCAGATTCTTTCTTCTTCTGCAAATCTTCTTCTTGATGCTCGATGCGATAGAATGGATCTGTAAGCTTGCCTCTCTCTGCAACATGGAATTTTAATTGAGGTGAAATATCCAACATGCAGCAATTGAAAATTTTGAAGAGTACATTTCATGACATGAATAGATTGTTTTCATGAGAAATACACCAACCTTCATTTGTTGGGAGGGAAAATGTCTCTACATCCTTAATGTCAAACTCCTCTGTTTTACATTAGGCCTCACTAATAATCACATATTCGTAGTTCTTAAGTTCTTTTTGGATAACAATCTCATGTTTGCAGCATACCGACTTCATAGTAAAGCTCCATATCTGATGATGAATTTGAAATCAGAATCGTTAGACATCTAAAAGAACTCCAAACACAAGGGGAAACATGGCAGTGTTGTATTTGTTGTAGAATGACAGACAGTCCACAGACACATGGGGAACAAACATTCAGTTGTTCAAGCTAGTCATCCATGCAACTAGGGTTGGCAATGGATTGGCTAAGCCTGCACACAACCAACCCATTTTATTTCATTGCAGGCATTAAGAAAGTAATGGAAGGTAGTGGATGATAATTACTTTACAAAAGTTACGGAGATAAATTCTATATTAATTTGGTACTTTTTGCTAAAATTTCTTTTATTTAAACAGGTTTGTTCGAGTACATAGGAAGGTATTGTAATATGATATGTTGGACTTCATCCATTATAATTGGGTTCTTTCCAATGATATAAACTGCTTGTGCTAAGGATTCTCTTAGATGGGGAACTTCTGGAAAATCTATATCACTGACTGTTTTAGACCTTAGCATAAAGGTTATCGTAACTGTTCATTATCAATGCAAAAGAGCCACATTTTAATGGTTGAATTAATCCGATTTCAGCAATTTTATTTTCTTTCCATCCCCCAAAACAGGGGAGAATAATCGTATAAACAGTCTGGATCATCGAAAGATCATTCAGATTCAAAGGTTAACCCCGACATATCATACAATGTATTGAATATTGTGATTGCTTCATTCAAACGGACCGAAATCTTTACAACCCATGTTTCGGGTAGCGTGTTAAACGCTTAAAACTCTGTGATACCCAACACATTGTATATTTAAATCTACTCTATTCATCATGTGAGAAACCATGTTTAAACCACACAAACAAAAGATCAACATGATAGAAAAATTGGATTAGAGACTCCGGGAAAGAATGTAAAGGGGCTTCTAGGTGTAGGAATTATTTTCCTCCAAATCTCTAACCCTGGGAGCTCAAAATCAGAGATTCTTTCTTAAAGGTGCAAACCATTATCTCTAGGTTATCATTTATCGACCATTAAGGGTCTCAGTTAATGATTAGATGTCTGTAAATGAATTGGTGCATGCTAATATGTTAACATTTTGATTTTTCTATAATATGTTATTAGTTGGATGTGGATGCTCACATGTTTGATAAAATGTCTAGGTGATTGAATGTATTGTTTTATGGTTGCTCATATGTTTAATTGAATGCTCAATTAAATGTGTTATTTTGTTAATGCCCACATGTTTAATGAAATACCTAAGTGGGTGTGTCGTTTCATTGATGCTTACATGTTTGATAAAATGTCTAAGTACGTGTGTTGCTTCAATTGATGCTCACATGTTCAATAAAAGGCCTAAGTGATTGTGTAGTAGAACTTATGCTAAAATAATATGATGTAGTGCTTAGTCCATAGCGATACTAATGATTGCTACGATGTTGGGTCAATTGGCTAACCGCCCAAACTAAAGGGGTGGCCCAAGTTGGGTCGGCCACCCTAGGCTTGTTCGATTGACCCTGGGTCAAACACGGACAACCGAGAATAGCTAGATTACACAGGATACTCGCACCCAATGTCGGTTGTGCTAGAGTTCTTCAAGTTAATTGAATTAGCCCAATAGTCTACTGACCATGTATGTTCACAATATATGACAACAACAAATAGAATCTAGGATATCCACATTCTCATTGAATGAGTCTACTTATAATCATTAGTGATACGATCCACAAGACTCATGGGTCGAGCATGGTGGTATAGGATATCGTGTCTGAGCTATTGGCCTGCACCAGGGTGACAAGCCTCCCCATAGTGACCAATGAGCAATCAAGAAGGCTATGAGCTTAATACATCAAACTGGAATGATGTCGCGACCGCTCCACATTTGTGTTTGAGTGATGACTCTTATATCATTTGTCGGTGCCCTCCACCTGTCAATGGGCCGTCTAACCCCGTGTGTCCGGGCTGTGTCATCCGAGTCCTTAGTGATCGGTCAGGCCAGTGTTAGGCTCATATTGATTGGGGAGTTGTCATCTGGATGGTAAACCTAAATACGGATCAAGGGACACAGGTAAGGAGCTGCTTCAGCCGCCCTAAGCCTAGTGATTTAGTTGAGACCATGATAAAATGAGGGTACCCTAACTTCCCCAATATGATGAATAAGTTGAACCTAATAACTACTTAACTAACATGCCCATTCCCCGCATTATATTAGATAGGACTTGCAATTTGGTGTTGGGCTGTCTGTAAGGAAGTGTTGGCATATGCGAAATACGCGTTAAAGTCGCTTGGGAGGGAGTGTTGTTTAGAAAGAGCATGCATCATGTCATATCTTCATATGCACATTTAACAAGAGTATTTATGAATTGTTTGATTTCTTGTTTTATCATTACCTGTACTGATTATGTTGATAACATGTGTAACTTAGAACTAACGTAGCTACTAAGTTAGCTACTCACTTTCACCTAGATAGTGTTTTAAAACACCAACTAGGCGATATTATTGATGCAGGTACTATCGAAATCTCAGACAAGTAGGTTTAGAGTTGCTTGCACCACCAACATATGTTTTAAAGGATTGGACTAAACCGAAAACTTCTCACTTTAATCATTTTACGTATGTATATTGTGGCTTGTATAATCTCCATTTGGGCGGACAACATATTTAAATTGTATTTTAACTGTTAGCCATATATTTATTTATTTTTATTATTTCTATCTCACTTTGGATCCGCTAATTTGAATTGTGTTACTCTAATTGCTTGTGTGTGAAAGGAATGTGAATCTAAATGAGGTCACACGTGCATTTTCGTTTGGTTCACACCCAAAAACTTGGGACTAGGGTCTCTATACTCGCGTGTCGATTTTTGAGACATGACATATTGATGTAGAGTGGGTCGCTAATACTTTCAAGTCTAAAATAGACCAAATAAGGCCTAATCGGAGGCCATAGTCATCAAGACCGTCAGAACATTAAAACAGACATATCTTACAAACCGGAATGAGTTACTCGACATACCATATATGATTTTGGGGTAGGACGAGCTACTTTAGACAACCAACCTAGCAAATCCAGGTTGCCCATGCTGAATTTGCGAGATTCCATCAAATCGACGGTCTAATTCCTTGTTTATTTTTGTTTTTACTATTTTTAGGAAGTTTTGGTTTGATTATAACTCTTCATCCGTTGGGCTTTAAGAGTTGTGTACAACATGAAAAGTGCTTAAAATAATTAGGAGAATAACGTGGTTAAGACACATAAGATACTTACGATAAATAGTAAATTTACTATTTATAGTAAGTTACAAATTTTAGGGAGTTTTAGTTGTAGTTTAATTCCTAAATTTCTTCCAAGTCTTAGTATCCCTATTTAAAGGGTTGTAGACTCATTTATTTCAACTATCATTCTTTAATAAATTTATTTCGACTTTTTAAAATTATTTCTAGCTTCTATTTTTCCTCGTAGATTTAAGAAGTCTTTGTGAGGAGTTCAGAGAAGCTTCGTGGATTCGAAGTATCCTTAAGGAAGACGGTGAACAACCTCATCACGTTCATCCCCGTGTCACATATTGACAAATTTAAGACATCAATAACATATTTTCTCCATCTGCTATAAGGCCTAAGATTTTGATGGTCGAAATTTGATGTGCATGTGCATGCATGTCTATAGATGCACTTTGGCCCAACAACGATTGGCCCATGTAATTAATCAAATTAAAAAATATATATGTCTTGAAAGTATCCAGTACATATAGTGATTGTGTCAAGACAAGGGTCCATGTCCACCCAATATAAAACATAAATGGGCCTAATCCAACCTCAAGTTGGGCCACTATATATAATAAAATTATCAAACTTGGCTTGACCCAACTTGTTTATCATTCAATTGAATATGTAGGCTTGGCTTATCAAGACACCTAAATGTCAAGCCCACTTTAGCTTATGGCTACTTAAGGCCTAAGGCTCATTTAGATAATCATCATCAAAAGGGTCGTTTGATGATAGACAATGTTTTGAGCCAATCTCCCAATTTGAATGTACTTTTACAAACCCTATCTCATCATTTGCTCGACAAAATAGGTGCTAAATTTTATTTTTATCAAGATATAAAATGCGAGGCACGTAAACCTATTTGTAAAAACTTCCTCTTGTGGAAGTGCATACAAATGGCTGCAGTCTTGAAAACCCTACCAAAAAGCCAAGCTATCATGCAAGACAGGAAAGGCTCGGGCCCACCTGACACTTAAAGGTCGAAGCCCTAGCCCAGTCCAACTGTAAGTGGACATAGAAGAGAAGGCCCAAGCCTGTAAAAATGTGTTCAACTTGAATTTTCTTAATCTATCCCTTGATCAAGTGGGTCACACGAACAAAAAGAAATCGACACTTGGATGAATAAATAAACAGTCTGGATTTAATTTAAAATGCATGGGCATATTTGTAGAATATTAGACGTATATAGAAGTCAGATCGGGCCAGGCTGGGTCTGCTTGATTGGGCTAATGTCACGCCCCAAACTCGAAAACCGGGCTCACAAAATTTTCGATCGCCGGATCTGGTGCTGACAGCCTCCGTAGTACCCCATTCTCGGCTCCCAGCGCGCATGCGCCAGATTCCGATCCTGCGATCCTACAAGGAGGATTTTCAGTATGATTTTTTTTATAGAACATAACCACAAGTTTACCCAAATCACAAAGGCAACATCATCATCACATATCCACTAATATAAATATTTGAATACAATGCTGAAAGGGAAATATATATGTCGAAAATCGAAACTCCAGAAGACCGCTGCACGCCCCAAGCTCAACACTGCTGCAACCCAACGCCACCTGCACGCATCTATAGTGCATAAGCTTACAAAAGCTTAGAGGGTGGTGAAAGTGTGTGCCCAAGATAAGTGCCAAGTATACCATAAAGCCCATAAATCATAAACTATCGGAATAAGCGAAAATACTGACAAGACATGAATCATACGATATCAGAGTAAGCGAAAATATGTGGTAAGTCCATGAGTGTTATCAGCTGTACCAAGGCTATGCGATGCAAAATATAATAAGGCAATAACAAATGCTGAGGATGCAATGCAATATGCAAATCCCGATGAGCCACGAATACCATCAACCTCATCTAAGCCATATAAGTGCAAAAAAAATATAGTAACCCAAAATGCTAAGTACTGCAGATGCAATGTAATATGCGGTGCGAATAAAATGACCATGCTGGAATGTGAAGTCGGGATGATAATACGTAGTATCGCAAGCTACGAAGTCCACCACAAGGGACTTCTATCCAAATCAGTCTCATACCTAAATTTGGATAGTCTGACTCAATGTGGTAAACTCCTGATCTCAGGTTAGTCGCGCGCCCAACTGAAATCCTGGTCATGCGAAGGTACACGTGACAAATAGTTATGCACCACCAGCCCGAGTGGATAGTGAATGAATGAATGAATGGATATGCAATTCCTACTCAATAAGTCCACATATCAGTACGGTTGCTCTCTGGGAAAATCATCGGGGTCTATTACACTCGACACTGACTGCCTCCTCCCTAGCTGCATAGCCCAGCGAGCGGAATAGACCTCACTATCCGCCTAACCAGTAGGCTGTCAATACCTACCCGGCTCGTCGATAGCGGACCCATTTACGAGCTGGTCATACTCAGCCTAGCTTATAACCCTCTCACTCGGGCGAATAAGGTCACACCCCCTCCCAACCGACCACGACACAGTGGGAGACACGGCTTACTGGTATTCGGCACTCAGGTGCTCATGTTCCACTCGGTCTAAACGTTGGAGCTACTCCTGGCCTCGGAGGTTATGGAATTTTCACCCAAGGACATCCTAAGTGCGCATAATACTAGAACTAAATATTTCTAGTGTCTCATTTGGCCATCCGCGATGTATCTGTGGAGGCCACGACCTTAATGTCATTAGGGCGTACAATGATCAAGTCACATATATGCGAGATGCATGAGTCACACTATCCAGTCATGCAGCAATCCTGCGCGTACGGTGCGATGATGTGGGCACTCCGTCTCATAAGGAGTCCCGTAAATAGTCTGCCCAATGGGGTATGCAATGATCAGTCACTACTCATATCAAGCATACATATAGTGCGTATGGCATGAGTCAAGGGATTATATTAAGCATGTTGTAAGGTAATGAACTATCCTTACAATGCAAATGGGCCTAGACAGCCAACACATAACAAGTATGAGCCTATCAATGGGTACTAGGAAAAGTTATAATGCGGACGTTTAACCAACATTAATCTTACAATGTGGACGTCAAACCAACATTGCTCCCTAGGCATGGCCCGCCATAAATGTCATTATATAACCCATGGTGGAATCACACAATGCAATAGACCTTGTATACATCCCAATGGGCCTTGACCCATGGGCCTCAAATACATCAAATGAGCCTCATCATCTGGTCTTTATATATGTCAAGGTGGGCCTCAACAACGGGCCTCATACACATCACGATGGGCCTTAATAACGGGCCTCATACACATCAAGGTGGGCCTCAATAACAAGCTTTGAATACATCACAATGGGCCTCAACCCATGGGCCCTAATACATCACAATGGGCCTCAACCCATGGGCCCTAATACATCACAATGGGCCTAACCCATGGACTCCAAATACATCAAATGGGCCACATCATATGGGCCTCATATACATCAAGTGGACCTCAACAACGGGCCATAAACATATCAAAGGTGGACCTCACAGATGGGCCATAAACATATCAAAGGTGAGCCTCACAGATGGGTCTCATACATATCAAAGGTGGGTCCCAATGGATGGGCCATAACTACATCAAGATGGGCCTTAGAATACGTCAAAATGGGCCTAATCACATGGGCTGTATGCATATCATATGGGCCTCAATGGATGGCCACAATTAAATCAAGATGGGCCTCATACACATACCAAGGTGGGCCTCAATGGACGGCCATAAATATATCAAAATGGGCCCCATACATATACCAAGGTGGGGTCCACTTGAACTATAGATTTGTCTTATTTTTAGTCTCAAGCCTGTAATACAAGCTTGCCAAATGGTGGATGGTTTGGATGCAACCCATGCATCATGGTGGGGTCCACATGAACTATGGACCTGACTCATTCTTTAGCTCATATCATCAAATGAACTTTCAAAGGAGTTGGATGGCTTGGATGCATCACATGCATCATGGTGGGAGTCCACATGAAGGCCCATCATCAAGTATATATTATATATAACATAATATAATCTAATATTGTACAATATTATATTTAATATAACACATATATATATATATACACGAATACTGCACACACACAGCCCCACACGTGGGGGTGGGTCCCACCATCCAATGGGTGGACGGTGTAGGTAAACAAATACATCACGTGGGTCCCACGCTGCACGGACGCAATACACCTGCAGCGTGGTGGGCGTACACAGATAAAACACATACTTCGTGGTGGGTGCCACCGTCCACTACCGTGGACGGCACGAACGAAACACATGCATCATTGGGTGGGTCCACGTGGGGCCCACTATAACGTTTCTTTGTCATCCAATCGGTTGGTAAGGTCACACAGACCCATATGAAGGGAAAAAGCAAATTTCATATCAATCCAAAACTTCTGGGACACCCAAAAGAGGTTTCAATGGAAGATGTTCAATCACACTATTGCCTACTGTGTGGGCCATCTAAGCTCCTCATAGGGCTGATTTTTGGGAGGCCCACTACCCTAAGGGGCCTCATCAAAATGCACGGTTTTGATGTTTACAAACATCACGGTGGGGCCCACAGCTAGACCCCTGCGTCCAGCGTCAAAAGCAGCAGGAGGTTGCTGCTCTGGACGTAAGCAGCACCTGCTGCTTATAATATATAAAAAAAATTTGAAGAAAAGGTGTTTTTCTGTAGTTTTTCCTGTGTAGAGCCCGCATCAGCAAAATCCACCCCAGCCATTAGTTTTTACGACTCGAGACAAACCAAACGAGTCCAATATTGAGTATATTTTTGGCGCATCAAAACAACAGGGTGGATTTCAATGGTAGACACACTGTTTGCTATGCTATGGCCCGCCTGAGAGTCAAATTAACCTCATTTTTCGACTCAACGCCAAAAATGGTATGGGGAAAAGGATGGAAGGCGCGGATTAAATTTTTACATCGAGGTGGGGCCTACATGGATGGCTCTCTCCAAAGCTTGAGAATCAAGCTAATATATATATTTTGTTTTAGCATAACAAATGTAATAAGGTGGGCCTTGCTCAGGTGGGCCACCACATAGCTGGGTGGTATGGAACAACATATATACAAGTGTGCCTCACCTACAAATCACTTGAATTAAATACATGCTTTATGGTGGGATCCATTCGGGTGGGCCACATGGACATATCATCACATAAAAAGAAAAAGAGAGAGAAAGAAAGAGAGAGAGACGGGACACGTGTGATGGAGGGCTCCGCCACTATGAGCCCTCCCTTGCAAGCAATCATACATCAAGTGGGTCCCATTACACGTGGGCTCATCAAACCGAAAATCAATGGTGGAGATACTTTCTCCACCAAATATAAGGTCTAGATGACCCTATCCATACAAGGAAAATAAACATCATGATGGGGTCCATGGAGAATAGCCCCATGATGGAATGATCATGAGGATCAAGGTGGTCCATCGGCCACATCAAGGGTCCAAAGTGAGATCCATACCATTAATCGGTAGGCCTCACTTGGCCCATCATCAAAACATAAAAAAATCTATCCTAATAAGCACCCACCGTTTGATCTTTTCGTTTTGTTGGAAAGCCGACCTCCTTGTGTCTCACTTTGATGGTGGAAGATGAGGTTTGAATGGCTAAGATGATGAGTTTTAGAATGGGAAGGTGGGCCACACACATGCACTTCCTTTCTTGGAAAACCATGGACGTCCACTCTCTTGCTTGGATTTTTGCTTGGAAAATGTGAAGGGAAAGAGAGGGAGAGATGGGATGTAAGGAGAGAGAGTGATGGATGTGAGGTGAGTGATGGATGTGAGGTGAGTGATAGGTGAGGTGACTGATTGGTTGACTTAGGGGTTTGCTTGACTTGTGGAGAAAGAAAATATGGGTTGCTCGTGTACTTGACATGATGTGATGTGATTGATTGATGGAGTGATTGATTGATAGGACATGTTGTAGAGATTCTCTTGGGATCACAAAAGCGCGGCGTTGGAACCGCGACAATGGTGCAGTCGCAATGATACAAGTCTTGGATTAAGTCGACTCAAATCTACGGGATACGACTTAGGGTCGTGCGCAAACATCGATTGTACGTCGCAGGTTGCCGGAATTTGACGGAAAGGATCGCGGGAGTCGTCAGAACAGTATAGGCTCGGATACGGGTCTTACAGCTAAAATCTCTTGAGTTCAAGCCTGGCCCGAGCACTGGCCAAGCTAACATGTTGAAGCCTAGTCTGAAGCTAGGTCAGGCTCGTCGGGCTAGGTGGGTTGCCTGGCCCATTTCTCCTCTTCAAAAATGGTGCAAGACTCATTTAAAAGTCTAGCCCATATATAATATAGCCTAAGCCATGTTGGCCCACCCAAATGAACAACTAGGATCTTGCACTAACATATATGAGCTAGTTGGGGTTGGGCTTCAACTGTGCATAATCATTTCCTGGCGTATGACCCTACTCAACCTAGCCATTTAGGCTTGGGTTGGGCTTGGGCCATCGCACCTCCATTTTAGGTTCTTACTTGTGAAAAGCTCAGATCCCACACACGTAAACAAGGATCCCTTACATGTATGGAATTGGAAAACTCGTGGACTTCCAATGCAATAATCTGATTATTGTATGACCCATATTGCTATGATAGTTCACCATATTCAAATTTATGGGTGTTATCGCTCGAATCTGGTCAATCCTGTAACACCTCCTGTGAGCTGATAGGTACTTGCACTTTAATGAAAAAAGAGATGACACGGGGCATCGGTTGTGGCCGGGGATCTTTCGATGCCTAAGTCAAGTAGATGAGCTCAAAGTTGGTGTGGCCAGAGTCAAGATCGTTGTGCAGACCTTTCCCCTTACTCGGGGTGATGTGTTTATAGTTTGCTAAGTAGCTTACGTATCTGAGTAGATCTGCGAGATACGCTGGAGGGGCTTGTATTGGAGTTGGAATGTGATGTATTTATAGTTTGCCAGGCAGCTTGCGTATCTGAGTAGATCTGCGAGATATGCTGGAGGGGCTCATATTGGAGTTGGAATCTACTCTCAAGTATGTCTCCGATTATACTTCGATTGTTGTGATCTTCGGCTAGGATATCATTGGGTAGTCTTGCTCGTATATGGCGTAAGATTCTCTCCAAATATTTCCATCTTGAGCTCGAGGTCAGTATCTAAGGTTGAGGTCGGCGTCCATGGTCAAGTCAGCATCGGTGGCTAAAGTTTGTCGATGAACCTTATCTCAGAGCCGATTTGATCAATTCAGCTCGGCCATTGGGTTTCATTGCTCAACTCATTTTCTCTAGTAGTAAGAATTTTAGTGGTTCAGAGAGTTTACTTTGATGGTTCTCTGCCAAGTGTCTCATACGTCAGGTCAGTTCGATTTTTCTCATAACAATGGGCATGTAAGGTTAGGCCATTCAAATAATGGGGCTCGAAAATCTTAATGCTCAAGAAAGCCTAACCATCCGATTAATGGTTAAAGATAAAACAATCAATGACCCAAATTTCAATGACAAAATCATATGGTAAATAACCTCTGTTCAGTGTAATTTTTGGGTCATTTTCCATTGTGAAGGCAGATTGCCCATGGTAAGGGTTGCAAGTTGGGTTGGGTTGATCCGAGCCTGATTGATTCAACCCGAGATCAGGTTGTTCTAGGTTGGATTGTCAATATCCTTGGGTTGAGTTCAGGTTGGAAAAGGTAATCCAGTTTAAATTCAAGTTGGGTTAGGTCGGGTTGGGAAATACTAACCCGTTTTGAATTTGGGTTGAGGAATAATCATATGTATTTGGGTTAGGCTAAATATGGAGATCTAATGTTGGTTACCTTGGGTTCAGAATCAATTCGTGTCGAGGTGTGGGCTAGATTGCAGGTTAGGTCCTCTTGGAGGTCAGGTAAGGCTAGGGTTAGGTTAGTGTAGGTGCTTCCTACCTGTAGCCAGGCTCTACCAGGAATTCTGCAGCCCTAAGTTCTATAAGATCTATTATGCCTATCCATTTGACCGGCTCATTAGTGAACTGAGGTGGATCCAAAACTCAAGTGAACCATACCACGAGAAATAGGTTAGATTGAATGCCCACCCCTAAAATTTTCTTAAGAGCTACAAAAATTTTAGATCAAACCAAAAGGTCAAGCCCACTCGAGCCAATGGCTAGTTAAGGTCTGTTTGGATGGATGCACCCATAAGAATTCTATATGGTGGGCCTTATTAATCAGCGGTCAGGATTTCCCTATGGGTTGGATAATGTGATTAGGCATAGTTGGTGGACCCCACTCAGTTGTGATTGGTTTAAAATCATGTAATTAGGTGGTCCGCTATAACTGTGTTACACACACAATGTTTTAGATGGATTAAGAATCCTGAATTTGCATGGAGCTTAAAGGGAAGAGTTTTAAACTCCTCAACCATCTAAACTATATAAATAGGGTTAGGTCCCCAAACCTACATACAATAGAAGTTATTTTCCCATCCTAATACTTCTAAAGGTTGTAAGATGTGGAAGACTGTGACATTAGGCTTACAGAGATGGCGCTCCAACCGGATACGAATTTTGGTTCAGATTTCGATCCCCATGTCTGATGCACTACATGGTCCTTTCAATTCTACAAATTAAAGTTCACAACACTTTCAAACAGGGCATTTAGAGCCTAAATAATGTTTTGTGCTAAATTCCAAATTGCATTTTACGTCTACATGCGCTTTTTAAAACCTTCGCATGAAACCCCTTATGTATAAACTCCCTTTTATGAAATTACGTCCAAATAGCCCTTAGTCTTGGAAGCCTTACCAATAGCCAAGCATTTGTGCTTCTCGGTATCTATTTTGGATTCGTGGAACCAGTGGATCATCAAATGGCACTACAAGAATAAGCCTATTTGGTAGTGCAAAACATGCCTTCTAAAGTGCACTTGATATCACATTTTTGTCAAACCGCCTCCTTATGAGCCATCTTTAAGGAATATCAAAGACAAAGTTACTTAAGAAGTATTATATACTTAAGCTGAAAAGTGTGCTTTATTGTTATTGTATAAATATAATGTTGTATTATATAAGTAATCATTTCATGCAGGATTCTCTAGAGGGATCTTATGCGTCAAAAATGGATGGACTAAAAATTAAAATTTCAATTATAGATTATTAGCCTAATCTTCTGCTAGGGTGCTCTCCCTGCCCTTTTCATTTCCCAAGAAGTTATTATTTTGAAGTTTCAAAAAATAGAAATGCACCCTCTACACGTGATTGGGTATTGTACTCACACCTTTTCACTTTAATGTCACATAGCTGTATTCTCTTTCAGGCATTTTACATTTTTTTCCACATGCACCATCTTTCATGCATTTTACATTGTTTTATTCTTTATACACTTCATATGTTATTATTATTATTATTATTATTATTATTATTATTATTATATATAATAGACCATGTGGTTGTCTATTTTCAGTGTGCCATTTGTTTGTCAATTTAATTTTAAAAATATCAACTTTCGTCTATACAATTTTTTAAAAAAAATAGCATGTTGATTAGTAAACTTTTGAAATTGTTAAATTTAACTATTATATAATTGAGATGTTGGAGTAAACTGAATCATTTAAATTAATATTTTCTCACTACAAGAAATACGTTGATTACCAGCGCATATTTCACCGGCGACCAACACAAACCACTGGTGTATATGTGAATCAGCGGCATTTTTGTGTGGCTGCTGGTGATTTGAATGATTAAGCACCGGTGATTCTAAACCTATTTAAATTCCTTCTTTTAGCTCACACATCAGTTCTTGCGGTGTCATCATCTTCTCTTCTTCCACGCCGGCGTCTGGTATGCCCTCTCTCTCACCATCACTTTCGGTAACATCTGGTATGCCCTATCTCACACCATTGCCATCGACAACATCTTGTATGCTCTCACCCATCTTGGCAGCTCCCTCTCACAACCCTCATCTCTCATAACCTCATCGTGGAATTCCCCATCTCTCACAGCCCCATCTTTCACATTTGCGAGCCTCCTGACTTTATGGGCTGGCAGTTCTCTCAACTTTGGGAAAACATCACCCCGCCAGACAATTCGGATGTGTTTTGGAATTCCATGATTACTGGGTAAACAATCATGTAATTCCATGATTTGTTAATTGTTGTGAATGGAGTGTGATTCAACAGTTTTTGTGCAACATTTCTATTGGTTCTTGGCTCGGAATCTGGAAACTGTATAATTTCCTGGCTAGATGTTGCTGCTGTTTTGATTGGTTTACATTGCTTTGTCTTATCATGAGGTATGTGTTATATCCAAACTGTCTATCCATTTTGCAAACTCGTCTTAAGGCTTGAGACTAAAAATAAGACAGATATCATTATCAAGTGGACCACGATGCAAAAAAGCAGTGGGGGATTGAACGTCTACCATTGAATCCCTTTTAGGGATCTCAGGAGTTTTGGATCAATATGAATTTTTTTTTTTCATCTTCATCAAGTTCTTTGTGACCTTATGAACAAATTTGATGGAAAATAAACGTTATGGTGAGCCCTACGATTTTTTTAACGGTAAAAATCATTATCCCCGCTGCTATTTGTGGTGTGGTCCATTCAATCTCTGGATATGATTCATTTTTTGGATAATCCTCTAAAATAATCTCAAAAAATGAATGAACGGTGTGGATATAATAAATACATCACTTTGGGGCCATGTAACTTTGATCTCCTTTGAACCGTTCGTATAACTCGCAGCTCGAGTAGCGTCAGCGCCCGTCTTCTACAAATTGGACAGTTTGGATCCACGGGCAATTTTGAGGACATCTCCAAGAAATAATGATCAGATGACGATAACCATCCTATCAATGTCTTAGCAAATAAAAGAAAGTGTACAATGTCTGGAAGTCAGAGAGCGAAAGCTTCTAATTCTCTAAGTTACTCATCGACCATAAAGTCCAATGAAAACCTTATGTTTTGTATCCCTATTTTGAGTATGAACTATCCTAATTCAGTTTTGAGTCTCTTTCCTAGGCATGTAATGTGTATGTGTTTTTATTTTTATTTCTTATTTATTTATTTATTTATTGTACCGAGGCTTTAGCCTCTTCTTTTGTATTCTTAAACTTTTGTCTTTGGTTGGTAATAAAAGAGTTTTATTTCTTGTCTACCATAAAAGGAAAAAAAAAAAGAAAAAAAAAAAAACCTTAATGGACAGATCATAGATTTGATGGCCCATGTGCATTTTCCTCGGTGCATTATACATGGCTACTCAGTCATTCTATTTTTCAAATATTTACAGTGGCTATATGTGTATGAGTGATAGCGTGCAAATCACATAAGCCACATAATCTTAACCATACAATTTTGCCCGTCCATCATTTTTCTTAATAGTCATCCGTCGTTGATGATCTTCAATTGGATGGTTATCAATGTGTATTTTCCCCATCCGCTATAAGGCCCAAGATTTTGATGGTCAAAATTTACATGCATGTGCGTGCGTGTACCGTGAATGCATGTTTGGGACCAAGGACCGATCAGCCCATGTAATTAATCACGTAAAAAATTATGGAAGTGTCTAGCACATATATGATTGTGTCTGGGATATGGGACCATTTCCAAACAATATAAAACATAAATGGGCCTAGTCCAACCTCAAGCTAGCCGCTATAAGAAAATTATCGAACTTGGCTTCACCCAGCCTATTTATTATTCATCTGAAACTGCGAGCTTGGCCCACCAAAAGGACGAAACGTCAGCCCACTCTAGCCCATGGGTAGTTAAGGCCCATTTAGAGGACACCCTCAAAAGGATGTTTGATGCCCTAAACAATGTTTTAAGACAAGCCTCATTTTGTTTTGTGCATTTGAATGCACTTTTACAAGTCCTATATCATCATTTTCTGGCAAAATAGGTTCTAAAAATGTTTTTCTTTAAGGTAATATAGAAAAACAGGTATAAAAATCCCTTTTGCATCAAATCTCTTTGAAAGTGTATACCAATGACCCTTAGTCTTGAAAACCCTACCAAAAATTCAAGCCTTCGTGGTTCCTTGGGCTCATTTTGGATATGGGCCACTAGTTGTAAGACCCGTGTCCTAATCCGTACTGTTCCGTTAGCTTCCGCGGTTCTTCCGGTCAAATTCCGGCAACCTTCGACCCTTAATCGGTATTTGCGCGCGACCTGGATTCTCATGCCGTCAACCCGACTCGACTCAACTCAAGACTCGTACCTTAGCGACCGCGTCGTCGCCGCGGTTCCAACGCCGTGACTTGCGCACCGAACCGATACCCAGGCAAGAAGATGCCGATCAGCGTTTATTCTGAAGAAACACCGCGCGTTGTGGATTTCGAGAGAATCTCTATAATTAGTCCCATCAATCAACCATTAAAGCATCCCATACCTTAAGTATAACAACCCATCTCAACCTTTTTCAAAAGTCTACCCTCTTTCCACCTCACCACTCCTCTTTTTTCCATTTTCAACATCAACCATACCCCCTTTTACATTTTTTTCAATCCAAACCATCCCCCATCACTCCATCACCCATCCCTCTCTCCCTCTCTCTCTCTCTCCCTTACAAGTCTCTCTCTCATTTCAAACTCTCCCATAGCAAGTCCCATACGTATGAGTCCCCCATGGTGAGAAAATGGCATTTGTGAGGCCCCCTTTCCTACCCCTTCATCTCTCATCTCAACCATCCATTTCTCATCTTCCTCCATCAAAGAGGAGCACAAGGAGCTAAGGAAGCCAAGGGAGCAAGAAGATCAAGTGGTGGGTGCCTTGATAGGGTAGATTTTCATATTTTTAAGATGGGCCAAGTGAGGCCAACCGATCAATGGTTTGGATCTCACTTTGGACCCTAAGATGTGGCCGATGGCCCACTTGGATCACCATGATCATTCCATGATGGGGCCATTCTCCATGGACCCCATCATGATGTTTGCTTTCTTGCATATTTATGGTCATCTAGACCGTTTAATTTAGTGGAGATGGGATCTCTACCGTTGGATTTCAATTCCATGGACCCACATGTAATGGGACCCACTTGATGTATGATTTAGTGCAAGGGAGGGCCCATACTGCCGGGGTCCCTCCATTACGTGGGTCTCACTCTCTATCTCTCTCTCTCCCTATCTTTTTTTTCTTTTCTTATTTTCTTTATCTTGATATGAATGTGTGGCCCACTTGAATGGACCCCACCATGTAGTATGTATTTTATTTGAATGGGGCCCACCTTATAAGCATAGTACCCACACCATTCATCAGTGGTGGCCCACCTGAGCAGGCCACTTGTATAGCAGACCGTCCAGCGTCTCTGGACGCTGGACGTTTCAATGGGAAAATACAAATAGTAGCTTGGTTCAACTTTGGGTGGCCCATTTATGTAGGCCTCACCTTGATGTATGTATTAAATCCATGCCGTCCATTCCTTTCCCAGGCCTCTTTTAAGCGTTGACCCGAAAGATGGGATCAATCAGACCTTCGGGTGGGCCATACCATAGCAAATGGTGGTTTTCACCATCAAAACTTTCCCTGATTGGTTATACACTGAAATATGCCCAATATTGGGCTTGTTTCGCTTGACTGAAGACATGGAAGGCCATTGGACGGAGTGGATTATCGGACGTGGGCCCCACCTGTGAAAAACCACAGGAAAACTTTTTAAAAAAAATAAAATAAAATAACATAACACAGCAGCCATGCTGCTGTGTCAGAGAGTGCAGCAGGCGCTGCCTGCGCGCCAACGCCCAGCGGACGGGCGGTCCAGCAGCCACCCACGGCTGCAGCCGTGGGCCCCACCTTGATGTTTATGTGTCATCTAACCTGTTCATCGGGTGGGCCACTACCTGACGTGGGCCCACCCCAAAAATCAACCAGATCCAAGACTCGGGTGGCCGACATCAAACGAAACAGTGTGAATTGGACTCCACCCTTGAAACCTTTTCTGGGCCCACAGAAGTTTGGGATCAAGGTGAAATTTGTTTTCACCCTTCATTTGGGCCCATGTGGCCTTATCAATGGGTTGGATGACATAGAAACATTACGGTGGGCCCCACATGGAGCCCACACAGATGTATGTGTTTTATCTCCACCGTTCGCCTGGACGGTGGAGCTCACTGTGTGTGTGTGTGTGTGCGTGTGTGTGTGGGTGCGTGTGTGTGCTGGTGTGTGTATATATATTTATATATAATATTATATTATATATAATATTATATGTTATATGTATATATATAATATTATATTATATGTTACATATATAAATATATATATATTATATTATATATAATTTATTGATGGTGGGAGTCCCACCTCAGTACTTGTGGCCCATGGTTGAGGCCCACTTTGATGTATATATAGAGCCCATGGGTCGAGGCCCATTTAATGTATTAGGGGCCCATGGGTCGAGGCCCATTAAGATGTAATGTGGTTAATGGGTTGAGGCCCATTTGATGCACGTATGGGGCCCAACTGGCGAGGCCCATTTGATATATATAAGGCCCATGTGAGTAGGCCCATTTGATGCATATATGGGACCCAACTGTCGAGGCCCATTTGACACATGGAAGGCCCATAAGATTAGGCCCATTTGATACGTTCTAAAGCCCATAGTTTATAGTCCATTGCAATGCACCTAAGGCCCATTGGCGCGGCCCAATGATATGGCCCACTTGATGAATACAAGGCCCATATGATATGGCCCATTTGACGTATTTAAGGCCCAATGGGACGTGCCTAAGGTCCATTGCAATGTACGATCCCAACATGATTTATGTAATGATGTTTACGTCAGGGCTATGCCTTGGGAGCAATGGTGGTTTGACGTCCACATTGCAAGTATAGTGTGGTTAAATGTCCGCATTATGACTTTCCCTAGGGCCCATTGTTAGGCTCGTACGTGTTATGTGTAGGCCGTCTAGGCCCACCTTCGTTATGCACGTCACCCATCCTATATAGCATGTTTAATTCCATGATTCATGATCATATGCATCATATGTATGCTTGATATGAGAAATGACTGATCATAGCATATGTCTTTGGGCAGGTTGTTTAGGGACTCCCGTACAGGGGGTGTTGCCTACATGAGCGCATGATATGCACAGGATTGTTGTATGACTGGATAGTGTGATTCATGCATTCGCATTATGTGATATGGTTACTATATGCCCTAGCTACATCAGGGCCGTAGCCTCCACAGACGTATCGTGGTTGGCAGGATTGGATACCGGAAATACTGTTCTACATGGGGTGCGATAGATATCCCTGGGTGAAAGTCTCTAAACCCTTATGGTACCAGGAGGTTGCTCCAACGTCTAGACCGAGTGGATGCATGAGCGCTGAGTGCCGATTACCAGACGGTTGCGCTTTCCACTGTGTCGTGGTCGGTTGGAAGGGGGTGCGGCCTTACCCGCCCGAGAGTAGGGGGCAATGCTAGGCTGAGTCTGACCAGCTCGAGGAATGGGTCCGCTATTGACGAGCCGAGCCCAATATTGGCAGGCGGATAGTGAGGTCTTTTCCACTCACCGTATTGCGCGCGATGGGGCGACAATCTAGCTTGGAGTGTACTAGACCCCGGTGATATTCCAGATTTGAGCCGTATTGACATGTGGACTTAGATGAGGATTTGCATGCTTGACTTGCATTTCGCATTGCATGGCCTTGGTATGGCCGACATCATTCTTTGCATCGCATGGCCTTGGTACGGCTAATGGGATTCTTAGCATTCATCAGCATGTTCCGCATTACTCTGATACTGTATAACTACATTATCACCTTGAGCATACACTTTCACCACCCTCTAAGCTTTCTATAAGCTTATGCACGACCGTTGCGTGCAGGTGACGTTGGATCGCAGCAGCGCTGAGGCTTGGACGCGTGGCTGATCTTTTGGAGCTCTTTTTTTTGTCTATCATCATTGTATTTCCCTTATGCTCATTGTACTTGTAAAGTTTTTTTATTATAGTGGAAATGTGATGGAGTTTTTGGTTGTTGTTTGTGGGTTATGCCTTTGGTTATGCTTATTACGAATCAAACTGATGTACAAAATCCTCCTTGTAGCATCCCAGGATCGGAACCTGGCGAATGGGCGCTGGGAGTCGAGAATGGGGTTCTACGGAGGCTGTCAGCGCCGGATTCGGCGACCGGAAATTTTGTGAGCCCGGTTTCCGAGTTTGGGGCGTGACACTAGCGGACCATCAAGTGGCACTCCAAAAGTAGAGCCATTTGGTAGCACAAAATGCACGGTGCTCATTTTTATATAGTTGCCCTCTTTTTGAGCCATCTCAATGAATGTCATTTAAATGCAATGTATATTATGGAATGTCCAATTACAATTGCTTAAAAGGTATTATATACTTGAGCTGAAATGTGTGTTATATTATATTTTGCATAAATATAATGTTGTACTACAAAATATATGGACTAAAATAAAATTTTTATTCATGGGTGATTTGTGTAATATTTTGCTAGGGTTTCTTAATGTGATTTTTCCTTAATAAATTATTTTGAAGTCATGAAAAATAGAAATCACCCTTTACACATGATCAATTATTGTCCTGTGCCTTTACGCTTTGATGTCGCGTAGTTGTATTCACTTCCAGATGTTTTTCATGTTTTTTCACAAATATTCTCTCTGTCATGCATCTTAAATTGATCTGTTGTTAAAATTATATATTATAGGCCATTTGGTTGTTTATTTTCATTATGTCATTTCTTTGTCTATTTTATTTGATAGTTACGGGCTCTAGTATCCTTTCATTTATACAGTTAAAAAAAGCTTCTTAAAATGTTGATTCACAACCTTTCCAAGTTGTTAAATCTAATTATTATAGAATTGAGATGTTGGAGTGGATTGAATCATTTAAATTGAAATCTCATTAGGCAGTTAGTAGGGATAAGTATTACGTGTTTGAAATAAATAAATTGTAAGTGTATTCCTTTTACTTAAATTTTAAACATGTTAAAAGCATATACAAGTAAATCGTAAGGACAAACTATACGATGTTGTCACCTTAATGGCATTATTCAAACATGTTCAACTTTTATCATTAGGTAACCTACAATCTAACAGTATGAAAATAATTTCAAGATTAACACTATACAAATGGCTTGCTTGCATTGCCAATAGGTTATCCTCTTTCATATACTACTTGCTGAAAGGCACACTTGATCACCAAATTGATATCTCTCCTTCATTTGTCAGTGTGACTCGAATTAATAGAATTGACAGTCATTGTTAATATTGTTGATATGATTATATATTTACATGCATTAGTAGGTAAGGATAAGTAAATTATATACTAACGCCAATGCTCAAAAATGTATTACTTAAGGAAACATTGGTAAAATATGGGAAAATTTTGTGTAATTTTTTAATGAAATTCAGAATACACACACACACACACACACACACACACACACACACACACACATATGGCACTACAAGAGTAGAGTCATTTGGCATCTCAAAATATGCCTTCCAAATGCATTTGGTACACTTTTTTTAAAAATAATAATAATAATAATAAAGCTGCCCTACTTTTGAGCCACTCAAGAAATGTCGTTTAAGTGCAAATTTGATAAAGGAATGGCCAATTATAGTTGCTTAAGAGGTATTATTTACTTAGTTAAAATGTATGTTGTATTATATTTTGTATAAATATAATGTTGTATTACCAGCTTCCGTAGGATCCTTACCTAAAGGTATTCAATGCATAAAAAATGTATAGACTAAAGATTAAGTTTTTAATGATAGTAATTCTTGTAATCTTTCATTAGGGTGCTCTCAATGCCCTTTTTGTTTCCTAAGAAATTATTTTTAAATTTTGAAAAATAGAAATCACTCTTTACACATGATCATGCACTGTATCTCATGCTTTTACACTTTCATGTCACATAATTGTATAGTTACTGAGATGTTTTACATGTTTTGCCACATGTATTCTCTCTCATGCATTTTACTATGCTTTATTCTTTATATCCATCACATGTTATCATTCATAGAAATATATATAATATATCATTTGGTTGTTTATTTTCATCATGACATTTGTTTGTCTATTTTATTTTATAGTTATTAGTTCTAATCTCCTTTCATTTATACAGTTAAAAAATTTCCTTCCAATGTTAATTCGCAACCTTTGAAATTGTTAAATTTAAGTATAATAGAATTGAGATGTTGGAGTGTACTGAATTATTTAAGTTGAAATTTATTTAAGCAGGTATAAGTATTAGCTATAGGTGGTTGAATTAAATAGATTGTAAGCATATCTCTATTTTTTTATTTTTAAATATGTTAAAAACATATCCTAGCAAATTGCAAGTACGTATTTCAGATGATGTTGTCACCATGATGATTTTGATCAAATGTGTACAACTGTAGTCAGCACTAACACCACCGGAATAAGATGAACCTACATAATCAACCTGCCTAATAAGGCCAACGACAACCTTACAATATACTAGCATAACAGTTATATCAATATCAGCACTAGCAACATGCTGACTGCTTGCACTGTTAGCAGGCTCTCCCCTTGCATGTGCCGCCTGCTAAAAAGCCCTCTCAAGCACCAAGATGATACCACACCATACATCTATCAGTGACATTTAAATTTAAGTGGTGACAACAAATTTTCATGCTATTGGTGTAATATATGTCTAGCAAAAAATAAGGAAATTTTAAGAATCATTATATACCAACTAAATTATATATATATATATATATATATATATAGAATGATTATACATTATCCAACTTGTTTACAAGTGAAATAAACTTAAATAAAGAGAAAATAGCGATATCAGCTTGATTCAAAACTTATGTGATACTCCAAAAATTATGAAACTAATTGTCATAATTATCCCACCATGTATGTTTTACTTGAGTTTTGAATCTGCTAATTTTTAGGTCACACCTTAAAATGAGTTAACGAGAATAATTGATACATGTTTGGCAACTCATACCAATCTTCTTCTTTTTTCTCTTCTCTTCTTCTTTTTTTTTTTTTTTTTTGAAAAAGCAGGGATGAGATATATGTTAACTATAAGTTTAGTTTTCATGAAAGAGCGGGTATGAAATAGGTGTTGTGTGTATCTTTACTTGTACACATTAATTAGGTGTAAATATGATATCGTGATCAAAATTAAAGGTGAGTCACACCACTTGAATTACGACTTTCAGAGAAATTTTAATGGTCCCATCTGTGTGTCCCACGTGAGTTTTTATTCAAGTTAATCTTTTATATAAGATGGTTGAATAATGATTCTTGCGCAATTGACAGAAAGAAGGTAAACGGAGAGAATTTTACATGCGAGTCAGGGTAACCTTTCCATGTTGTGTTGGATGTCATATGCACAATTCCAGTCTGAACGTGTCACACGTGTATATACGATCCATGCAAGGTGGGCCACACCACCACGATTACTTGGTAGAAAATCAGATCGATTCACTCATTTGGAAGGTTTGTCCAGCTTAATGAGTGGATCCAACTGATGATCATCATTGTGTGTCCCATCCTTTGCACCTGTCGGATGGAAAGAAATGGAGGCAAATTGCCCAGGTGACCTGAACCTGGGTGTCTTCATGATGTGTGTATTTTATCCAACCGGTCCATCCATCTGGTGGGATCATCTTACGACATGAGTTAAAATGAGGCAGATCCAATTAAAGTTCAAGTGGACCACACCACAGGCAACTTAGGGGATAATGACACCCACTGTGGAAAACTTCCTAGGGCCCACAATGACTTTTATTTGCCATTCAACATGTTTGTAAGGTCACTGGATGAAGGGAAAAAAACACAAATATCAACTTGATCGAAAAGTGTTGTGGCCCAAAGAAGTTTCCAAAAGTAGGCGTTCAAACCACACTGTTTCCTATGGTGTTGTCGACTTGAGCTTTGGATTTGCCTCATTTTTGGGCTCATGCCCCAAAATGATCCGGAAAAATGGATGGATAGTGTGGATAAAGCACACATGATGGTGAGGCCCACAGAGTCAGGTCAAGGATCTCTAGCCAATTGGCCTGGGAAAGAAATGGCAGTGAGTAGAGGTGGGCAGGATCCGACCTGACTCATCAAATCTGACTCAACCGAATTGGTCGGATCAGATCCGACCTGAACTGAAAGTCAAGGTTGGGTCGGATCGAGTAGATCCAATCGGATCCGACGCCAAACTGAGTTGAGTTCGGGTCATGTGTAGTAACTCGATCCGATCCGATCCGATCCGATTCAGACCAGAATCGGGTAGTATATATAAAGTTAGGTTTTACTTCTCTTTTTACTTTTACCCTTCTTCTACCTAAACCCTAACCCTACCTGAGCTTACTTCCTCTCCTTCCCTCGTTTCTTTCTCTCTCTTTTTCTCTTGATTTCCCTCCTCTCCTTCTTTCTCTCCTCCTTTGTCTCCCTCTTTCTCTCCCGATTTTCCTCATCTCAACCTTTCTCTCTCTCTTTCTCTCCCAATTTTCCTCATGTTTCCTTCCTAGCACCAGAGTCTTCGACTCGACTTGACTCAGCCCATCCGAATCGACCAGATAGACTCAACTCGATCCGACTTGGTTTCCCTGACCGAATCGGACTCGGTTCGAGTCAGGCCAGCAAGGAATCTGTTTGGATTGAGTCAGGCCTGCTGGACTCAGTCCTGAATCAAATCGAGTTCGGGTCAAGTACTTACAAAAACCGGATTGAGTCGAGTTGGACCTAATCCGGTCTGACTCGACTCAATGCCCACCTCTAGCAGTGAGTGAAAGTTTTCTTACCGCTACATGTGATTACTTCTCCAGCAGAAAATCTCCCTCACTAGGGCGATCCTGACCACACAATAAATTTCCTATGAAATGAGGATTGATGGTTGTGCATGTCCATTTGCACAGCCTTCAATTGGATGGCAAGGTATGATGGGCCTAGCGGTTGAAAGGCTTAGGTCTCAAAGGTGGGCCTCACTTGTATTATTCTAGGTTAAGCAATAGATGAATAATACTCTATATCAGACATGGTTCACTTATTTAGTGGGACCAAAATCAATGGCCGTGATTTAAGAAACACGTTTTGTTAGTGGAAGTGTTTGGGTCATGTTGGGCTTGAGCCATGTTGGCTTGAGGCTAGCTATGTGTATTTTTGGGAGCTTGTATTTTGAATGAATTAGTATTTTTTTAGGATATTCGTAAGTCATAAATTTGATTAACTAAATCAACTTCAATATCCAGAATTAGGCCATATATGTTATATTTGACAGAATCATGATTTTAATGAGCCCAATAAAATATATAATTTGGCCAAAAATGAAGAAATTTCAAGCCTTGGGTGGGCCACAAAAGTAAGGAACATGATACTAGCAACTTACTAATGTTTTTTAACCATCTATTTAGATGGACAACATTTAGACATTTAAGATCATTCTATTAATTTGATTTTAATGTTGCAACCATTAACGGAACTGTTTTGGAGTATCATCAACATGCAACTTGTATAGCAAATTAGTATCCTAGCAACATCTTTGTTAGACATGTGACTCTAGTGTCTTTAAAAAGAGAGCATTCAATCCAAATACATCCAAATCTAGTATAAAACTCAAATTTTCAAAACACACAAAAAGTGAGTATTCCACTACCTCATATTCCATTTATGTCCAAATACACTGTGCCGAACAAGTGATTTAATTTTATTTACACTCAAATCCTCTCAAAATGCACTCAAATGATTCCTAACTTAGGATATTAAAGCTGATTTAACTAATCAAATTCAGGTTCATATCAATATACTACAAAATTGTAATACATTCTAATTAGTGACTATTAAATACAATTGAGGATTCCAATTCATATTAATTCCATCGGAATTGTAATTCATTTCGATACCATAGTAATTGTGATTTGGATTCTAATTCATATCAAATATAAGCTACCAAACGAGCCATAATACTACTTTTTAAAGCCTTGAAATATTAAATATCACTGGCTCTTAGAGGTTACTCTTAAGGGTGGCAATGTGTTGGGTTGCCCGCCCAGTCCGTTGAGCCCAACCCAGCTTTGGGCTGGGATTGGACCTACTCGCTTGCCCGAGGCCAAGCTTGGGTCTTGCATGCATAGCCTGGTCAATATTCAGGTTGGGCTTGGGCTCAAGTTCAAGAAGCCCGACTAAGCCCAGCAGAGCCCAGGACGACCAAAGTTGATACATACATGTATTATATTGCACAAATATGCCGTTTTAATCCCCACAATTGGTTTTGTTCCTCTGAGTTGTCTATTACTCGTGCAAGCATGCCTCAATTTTGATAGATTAAGATTGATAGATTAAGAACAGTCAAGTGAGAAATCTTTTTTGAGTTGGGCGGGCTGGATTGCATTGGGCATGGGCCCAACCAATTTTTCAAGCTTGGTGATGGGCTTCCATGCCAACTGGACTTGGTCCAGGGTTAGGCCTCAAGTCTTAAGTTTTGGGCTGGGCTAGGCCCATTGCTACATTTTTTTTTTTTTTTTTTTGTTAGCTTTTTAGTACAACCCACTGGCAGCTCGCACTTCACAGTTAGCCACCCCCAGTAGGGAAATGATACCAAGACCTCAGTGTTGAGACAAGGCATCTTACACTCAGTCTACCACTTGAGCTACGGCACCCTACAAAAGTGCAACTGAATTACTGGCTTTCAAGTCCCCAATATATTTTTTGAATTTTTAGACCTTGCTAATTATTTGACTTGGTGGAACATACAATAGATAGCGATTGGTATATATATCATGCGTCGAACTGCGTCCATCTAAGATCAATTAATGGTGGGGCTAAAAATATCAAAGATTTAGATCACTGAACCATGTGCTCCACTTTCCACTGTATAAACTTCTAGACTAGTAGACCTTGAGATCATAGATCTAAACCCATCTTTACCCTCCCCTCACTGGGTTACCTTAAAATGTTCACACGCTGATAACTAAACTTTCCATCAGATCAGTGCCATACAATGGTTTGGATCCAGCGACATTTTGATAAGGAGTTTCTAAGGAGGCATTGTGATCAAATGACCATAACAATCCCATCAATGTCATAGCTAATAAAAGGAAGAGGCCAATGTCTGGAAGACACTATATTGTGGTAGCTCAGCCGTGGTATTTTTCTTCTTTTATAGCGGACTACTTATGGATGAATGATGGCCTGCAAATCATCTAAGTCAGATAGTCTTAACTGTTCATCATTTTCTCTTTAACTGTCCAGTTCTGATGATCTTCAATTGGATGGTTATCAATATATATTTTCTCTATCTGCTACAAGGCCCAAGATTTCAATAGTCGAAATTTCGTGTGCATGTGCATGCATGTCTGTGGATGCACTTTGGGCCCAACAAAGATTGGCCCATGTAATTAATCAGGTTTTAAATTTTAAAAAAAAAAAAAAAAAACCTAAAAGTATTTAGAACATATATATAGTGATTGTGTTCGAGGCATGGGCCCATGTCCACCCAACATAAAACATAAATGGGCCTAATCCAACCTCAAGCTGGGCCACTATAATAAAATTATCAAACTTGGCTTGACCAACTTATCTATCATTCAACCGAATCTGCAGGCTTGGCCTATCAAGAGGCCTAAATGTCAAGCCCACTCTAGCCCATGGCTAGCTAATGCCGTTTAGATGAACATCATCAAAAGGGCCAGTTGAAGCGCAGATAGTGTTTTGAGCCAAATCCTAGTTTGAATATATTTTTGCAAACCCTATTCCATCACTCAGCTCAACAAAATATGTGCTAAAAATTGCTTTTCGTAAAGATACAGGATGCGAGGCACATAAACCTCTTTGCAAAAACTTCAACCGGTGAAAGTGCATACAAATGCACTTAGTCTTGAAAAACCTACCAAAAAAACTCAAGCATTCATGGTTCCTTGCCCTTAGTATTTGATGCATAAAAAATATATATAGACTAAAAATTAAAATTTTAATGACAGGTAATTTGTGTAATCTTCCACTAGGTTGCTCTCAATGTTATTTTCATTTTTTAAGAAATTATTTTGAAGTTTTGAAAAATAGAAATCACCATTTACACATGATTAGGTATTGTACTCGCACCTTTACAATTTCATGTTACATAGCTGTATTCTCTCATGTTTTTGATATTTTTTTTTCACATGTATTCTCTCTCATGTGATTTACATTGCTTTTACTTTATATTCATCATATGCTATTACTGGTTATAAATGTATATGATAGACCATTTGTTTTTTATTTTCATAATGGCATTTGTTTGCCTTTTTTATTTGATAGTTATCTGCTATTGTCTCCTTTTATTTATATTGTTAAAAGAGTTATTAGGAAGGTTAATTGACAGCCTCTTTGAGATGTTGGAGTAGACTGAATCAATTAATTTGAAATCATTTTCTTAAAATACATGATTAAAAAGTCCAAGACTTATAATTTACCGGCATGTCAGCAATCTCAAGATCATCAACAAAAGCATCTTGTATACTCGCATTGCAGCAATTTCTCCCTTACAAGTGCCATATATTCATAACTCTACTTTAGCATAAAAACTGTTACTTGTATAATTAGATAGGGATTAAAAAAGAAAAAAAAAAAATGTACCATATCCCCAATACCATGTATCACCTCGTAAGGAAATGTTGGTTTATATATTTATAAAGCAAATAATTGCGAATAAGAAATATGCATAGTAACTTTTCTCTTAATGTGTTCGCTTCCTCAAAAAACATTTCAGAGACAAAGAAAAAAAAAAACTAAAATCATCCTTGCATTATAAATAAAATTCAATTTCTACATCAAATTCTATCTTCATTTTCAAGTCTCAAAGCCATTAAAAAAAAAATTTTAAAATTAAAAAAAGAAAAAAGAACTAGATCAAGATCTACATTGGACAACAACACCACATGTAAGGCTAGAACACTAAAATAATTTTATAAAAAATTGTTGGTGGTAAACGCACAAGTAAAAAAAAAAAAAAAAAGTGTTGGTAAAGGTCCGCTCAAAAAAGCACCGGTAAAGGATTTACCGGCACTAATCATCCTTTACCAGCACTTTTTGCGATTGCTGTAATTGAGTATACTTTTCCAGCACCCATTCTCCTTTTACCGGTGCCTTCCGATGGCCACCGATAATCTCTGAAAAATCATCTAGAAAAGTTAAAAAAGCACTGGCAAAAGTCTGTCCAAGGGCAGGTAAAGGTATTCCAAAACACGGTCTATTGCCACATTTAATTACGAAAAAATGCCGATAAAAGTCTATACAAGCATCTATAAAAGTCTTCCAAAGGGTAAAAGAGATTGAGAAGCCCCGGTTAAAAACCATGCAATCATATATATATATATATATATATATATATATATTTATATATATATATATATATATATATATATATATATGCGCACAAGACCGCATGGAGCTTTCATGCGAGCATTCATGTGAGCTGTTAGATTACACTCACAGTTGCGATTCAACGGCATTGAGAATAAGGGAGTCTCGAAAATTATGACTCGCGCCGAGATTCCTCATGCTCATGGGAATGGCATGATGTAAATAGTTAGGTAACTATTGGTGCTCTATGGGCCGATCATGATGTATGTGTTTTATCCATGCTGTTCATCTAATTTTTCAGATCATTTTAGAACATTAGCAAAAAAAAAAGGAGATCCAAATCTCAAATGGACCACACCATAGGAAAACAGTGCTAATTAAACACCCATCGTTAAAAACTTCCTAGGGTCCACTGTAGGGTTTATTTGCCATCCAATCTGTTCATTAGGTCACAAAGACTTGGATGATGAGAAAACAAAAATATCAATTTCATCCAAAACTTGTGGCCCTTAAGAAGTTTTTAACAGTGAGCGTTGAATCACCATTGTTTCTTGTGGTGTGGTCCATTTGAGATTTGGATATACCTCGTTTTTAGGTCATGCCCTAAAATAAGCATTCAAAATGAATGGATGGCATGGATTAAACACATACATCATGGTGGGGGCCCATAGAGTACCCTGTAGTAGCCATCTGGTGACTCTGCCTCAGAAGGCAATTCGTGTCCCCTGGATGCATGCGTACCACCCCCATTAGGACGGAAGTTCATTATGTAGTGAGTAACCAAGTACGCTTACCATACTGAGTAAACTCTGTGGGGCCCACTATAATTTACCTATTTTATCCACTCCGTTCATCCAATTTACTAAATAAGATTACACAGACATGGATGAACACAAATATCAGCTTAAGCCAAAACTTCCCTAGCCGGAAGAATTTTTCAAAGGTGGACATTCAATTTACACTGTTTCCTGTGGTGTGCTTCACTTTAGCTTTGGATATGCTTCAATTTTGGGTTCAACCATAAAATGAGCTGGAAAAACAGATGAACGGCGTGGATAAACCACACACATTCATGGTGGGCCCAACATAGTTTTGCTCAACATGATAAAAGTCTAATCTGTAACTTGGTACACAATTTGATTTCACCATGACCTAGCTAGAGACAGATGGTTTTAGTGGTGCCTCTTTGGGGCCCACTGTGAACTATATGTTTTATCCACCCCGTCCATATTTTTGGACAAATTATTTTAGTGCATGGGCCCAAAAATGAGTCCCATCAGATGCTCAAGTGGACCACACCACATGAAGCATGACTGCACACAACATTTATTCGCGTTGGAATAAAAGACGTTGGATCACACCAATCGCTCCACCATCATTGTCGTTACCTGCAGTGGGGCCCACCTTGATCTATGTATTCTATCCACTCCGTACATCTATTTTAACAGATAATTTTAGGGCTTGAGACCAAAAATAAAGTATATCCAAACCTCAAGTGGACCACGTCACAGAAAACAGTGCAAATTAAATGAATACCATTGAAAAATACTTGGGGGCCATAGAAGTTATGTATCAAGCTAATATTTGTATTTTTCTCTTCATCCATATCTGTGTGATCTTATGAACAAGTTGGATGACAAATAAATATTATTGTGGGCCCTAGAAAACTTTCAATTTCATTGTTTCATGTGGGATGGTCCACTTCAGCTTTGAATATGCTTCAATTTTGGGCTCAACCCTTGAAATGAGATGAAAAAATGGATGGATGGCATGGATAAACCAAATACATTTATAGTGGTCCCAACAGAGTCTTCTTAGAATGATAAAAGCGTACTGAGCAGCTCAGTACACAATCCATTTTCATCGTATATGCGAATGAAGCAGATTGGCTGGTGTACCACACACCACTGATGTGGCTGGTGTGTTGACATCACCAAGTTATGTGGGTCCCATCATGAGGTATGAGTTATATCCAAACTGTCCATCCACTTGGTGATCTGCTCTTAATACTTGAGCCGAAAAATAAGACAGATCCAAAAACTAAGTGGACCACACTGTAAAAAATAGTGGGGGATTGAACGCTTGCCATTGAAACCCTTTTCGGGGTCACAGAAATCGTGGATTAATATGATATTTATTCTTTCTCTTCATCCAAGTTTGTGTGACCTGATGAACAAATTGGATGGAAAGTAAATGTTACGGTGGGCCGTACGATTGTTTTAACGATGACAATCATTAGCCCATTGTTAAAAACTTCCTGAGGTCCACAAGTTTTGGATGAATTGGATATTTTTTTATTTTCTCATCATCCATGTTTGTGTGACCTAACGAATAGGTTGGATGGCAAATAAGCATTATAGTGGGCCCTAGGAAGTTTTTGACGATAGGTGTTCAATCACAACTGTTTTCCTATGGTGAGGTCCATTTGAGATTTGGATCTACCTTGTTTTTGGGCTCATACTTGAAAATGATCTAAAAAATTAGATGAATGGCATGGATAAAACAAGTACATCATGATCGAACCAAAGAGCACTCTCCAATAGCTTTCGAGCTACGTACGGTATGTAATCTCCACAAGAGTGCGAAAGTATCGTCGCGAGTCATTATTTTGGAGGCTCTCTCGTTCTCACAGCTGTTGAAACCCCTCCGTGAGTATAATCTAACAGTCTATATGAAAAGCTCGCATAAAATCTTCATACGGCCTTGTGCGCAGGAGACTATATATATATATAGAGAGAGAGAGAGAGAGAGAGAGAGAAGGTACTATATGCTCAACCTTATTGTAGCATCCCATAAGGTCGATCGCTGTCAAATTGTTGGCCATCAGATGGAGACATTTTGCATCCAACGGCTGATGCTCTAATGCATGTTGAAGGAGAGAAACCAGTTATACCAGTTTCATTGTGGCCGAGCATATATACGGCCATGTAAATAGGGTTTTTCTCCCCCTTTGAAGCCCTAGCCGTGCACCCTCTCTCTCTCTCTTTTTATCTCGCTGGATTCCTACCAGTAGCTACATCCCTGTGCAGCCCTTCTCTCTCCCTCAATCCCTACCACCAGCCACACCCCTGTGCAGCCCTCCCTCTCCCTCAATCCCTACCACCAGCCACGTCCCGCCTCTCTCTCTCTCTCTCTCTCTCTCTCTCTCTCTCTCTCTCTCATTCACTACCCCTACGTAGTGCAAACCTTAGATTGAACATTACAGGTAAGGCCTCTGGTTTTTTTTTTTTTTTTTTTTTGTATGGTTTATGTTTTATATCATGAGCAATTGCATCTGGATAACACATCATCGTCATAATTTTTTTTTTACAAACATTTTTACAAGATCTTAGATATGTACTCCAAATATGGTTCAGTGGACAATGATTACCATCTGTTTGAGAAAATGCCCAAGTAGAGCTTTACGTCTTGGGACACCATTCTAACGGGGTTTGCGAACAATAGTCAATGGATGCAAAATGTCTCCATCCAATGGCCAGCAATCTGACAGCGCTCGACCTTACGGGATGCTACAGTAAGATTGAGTCTATAGTACCTTTTTCCACTGTATAATATATAGGAATGCTCACCCTGCGCATAAATTCTCATTAGTTCCGATGATAACTTTTTTAGAACTCATCTCCCATAATATGCCCAAAATCTGGATCATCCACATGATGCAACAACCCATGAAACCCTCGGGAGCCTAAATTTAACCCTAATCCAAAATTTCAGTTGGCCATGGAAAAAGGAAACAATTTCCTCCCTTGATTTGTCTTTCCCTCTTGCCATTGCTCACCAAATTTCAGTCTCCTGCGTAAATAAGCCATTTACCGTCTAGTTTGTTAACCCATTCATGTGTTCCCCACCGCGATGTGTATATAAAATCCACTCTGAACATTAGATGCAACATCCTGCATAGGGTCTAAAAATCTGCACTATTCATGATTCAGGTGGGCTCCACCTTGATCTATTTTCCAAACAAACACAGCATAAACATAAATGAAGGAAAAACAAAAATATCACACAGACATAAACATAAATGAAGGAAAAACAAAAATATCACACAGACATAAACATAAATGAAGGAAAAACAAAAATGTCAATTTTAACTTCCTATAAAAATTTAAGATGGGCCACACCACTTACCAGTTTTGGTAGAAAGTTTAGTCTCCATTGGTATGGTCCACATGAGTTTTTAACGTAAGGAATCCTTATACATATAAAACATGGTAAACCTAATAGACCTTGTCCAGTGTTGGTGGCCATCTGGACAAATCCAGTCACATCACATGCATGGAGGTATGGAACAAAAAAGACGAGATTTTTTTCCGGCTAACGTGTCAAATGTGTATATACCATTCATGTAAGGTTTGCTGTAGCAAACAGCGACGGACGATGTGACGGATCAAGTCCGTCATTAATTGCATTTTGTGACGGATCTGGTTCGTCGCAAATTTGCAATTGGGCACGGCATCCCACAATGACTAAGAAAAGCAGGTTCATTCACTAATTTGGTCAGCCCAACCGTATCCGTTGATTTTGATGGTTTGTCCCACTTACGGGTGGATCCAACTGGTGATCATCATTGTTTGAGGCCCACCTTTTGCATTTATAGTACGTGTTGGCTGGAAAGAAATGGAGGTGGATTGTCTGGTGACCTAACTCTATGCGGTTCACTATGATGTGTGTATTTTATCAATGCTGTCCATCTATTTTGCCAGATCATTTTATGGCATGAGGACAAAAATGGGGCAGATGCATAGCTCAAGTGGACCACACCACAGGTAACAATGGAGATACTGACACTCACGGTTGAAAACTTACCAAGGACCACCATGATTTCTATTTGCCATCCAACATGTTCTTAAGGTCACATTGACCTGGATTGAAGGGAAAACACAAATATCAGCCTGATCCAAAAGCTTTGGTCCAAAGATGTTTCTAATATGATGGGTATTCAATCCCCACTGTTTCCTATGGTGTGGTCCACTTGAGCTTTGGATCTGCCTCATTTTTTAGGATAACTAAAATGATCTGGCAAAACGGATGGACAGCACAGATAAAAATGTATACATCACGGTGGGCCTCACTTTGTCTCCGAGCAATCAGTCCAAAAGAAATGGCAATGTGAAAGTTTACTTACAGCTGCTGTACATGATCATTTATCGAGCAGAAAGTCTCCCTCGTTAGGGAAATCTTGGCCACACAATAAATTTCCCACGAACTGAGGATTGATGGTTGTACATATCCATTTGCAAAGCCTTCAAATTGATTGCTAGGTATGATTGATAGGTACGATGATAAGGGAGAGAGAGTGGGGCACGACATGTGTTCATGGTGGGCCGACCGGTTGAAAGGCTTAGATCCTAAAGGTAGGCCTCACTTTTATTATTTTAGGTTAAGCAATAGGTGAATAATACTTTATATCAGACATGGTTCGCTTATTCAGTGGGACCAAAATCAATGGCCATAATTTACGAAACAAGGTCCAGACCATTTTGTTAGTATTAGTGTTTGGGTCATGTTGGGCTTGAGCCATGTTAGCTTGAGGTGAGCTAGGAAATTCGTAAGTCATTAATTTGATTATAACCAAATCAGCTTTAATATCCCAAATTAGGCTATATATGTTATATTTGACAGAATGATTTTAATAATCATAGAAAATATATAACTTGGCCTAAAATTAAATGAAGAAATTTCAAGCCTTGGGTGAGCGACAAAAGCAAGGAGCACATATGAGCAACTTGCCAATGTTTTTTAACTGTCTATTTAGATGGTCAATGTTTAGACAGTTTAGATCATTCTATTAATATGATCTTAGTGTCGCAACTTGTAACTGAATCATTTTGGGGTATCATCAACATGCAACATGTATAGCAAATAAGCATCCTAGTGACACCTTTGTTAGGCACGCTACTGAAGTGCCTTTAAAAAGAGAGCCAAAGATGCATGTAATCCAAATACATCCAAATCTTTAAAATAAAATAAAATAACTCTAAAATTTCAAAACACACCAAAAGTGGGTATTCCAACTTATTCCATTTATGTCCGAATACACCTTGCGGAACAAGTGATTTAATTATGTTTACACTCAAATCCTCTCAAATGCACTCAAATGATTCCTAACTTAGGGTATTAAAGCTTATTTACTTAATCAAATTCAGATTCTTATTAATATACTACAACATTAAGTTAAAAGTACGTAGGAAATCGCTAAGAAAGCACCAGCAGGCGCTGGACATTGAAGGTATCCGCACAATAGAACGATGATGTTCTCCCTCTGATGGTTGAGCACCTCCCACGGCGGAGGGATAGGGCCCCGTCCAGAAGGGGCTCGGTCGCTAGCTCCTATCACCAAAGAGGGAGATCAACCAAAAGATCTGGTAGCCCCAAGCGAACGAAGAGGGGTTACCCGTCTGAGGGTTTCAACCTGTTCGTGGGGAACATTCCCTTCAACTGTTCATCGGAAGATTTGTGGAAGATCTTTGGCAAATTTGGCAAACTGTATGATTTATACACGCCGGTATTCCCAAATTCGTCCAGGTCGAAGGGATATGCGTTTATCCATTTTTTTTTTTATGAGTAAGAGGCGAAGAATGCTATGGATACTATGCATAGTCAGAGAGTGGATGGCAGAATCATTGCAGTTAGAAAGGCATTTCAGAAAAAACTCGCGACCAGCAAGATTGCCCACAAGGTGTTTGTTCCTTGTCCAAGCGGACAGGGGCCTACAATTCCAGCTCATTCATCCTTTGCAACAGCCGTCTCGGGTGGGATACAGAGACCTATTGACCGGGTAAAGTCCAGGCCATCTTCTTGTGTAGAGGCAGATCCGAATCCGGTGAATTTCAAATTGGACGAACTCAAGTTAGCTCTGGTCAGTATAGTGGCAGATCCAAATACATCCATAATCAAGCTGTTGGATGCTATCAGAGACTTTAGATTCAAAGCTTCTGTTATTGACATCTCCAAGTTATCCATGAATTCGTTCCTCATTTCTTTTAAATCCAAGCCTGAAATTCCAGATTTTGTGGAGGATAAGCCCCTCCTCAATAAGATGGGCTTGCAGTCAGTGAAACCTTGGTCTCTAGATTCGGCTTGCAGTGAGGCGGGAACCTGGATCAAGCTATTTGGTATTCCGTCCCATGCCTGGTTTGAATCAGTCCTCCTTGATCTTAGGCGAACTCTTGGTATAGTTGTTCAGTTAGATACCATTAGTAGATATGGTCTTTTTCAAGTCTTCGTGCTGATCAAAGTCATTCTGGACTCGGAAGTCGATCTCTAGCGCATCATTCAGCTTCGAGTCGACGACAGATCTTTCCTGATTCAAGTGAAATTGGAAAACCCCTCCTCCTTCAGGACCATCCCCAGGAGTGAGCCTGCTTGCGGCCAGCCCTCAGACCGCCCTGGTCCCACCAAAGAATGAGTCGAATCTCGTTTTCAACCGGAGCATTCACATCGTCCCATTTCGGAAGTTCGTGACATGTCCATACAGATTCATAACGAAGAAGCTACCTCTTTGATTACACGCCAAGCCGGTTGCATAAATGACTCTAACAAAGTGTTGCTTCTACTAAAATCAGACAAGCCAGTTAATTCTGCCCAGTCCCCACATTCTACGCAGCCACCGGCTGGCCCGGCTGATAATAGCAGGCAACCCCGGCCCCTCACCTGTAATTATGGAGGAGATTTCAGCAGCAGAAGCAACCAGGAACTCCTTCCTCACTCTCCTTCATCTCCAATCTTCGATAACCAGCAAAATTATTCCCCAGATCACTAGCCTTACAATTTCAGACCTCGCAAGCAGTTCACCAAATCTAATCCCGCAAGTGACAGCCCTTCCTCAGCTTCTCTCCAGGGATTGGAAATTGTCCCATATCTCTCGCCAACCTCACCCCACAAACCTCTTTCGAAGCTCCTAAATCTCCTATCATCAAGCATCACCCCCCTTCCCTAGTAACTTAACCTCATTCCATCTCAGGTTGCAATGGAGACGCACAATCTTAGTTCTGGATTAGGGGTTTATCTGTCCCCTTAGTTCAATAGGGCTCGATATGCGAGCCCTGAGGAAGATAGGATATCGCTGCAGGCAGGAGAGTCGCCTGAAGGTAGATCAACCCCTCTTCAATCCCTTGTCCAGCTGAATGTCACTGAAGAGGGCGTGCCATTAGCTTCAGTTTCCAGCCAACATCACTATCAATTCTCAGGCAGAGGCATCCAAGACCCAAACGCGCCCTGGTTGAGAGGCCCAAGATAGAGACTACAGTTTCAGGGGAGACCGGAGCATGGATAGTATTCTCGTTTGGAATATTCGGGGTATTGGAAATCAGCGTTCCATCAGAACTGCTACAAGGCTTATCAATTCTCACAAGTCTTGGATCGTTGTCATTTTAGAACCTATGATTGCCGATGAAAAGAGAGTCAAAACCGGTCTAAAACTCGGTTTCCACTCTTTATCCAATGTGGCTGAAGGTGATAAGATTTGGTTGTTCTACCAAAATCATATTTCCGCATCAATTATTGTTTCTTCCTCTCAGTCCCTGACCCTTGCAGTTAATTTTCAGCAATTCACATCTCCTATGTATCTCACATTTGTGTACGCTAGCTGTGACAGATATCGTAGAACATTGTTATGGCAGGAATTATCAGTTCTTTCTAGGTCCTTGCAGGGTATGTGGGCAGTAAGCGGAGATTTTAATGCAGTGACAGATACTTCTGAAAGAAGGAGCAGGTCCCATCAGTCCAGTCCAAGCTCTGAAGAGCTTGTTGCTGCAATTAATGATGTCGGCCTAATGGATGTAGGTTTTGTGGGTCCTAGATTTACATGGTGCAACAATCAAGCTGGTGCTTCTAAAGTATGGGCTTGGCTCGACAGGGTCCTTATCAATGCTTCTTGGGCCTCTGCTTTTCCCTCATTCTATGTGATCACGCGCCTCTGTTGTTGGCCCTCCCCCGCAGCGTCCCTTCGGGTCCGAAGCCTTTCAGATTTCAGCAGATGTGAACCCACCATGAAGACTTTCTGCACGTTGTACAAGCTGCATGGGACTCAGTTGCCTCTCCCCACCCTATGTTCAACCTGATTCTAAAGCTAAAGGAGGTGAAAAGGGCCCGGCCCTAAAGGTTTGGAATAAGGAGAGTTTTGGGAATGTTTTCGTCTTGGTTAGATCAGCTAAACTAAATGTGTCAACCTTAGAGGCACAATTGCAAAATTCACAGCCAGACGACGTTTTGGCCAGCTCCTCTCAACTCCAGCTTGTGACAGCTATGGAAAATCTCAAGAGGGTGGAGATGTTGGAGGAAATTTTTTGGAAACAAAAAGCCAAAAATAGTTGGCTAGCGGAAGGCGATAGAAACACCAAGCTATTTCATGCTTCAGCAAAAGAAAAACAGAGAAGAGCAGCTATCAGATCTATTAAACTGGACTCGGGTAGCATCTTGGAAGAGCTGGCAGACATTAAAGAGGCTGCTTGCAGCCATTTTGAGAGCCAGTTTTTTATTGGTATTGTTCAGATTGATGAATCTATACTGGCCCCTACCCCCTCTGTCGTGTCTCAGGAGATGAATGATAGCCTTTTGGCCCTTCCCATGCTCTTAGAAGTTCATAGGACAATCAAGAGCATCCCCAAAGATGCTGCACCTAGACCGGATGGATTTTCAGCCAGTTTTTTCTCCTCATGCTTGGAAATAGTCAGTAATGATCTTCTCAAAGCAGCCACGCATATTTTTCAAGGAGGTGATTTCCCTAGGGCCATGTCAGCTTCTCTCATTTGTCTTATTCCAAAGAATTCGGCCCCCTCCTCCTCAGATTACAGGCCTATAAGCCTGTGCAATTGTATATATAAGATAATATCCGGCATCATTGCAGGTAGGCTGAATATGTTGCTTCCTTTACTAATCTCGCCAGAGCAAGGCGCATTTGTCAAGGGCAGATCAATGGCGGAGAGTATCGCTCTTGCGCAGGAAATTGTTAGAGACCTAAACAGGAAAGTTCGTGGGGGAAATGTAGTGATAAAACTCGACATGGAGAAAGCCAACGATAGGCTGGACTAGAATTTCTTGAAGCGAGTGTTATTGAAGTTTGGTTTCAGCCTTTCTTGGGTTGAGATGGCGAAAAATTGTTGGAGTAATGCTTGGTTCTCGATTCTCATCAACGGTGAAGCATCGGGGTTCTTCAAATCTTTGAGAGGTATTCGGCAAGGAGATCTGCTCTCCCCCAGTCTTTTTATTCTTGCTGCAGAAGCTCTCAACCGAGGTATGATTGACCAAGGTAAATGTGCTCCTTTTAAGCTCAGAAGGGGTTGCCCGATTATCTCCCATCTTTTGTATGCTGATGATACTCTCATATTCATCAATGTCAGCTAAGCTTCCTCCTGTCAAGGCCAGGAGAATCGAAAGATTGCTAGGCATCTCTCAATGCCCTTCAGGAATGTCTTACCTGGGTGTGCCTTTGGCTTTTGGTAGATTGAAATTGTTTGCATTTATTCCTCTTATTCAAAAGATAGAGAACCAGATAGGTGGGTGGCAAGCGCATTTTCTCTCTCGGGCTGGCAGGCTAATCTGATCAAGCATGTGCTTGGTAGCATTCCAGTTCACTCCATGGCTGCAACTCTCATCCCTTCTACTGTCCTCAGAACTTTGGAACGCCATTTTTCCAACTTCCTTTAGGGCTGGTCCGAGGGAAAGAAGAAATTGCTTTGGAAGAACTGGCAGCAAGTCGGTTTGCCTAGAGCTGAAGGTGGCGTCGGGGTTAGAAGACTGTCGGATTTCATGAAGGCCCTCTGGCTTAAGTTGGGCTGGTCAGCTAAGTTCCAAGATGGAAATAGCCTATGAAAGAAATTCATAGTGGTAAAATACAAGCCACATCAGCCTTCACCAAGTCCTGTCAACCTGCTAGCATTTGCATCTCCCATTTGGAAGAAAATTCATGTGTTAATGCCTATTCTGGACTGCAATGTTTGCTGGCAAATTGGAAGCGGCTCCTGTAGATTTTGGACTGATAATTGGTTAGGTTTGGGTCCCCTTGTCAACCTTTCCTCTTCTCTTGTCCCTGATTCTCTGCTTACGACCCCAGTAAATCACGTGATTGGGTTGAATGGGCCTCTTCCGCCTTCATCTGCATTTGCCTTCCTCCCTCAGTATGTTATAGATTTTATATTTCAGGGGGGCTTCTGTCTATCGGAAAGACCTGATTGTTGTATCTGGCCTCTTTCTGCTTCAGGTGATTTCTCCGTCAAGTCAGTGTGGGATCTCAGCAGGCCTCCCTTCTCACGCAAGGCCTGGTCGAGGTGAGTCTGGCATGAGAAACTCCCACCCAAAGTATCTATTTTTGTCTAACGCATCCTGCAGAGGACGATTCCAACTGATGCAGCCGTGCAAGGGCGTGGCATATCTCTGGATTTCAAGTGTGTCTGCTGCAATGGAGTTGCACCTGCAGGACACAGCATTGAAACTCTACATCATATTTTCTTCTCCAGCGAAACAGCCTCAGCCGTTTGGAAGGTTTTTGGCAGGCCCTCAGTGTCCCTTTCGCCTCTAACTTGCCCATCCTTGAGACCCTAGATCTATGGTGGATCTCTGCAGGTCTACACCAACATTTATCCCCGATTCGCAGGATCTCCCCCTCTCTCATCTTGTGGGAGATCTAGAAGTCTAGGAACCTAGCTAGATTTGAAGGCAAGGATATGCAGGTTGATGGGATTGTGTTCAAGGTGAAATGGTGGATATCCTCGCTAGTTCAGTGTGGCCCTGAATTGTTGTACCCGCCCCCTCCAGTTCTGCTCATGCGTTTTTGGGGATCTCAGTTTCTCCCCGCCCCCGTCCCCCCCATTCAATCGTCAAGTGGGTGAAACCTAGCAAGGGTTGGGCCAAGCTTAACACAGATGGCTCGGCTAGGGGAAACCTGGGGCCGACTGGGGGTGGCAGCGTTTGCAGGAATCATGACGGGGAGTTTATGTTCGCATTTTCAGAAGGCTATGGGCTTGCTTCCAACACATATGTGGAGCTTCATGCAATTCATGACGGGATCGCTTTCTGTTTCAGTTTACGGATACCCCAGATTATGGTAGAGTTAGACTCAAAGCTGGTGATTGATTTTCTTAATGGCATCACGTGCCCCTCATGAAAATGGGCCTATTAGATAGAAAGAATTCTGCGTTGGAGAGCTTTTGGTCGGATTAGTTTTGGGCACATTTATCGAGAAGGTAATGGCCCAGCAGATGGTATGGCCCGTATGGGAAGTGAGTGTCAGGTTTCCTCATTCTTTCTTCACTATTCACTCCTCCCTAGGCATGTGAGAGGCGGCCTTTTCCTGGATAGGCTGGGTCAGGGAGTAGTTCGGCTTTCCTCCCATAGTGGTTAGATTTGCATTAGCTTGGGGTCTTTTTCAGCTTCTCTTCTTATGCTAGGCTTCTCTCAGGTTCCTTTTTTTTCCTGCAGAGGCCCGAATGTCTATAGGGTATTTTTTGTCATCTTAGGCCTGGGCTGTTCCCTCTATAGGGTGCTTGGGTCCTTTGGGGTTTCCTTTTCTTTGTGGGTTTGGTTTTGTTTATGGTCAGGTTTGATTTCTCAGGCCCGCACTAAGCGTCAGGCTGTAGTTACTCTGTTAATTCGATATATGAAATTCCCAGTTCTTACACACACACACACACACACACACACACACACACACACACACACGTACTACAACATTTTAATGCATTCTAATTAGTGGTTGTTAAACACGATTGAAGATTCTAATTCATATGAATTCCATTGGGATTGTAATATCATATCGATACCATAGTAATTGTGATATGGATTCTAATTCATATTATATAAATATAGGCTACCAAAACGAGCCCTAGTACTGTTTTTTGAGCCTTGAAATATTAAATATTACTGGCTCTTAGAGGTTACTCTTAAGGGTGGCAATGGGTTGGGTCGCCTGCCCAATCCACCGAGCCCAACATAGCTTTGGGTTGGGCTTAGACCTACTTGCTTGGCCCAAGGCCAAGGCTTGGGTCTTGCATGCATAGCCTGGTCAATGTTAAGGTTAGGCTTGTGCTCAATTCAAAGAAGCCCGACTAGGCCCAGCCGAGCCCAGGACGACCAGAGTTTATACATACATGTATTATAGTGCACAAATATGCCATTTTAATCCCCACCATTGGTTTTGTTCCTCTAAATTATGTATTGCGTACCTTACTTGATCAATGGATATATATTAGGAACAGTCAAGTGAGAAATCTTTCTGAGTTGGGCAGGCAGGATTGGGTAGGGCATGGGCCAAACCAATTTTTTCTAGCGAGAAATTGTCTTTTTGAGTTGGGGCGGGTTGGGCTTGGACCCAACCAATTTTTTCAACCTTAGGGTTGGGCTTCCGTGCCAACCGGGCTTGGTCCAGGGTTACGACTCAGGTCTTGGGTTTCAGGCTGGGCTAGGCCCCTACAAAGTGCAACTGAATTCGTCTTTCAACTTCCCAATAAATATTTTGACTTTGGAGACCTTGCTATGTATTTATTCGATGGGAAATCTGTGGATCCCACCATGGATCGAATTTGGTGGAACGTACAATAGATAGTGATTGGTGTACCATGGGTCTAACTACATCCATCTAGGATCAATGAATGGTGGGGCCAAAAATATCAATGGTTTAGATCACTGAACCATGTGCTCCACTTGCCACTGGATAAACTTTTGGACTGGTAGCCCTCGAGATCATAGATACGAACCTATCTCATGGCTACCTTAAAATGTTCACACCGATAAATGAACTTTCCATCAGATCAGAGCCATACAAATTGGACGGTTTGGAACCAGTGACATTTAAATAATAAGTTTCCAAGGAGACATTGTGATCAAGTGACCATAACAATCGCATCGATGTCAAGGCGAATAAAAAGGAAGAGGCCAATGTTTGAAAGACACTATATTGTAGTAGCTCAGCCATGGTTTTTTTTTTTTTTCTTTTATAGGGGACTGGTTATGGATGAACGATGGCCTGCAAATCAACCAAGTCAGATAGTAACCATATCATTTTGCTTGTCCATCATTTTCTCCATAATAAAAGTCTTCTAAAGAGCAAAAGAGATTGAGAAGCCCCGTTAAAAACTGTGCAATCATATATATATATATATATATATATATAGAGAGAGAGAGAGAGAGAGAGAGAGAGAGAGAAGGTACTATATGCTCGACCTTACTGTAGCATCCCATAAGGTCGATCGCAGTCAAATTGTTGGCCGTCGGTTGGAGACATTTTGCATCCAACAGCTGATGCTCTAACGCATGTTGAAGGAGAGAAACCAGTTATATCAGTTTCATTGTGGCTGAGCATATACATGGCCATGTAAATAGGGTTTTTCTCCCCCTTTGAAGCCCTAGCCGTGCACCCTCTTTCTCTCTTTCTATCTCGCTAGATTCCTACCAGCAGCTACATCCATGTGCAACCCTTCTCTCTTCCTCAATCCCTACCACCAGCCACACCCCTGTGTAGCCCTCCCTCTCCCTCAATCCCTACCACCAGCCACGTCCCGCCTCTCTCTCTCTCTCTCTCTCTCTCTCTCTCTCTCTCTCTCTCTCATTCCCTACTCCCATGCAGTGCAGACCTCAGATTGAACATTATAGATAAGGCCTCTGTTTTTTTTTTTTTTTTTGTATGGTTTCTGTTTTATATCATGAGCACTTGCATCTGGATAACACATCATCATCATAATTTATTTTTTTTTGACAAACATTTTTACAAGATCTTAAATATGTACTCCAAATATGGTTCAGTGGACAATGATTACCATCTGTTTGAGAAAATGCCCAAGCAGAGCTTTACGTCTTGGGACACCATTCTAACAGGGTTTGCGAACAATAGTCATGGATGCAAAATGTCTCCATCCAACAGCTAGCAATCTGACAGCGCTCGACCTTACGGGATGCTATCACCCTACGCATAAATTCTCATTAGTTCCGATGATAACTTTTTTAAAACTCATCTCCCATTATATGCCCAAAATCTGGATCGTCCACATGATGCAACAACCCATGAAACCCTTAGGGGCCTAAATTTAACCCTGATCCAAAACTTCAATTGGCCATGGAAAAAGGAAACAATTTCCTCCCTTTATTTGTCTTTCCCTCTTGCCATTGCTCACCAAATTTCGGTCTCCTGTGTAAATAAGCTATTTACGGTCTAGTTTGTTAACCCATTCATGTTTTTCCCACCGCGATGTGTATATAAAATCCACTTTGAACATCAGATGCAACATCCTGCATAGGGTCTAAAAATCTGCACTATTCATGATTCAGGTGGGCTCCACCTTGATCTATTTTCCAAACAAACACAGCATAAACATAAATGAAGGAAAAACAAAAATATCAATTTTAACTTCCTATAAAAATTTAAGATGGGCCACACCACTTACTAGTTTTGGTAGAAAGTTTAGTCACCATTGGTATGGTCCACATGAGTTTTTAACACAAGGAATCCTAATACATATAAAACATGGTAAACCTAATAGACCTTGTCCAGTGTCAGTGGCCATCCGGACAAATCCAGTCACATCACATGCATGGAGGTATGGAACAAAAAAGATGAGATTTTTTTCCAGCTAACGTGTCAAATGTGTATATACTATTCATGTAAGGTTTGCTACGACAAACAGCGATGGACTATGCGACGGATCAAGTCCGTCATTAATTTCATTTTGTGACGGACCTGGTCCGTCGCAAATTTGCAATTTGGTAGCGTGTCCCACAATGACTACTCGTAGAAAATCAGGTTCATTCACTCATTTGGTCAGCCCCACCGTATCCGTTGATTTTGAAGGTTTGTCCCACTTTACGGGTGGATCCAACTGGTGATCATCATTGTGTGAGGCCCACCTTTTGCATTGATAGTACGTGTTGGCTGGAAAGAAATGGAGGTGGATTGTCTGGTGACCTAACTCTATGCGGTTCACTATGATGTGTGTATTTTATCAATACTGTCCATCTATTTTGCCAGATCATTTCACGGCATGAGGACAAAAATGAGGCAGATGCATAGCTCAAGTGGACCACACCACAGGTAACAATGGAGACACTGACACTCATGGTTGAAAACTTACCAAGGACCACCATGATTTCTATTTGCCATCCAACATGTTCTTAAGGTCACATTGACCTGGATGAAGGGAAAACACAAATATCAGCCTGATCCAAAAGTTTTGGTCCAAGGATGTTTCTAATATGATGGGCATTCAATCCCCATTGTTTCCTATGGTGTGGTCCACTTGAGCTTTGGATTTGCCTCATTTTTAGGATAACACCCTAAAATGATCTGGCAAAATGGATGGACAGCACAGATAAATATGCATACATCACGGTGGGCGGCCTCACTTTGTCTCCGAGCAATCACAGTCCAAAAGAAATGGCAATGTGAAAGTTTACTTACAGCTGCTGTACGTGATCATTTATCCAGCAGAAAGTCTCCCTCGTTAGGGAAATCCTGGCCACACAATAAATTTCCCATGAACTAAGGATTGATGGTTGTACGTATCCATTTGCAAAGCCTTCAAAATGATTGCTAGGTATGATTGATAGGTATGATGATAAGGGAGAGAGAGTGGGGCATGACCTGTGTTCATGGTGGGCCGACCGGTTGAAAGGCTTAGATCCCAAAGGTAGGCTTCACTTGTATTATTTTAGGTTAAGCAATAGGTGAATAATACTTTATACCCAAAATCAATGGCCATAATTTAAGAAACACGGTCCAGACCATTTTGTTAGAATTAGTGTTTGGGTCATGTTGGGGTTGGGCCATGTTAGCTTGAGGTGAGCTATGTGTATTTTGGGAGCTTGTATTAGAATGCATTAGAATTCTTTAGGATATTCGTAAGTCATTAATTTGATTAACCAAATCAGCTTTAATATCCCAAATTAGGCTATATATGTTATATTTGACAGAATGATTTTAATAATCATAGAAAATATATTACTTGGCCCAAAATGAAGAAATTTCAAGCCTTGGGTGAGCGACAAAAGCAAGGAGCACGTACGAGCAACTTGCCTATGTCTTTTAACTGCCTATTTAGATGGTCAATGTTTAGACAGTTCAGATCATTCTATTAGTATGATTTTAGTGTTGCAACTTGTAGCTGAATCATTTTGGGATATCATCAACATGCAACATGTATAGCAAATAAGCATCCTAGCGACACCTTTCTTAGACATGCAACTCAAGTGCCTTTAATAAAGAGAGCCAAAGATGCATTTAATCCAAATACATCCAAATCTTTTTAAAAAGACAAAAAAACGAAAAAAAAAAAAAAAACAAAACAAAAAAAAAAAAAAAACTCTAAAATTTCAAAACACACCAAAAGTGAGTATTCCAACTGCCTCTTATTCCATTTATGTCCAAATGCACCTTGCCGAACAAGTGATTTAATTATGTTTACACTCAAATCCTCTCAAATGCACTCAAATGATTCCTAACTTAGGGTATTAAAGCTTATTTACTTAATCAAATTCAGATTCTTATCAATATACTACAACATTTTAAGGCATTCTAATTAGTGGTTGTTAAACACGATTGAAGATTCTAATTCATATGAATTCCATCGGGATTGTAATCCATATCGATACCATAGTAATTGTGATATGGATTCTAATTCATATTATATAAATATAGGGTACCAAACGAGCCCTAGTACTGTTTTTTAAGCCTTGAAATATTAAATATTACTGGCTCTTAGAGGTTACTCTTAAGGGTGGCAATGGGTTGGGTAGCCTGCCCAATCCACCGAGCCCAACATAGCTTTGGGTTGGGCTTAGACCTACTTGCTTGGCCCGAGGCCAAGGCTTGGGTCTTGCATGCATAGCCTAGTCAATGTTAAAGTTAGGCTTGTGTTCAAGTTAAAGAAGCCCGATCAACTAGGCCCAGCCAAGCTCAGGACGACAAGAGTTTATATGTACATGTATTATATTGCACAAATATGCCATTTTAATCCCCAACATTGGTTTTGTTCCTCTAAATTATGTATTGCTTGTGCAAGCGTACCTCACTTGATCAATGGATATATATTAGGAACAGTCAAGTGAGAAATCTTTCTGAGTTGGGCGGGCAGGATTGGGTTGGGCATGGGCCCAACCAATTTTATCTAGCAAGAAATTATCTTTTTGAGTTGGGGCGGGTTGGGCATGGACCCAACCAATTTTTTCAACCTTAGGGTTGGGCTTCCGTGCCAACCGGGCTTGGTCCAGGGTTACGACTCAGGTCTTGGGTTTCAGGCTGGGCTAGGCCCCTACAAAGTGCAACTGAATTCGTCTTTCAACTTCCCAATAAATATTTTGACCTTTGAGACCTTGCTATGTATTTATTCGATGGGAAATCTGTGGATCCCACCATGGATCGAATTTGGTGGAACGTACAATAGATAGTGATTGGTGTACCATGGGTCGAACTACATCCATCTAGGATCAATGAATGGTGGGGCCAAAAATATCAATGGTTTAGATCACTGAACCATGTGCTCCACTTGCCACTGGATAAACTTTTGGACCAGTAGCCCTCGAGATCATAGATACGAACCTATCTTATGGCTACCTTAAAATGTTCACACCGATAAATGAACTTTCCATCAGATCAGAGCCATACAAATTGGACGGTATGGAACCAGTGACATTTAAATAATAAGTTTCCAAGGAGACATTGTGATCAAATGACCATAACAATCGCATCTATGTGATGGCGAATAAAAAGGAAGAGGCCAATGTTTGAAAGACACTATATTGTAGTAGCTCAGCCATGGTTTTTTTTTTTCTTTTATAGGGGACTGGTTATGGATGAAGGATGGCCTGCAAATCAACCAAGTCAGATAGTAACCATATCATTTTGCTTGTCCATTTCTGATGATCTTCAATTGGATGGTTATCAATATATATTTTCTCCATTTGCTATGTATAAGGCCTAAGATTTTGATAGTCGAAATTTCATGTGCATGTGCATGCATGTTTGTGGATGCACTTTGGGCCCAATAGCGATTGGCCTATATAACTAATCAGGTAAAAAATTATTGAAAGTATCTGGCACATATGGTGATTGTGTCCGAGACATGGGCCCATGTTCACCCAACATAAAACATGAATGGGCCTAATCCAACCTCAAGCTAGGCCACTATAATAAAATTATCAAACTTGGCTTGACCCCACTTATCTATCATTCAACCCAATATGCAGGCTTGGCCTATCAAGAGGCCTAGATGTCAAGCCCACTCTAGCCCATTTGAACATCATCAAAAGGGCCATTTGATGCGCAAACAGTGTTTTGAGCCAAATCCTATTTTGAATATACTTTTGCAAACCCTAATCCATCACTCGCTCAACAAAATAGGTGCTAAAAATTATTTTTCATCAAGATATTGAATGCGAGGCACATGAACCCCTTTGCAAAAACTTATCTTGTGAAAGTACATACAAATGGCCTCAGTCTTGAAAACCCTACCAAAAAGCCCTTAGTATTTGATGCATAAAAAATATATAGACTAAAAATTAAATTTTAATGACAGGTAATTTATGTAATCTTCCAATAAGTTGTTCTCAATGTGATTTTTGTTTTTTAAGAAGTTATTATTTTGAAGTTTTGAGAAATAGATATCACCCTTTACACACGATTGAGTATTGTAGCTGGGACTTCAAACTTTCACGTTATATAGCTGTATTCTCTCATGTTGTAGATATTTTTTCCCATATATTCTCTCTTTCTCATGTGCTTTACATTGTTTCATCTTTATATTCATCATATGCTATTACTTGTTAGAAATATATATATATATGATAGCCATTTGATTGTTTATTTTTATGATGGCTTTTGTTTTTTTGTTTTGTTTTTTTTTTTTTTTGATAGTCATCCGCACTAGTTTTCTTTTGTTTATTTGAGATGTTGGAGTGGATTGAATAATTTAATTTAAAGTCATTTCTTTGTATTATAAGATCAGAAAGGTGGGAAACTTATGACGTACTTGCACGCTAGCAATATCAAAATCAGCACTAACATCATTAATTCTACTTGCCCTGCAGTAGGTTCTACCTTGCAGGTGACACATGCTTGCATGCAATTTACAGGTACTTACTGCAGAAGATTCTTGTTTACAGGTGTCACATACTTTGAAGTCATCTCCAAAATAAAGAACATTTCATGTATAGCTAGATAGGGATGCACTCAATCCATCAGTTTCTCAAGAAAATAATAGCAAATAATCTAAAATGAAGCAAATCTAAGTCTCAAGTTAGCTGCAGTACTACACTAAACAACACATACTGAACACCAATCCTTGAAAACTTTGTGGGGCCACAGGAAGTTTTGTATCAAGAAAATATTCATGCCTATGACTCAGTAAATTTTCATTCTCACTGTTTCATATGGCATGGCCCACCTGCCTTTTGAATTTACCTGAACTTTTGGACTCTTGTCCTATTGTGTCATGTGTTATGGCCCACCTAAATTTTGCATCTACCTGATTTTTGGACTCTTGTTCTATTGTAATCCTGCGAAGTTGACTGATGGAATGGATTTATCGTGGGCATCTTTATGGGCTCACATAGCTTGCAACCACAGAAACTTACTATGGCAGTAGCCACAAGTAATTTGCGTCCTGCTGGTATGACTATGTGCTGTGATTTAAATGTTTGTGTTTTATCTATATCATTCATCTTGTTTTGCCCGTGCATTTTAAGCATGAGCCCAAAAAGAATGTAGGTACAAAGTTCAAGTGGACCACACCCTAGGAAATGGTGGAGATAATCACATCCACCACTGGAATCTGATGGCTGACTGTCATGTTTATTTGCCATTCAAAGTATTTAAAGGTCATAGGGAGGTTGATGAAGGGGAAACAGAAATATTATGATTCAGATTCATCCTATAAAAAGATAATGTGGGCCACACCACTTATCAGTGTTGTGAGAAATTTTACATATTCCCATCGTTGTAGCTCATAGTCTTTTTTTAACTTACGGGTTGGATTTTACATATAAGGAATGGTAAAACTCATAGACCTGGTTGTTTTCCAGGGTATGTTGGAGGTCATCTAGAAAAATTCCAGTCCCATCACATGCGTGGGAGGTACGGAAAAAGGGGAGCCGATCTTCTTTCCAGCCAACGTCTCACATGTGTATATACGATCCGTGTATGGTGGGCCACACCACGATGATTACTCCGTAGAAAATCAGGTCGATTCACTCATTCGGTCAGCCCAACCGTATCCATTGATTTTGTAGGTTTCTCCAGCTTGATGAGTGGATTCAACTGGTGAATCATTGTATGGCCTACCTTTTGCACAGATCGGAGACTGCACAGACGTACATGTTGGCTGAAAGAAAAGGAAGCGGATTGCCCTGGTGACCTACTCTGTCATTTATCCATGCTGCGATGTGCGTGTCTTATCCATGCTGTCCATCTATTTTGCTGGATCATTTTAGGGCATGAGCACAAAATGAGGAAGATCCAAAGCTCAAGTGGACCACAACATAGGCAATAGTGGAGATAATGACACCCACCGTTGACAATTTCCTAGGGCCCACCATGATTTTTATTTTCCAACTGTTAGTAAGGTCACACAGACTTGGATGAAGAGAAAACACGAATATCAGCTTGATCAAAAAAATCTGTGGCCCAAGTTTCCAATGTTTTGACTTCAATCCCCACTATTTCCTATAATGTGGTCTTGTTCAAATGGATGGACAGCGTGGATAAAACACATACATCATAGTAGGCCCCACATAGTCGGGTCAAGGGTCTCCCGTCATTCTCCAGCGGAAAATCTCCCTCATTAGGTGATCCTGACCGCAAGATATATTGATGGTTGTACATGTCCATTTCCACAGCCTTCAATTGGATGGCTAAGTATGATGATATGGGAGAGACGGTGGGGCCTTACCTGTGTTCATGATGGGTCCCACTTATATCATTCTAGGTTGAAGCAATAGATGAATATTACTTTATATCAATTATGGATCACTTATTCAGTGGGACCAAAATCAATGGGCCATGATTTAAGAAAGACGTGTCTGGACCATTTTGTTAGTGGAAGTGTTTGGGTCATGTTGGGCTTGAGCCATGCAGGCTTCATGCTAGCTGATGTGTGTTTTGGGAGCTTGTGTTTGAAATGTATATAGGAATTCTTTAGCATATTCATACTAAATTACCTTTAATATCCGTTTATGATGAATTTGACATTTGACAAAATAATTTAATAAGTCCATTAAAATATATACTTTAGTAAAAATGAGTAAATTTCAAAACACACCTAAAATGTGTATTTTGAATACCTCCATGCACAATGGCAAATGAGTGATTTGATTTTGTTTATACTCAAATTCTCTCATACACAAATATAAGGTATTAAAGTTGATTTACATAATCAAATTTAAGTTCATATGAATATAATACAAAATTCTAATGCATTTCAATTAGTGACTATTCACGTTGATTCCATAGAGATTTTAATGCACATCAATTCCATGGCAATTGTAATTTGATTTCTAATTCATACCAAATATAAGCCACCACACTAGCCTTAATTCTACTTTTTAAAGTCTTAAAATATTAAATATTACTGAAGGGTGCCAATGGGCCAGGTAGCCTGCCGCATCTGCAACCCCAACCCTACAGCTTTGGGCTGGGCTTGGACCTACCTGATTGGCCTGAGGCCAGGCGTTGGCTTCGCATGCATGTCCCTATCATTGCTCAGGTTAGGGTCGAGCACAAGTCAAGGAAGCCCAACTAGGACCAACCTAGCCCAGCTGGGCTCAACTTTATATATATGCACATGTATTATATTTCACAAATATGCCATTTTAATCCCCACCGTTAGTTTGATTCCTCCAAAATGTCTGTTACTTGTGCAAGTGTGCCCCACTTGATCAGTGGATCGATCAGGAACAGTTGGAGAAATAGGAAAAACCTCCTATGCTAACAGGCTTGTGTGGCATCTTAAGGTTGGGCTGGGCCAGGCCTGGCCCATTGACACCTCTAGTCACCCTAAAAAGTTCAACTGAATTACTTGCTTTCAGCTCCACAATATATATTTTGATTTTTCAGACGTTTGTATGCATTTATTGGATCGAAAACTTGTGGACCCATCATAGATCGAAACTTAGTGGAATGTACAATAGATTGGGACTGGTGTACCACTTCATCCATCCAGGATCCATAAATGGTCGGGGCTTAAAATATTAATGGTTTAGATCACTGAGCCATGTGCTACCCAATAGGCCTTGAGACATGACCACTTTTAAATGTCTGGTACTTTTAGATACATGGATGGTCAAATCATAGATCTGTACCATCCTTAACTTCCCCTCGCTAGGCTACCTTAAAATGTTCACATTGATAAATGAACTTTGCATCAGATCAGTGCCATACAAATTGGACGGTTTGGATCCATGGGCATTTTTTAGAACATGTCTCCAAGAATATATAATGATCAGATTACATAAATGTCTTAGTAAATAAAAAAAAAGAGGCCACTGTCTGGAATGCAGAGAGCGGGAGCTTCTAGTTATCCTTATATTTCTTATGATGGACCTAATGCATACTTTTTGTTTTGCAGTAGATAGTCTTATTTTCTTGTAGGTGCTCTTTTTTATGGCCAAGGTGGTAGTTTTTGTCCTGGCTTGAGGTGTGGGTGGTTTTTATCCCTTTTTTAAGTATGGGCTATCCTAATTGAGGTGTGGGTGTCTTTTCTAGTCACCCAATGTGGATGTGTTTTTATTATTCTTTCTATTTTTACATTTTCTTTCTTCTTCTTCTTTTTTCCCTTTCTTGTGTTGAGGCTTTAGCCTATTTCTTTTTATTCTTTAGATTTTGATTTAATGGCCCATGTGCATTTTCCTCAATGCATTATAACGTGGCAACTTAGTCATTGTATTTTTTTAACCTTTATAGAGGCTATATGTGATAAGAGATAGCCTGCAAATCACATAAGCACATAATCTAAACCATACAATTTTGCTCGTCCATCATTTTTCTCAATAGCGATCCGTCATTGATGATCTTCAATTGGATGGTTATCAATGTGTATTTTCTCCATTCGCTATGACGCCCAAGATTTTGATAGTCAAATTTAACATGCATGTGTGTCTGTACCATGGATGCATGTTTGGGACCAGGAGCAATCAACCCATGTAATTAATCAGGTAAAAAATCATGAGCGTGTCTAGCACATATAGTGATTGTGTATGAGATATGGGCACATGTCCAACCAATATAAAACATAAATGGGCTTAGTCCAACCTCAAGCTATCCGCTATAAGAAAATTATCAAACTTGGCTTAACCCGTCCTATTTAATATTCAGCTGAACTGCGAGCTTAGCCTGACAAAAGGCCAAAATGTTAGGCCCACTATAGCCCACGGCCAGTTGAGGCTCATTCAGAAGACACCTCAAAAGGGTGTTTGATGCCTGAACAGTGTTTTAAGCCAAACCTCATTTTGTTTTGCGCATTTGAATGCACTTTTGCAAGTCCTATATCATCATTTTCTCAGCAAAATAGGCACTAAAAAATCCCTTTTGCATCAACTCCCTAAGAAATTATTTTGAAATTATGAAAATAGAAATCACCCTTTACACATGATCAGGCATTGCACTCCTGCCTTATAGTTGTATTCTTTCAGACGTTTTACATGTTTTTTCACATATATTCTCTCTCACGCATTTTAAATTGCTTCCTTCTTTATATTCATCACATGTTATTACTTGTTAAATTTATATATGATATACCATTTGGTTGGTTATTTTCATTATGGCATTTTTTTGTCTATTTTATTTTATAGGTATCAGTTCTATTCTCCTTTCATTAATTTATACAGTTAAAAAAGCTACTTAAAATGTTGATTCACGATCTTTTGAAAATGTGACACTACACCAAACTCGTCAATTAGGAACACCTATATTTTTTGTTCTAAAGCGGTTTTAAACTATACAATACATTAATGCACACTTTCAAAAGAAATAAACCATAGCTTTGTGTTGTTTGAAACCCTAGAAGAATCGTTTTCTTCCTTTCTTCTCTATCTTCTCTCTCGATCTGCGATTTTCAGAGCGATTTCAGAATGTCAATCGATCTTGGCATCCCCTCCCAAAATCTCTCTTCTACCCCTTTTTGTTCCCTGCTCTCTCTCTCCATGAAGGATACGCGCTTCGATTTATCCACAGAAGCTATTGAAGAAAGATCAGACGGCTAAGAAATGTCTGAGGCCAAAGACCCTGCGATGAAGCTCTTCGGGAAGATGATCCCGTTGCCAAATAGTTAGATTCCGACGGAGTCCGGAGAGAAATCCAATCCCGTCCTGATGCTGGAATCTGACGATGAAAAGGTTTGTTTTTTATGAGTCCGTCCTTTCGTCATTAGAAATAGATATTAGGGATTTACTTTCAAAGTTTTTCGTTTTTCTTTGTTGAATTTCTTGCGGATGGCTTCTGTGATTGATTTTTAAGGTATCGTGCAATTTCATCTTTCGGAATTTGGGGCTTTTTTTGGGGGGGGTAATTCTATGAAAAATTGGGGTTTTTTCAGTGTGGATTTCAATTATGATTTTTCTTTTGAAAATTTCAATTTTTTTTTCTGTTTCAGAGTTTCTAGTCGATGAAATCTGGGTTTTGGTTTTTCAATAAGATAAAGGGTTTTGTGTATTTTCGTCAAAAAAATAAAAAAATGGGGTTCCTTTTTTGGATTTTTTTTTTTTTTTTATTTGATTCATTTCTTTCTGATCTTATTCAGAAACGAACTAAGGTCAATTTTGTAGGTTTTTTTTTCTTTTAAATAGGTTTCGATTTTTTCAATGTTAGTTTTAGGTGTGTATTTTGTTTTTTCTTTTCTTATTATTTTTTTTAATTTTAATTTTGAGATCTGTTTTTGGTTCTAAAATTCTGGTTGATTTTTTTTCCCAATTTCCTTCTCATCACCCATGAATTTCCCCATGCCTGTGAGTTATCCCCTGTTAGGGCTACCCACTGGAGTTGGATTCTGAATCTTACCCTCCCCATATGTACCAATATAGGACATTCCCCATGTCCTATATTGGTACATATGGGGAGGGTAAGATTCAGAATCCAACTCCAGTGGGTAGCCCTAACAGGGGCTAACTCACAGGCATGGGGAAATTCATGGGTGATTAAAAAAAAAAACACCTAAAACTAACATTGAAAAAATTGAAAACTATTTTAAAGAAAACAAAAAACCCAACAAAATTGACCTTAGCTAGAAATCAAAACACATATCCCATCGACAAGAAATTCCTTTGAAAAAAAAAATCTAACAATTGGTGAAAAGGATGCAAAACCAAAAAGAAAAAGAATCAAGATATAAAAAGCTAAGATTTTCATTTCTGAATAAGATCAGAAAGAAAGGAATAGAATAAAAAAAATCCAAAAAAAGAACTGTAACGCCCTGAAATTCGGGGGTCGAGCATAACTCAGCTCCCGAGTTCCAAAACATCACTTATGCAACATAATTAATGAATGATGTATGTTGACTGTATTAGCACATAAACATGGGATAGATTAAGCCAAAACGCAGATATGATTCAGGGATAAGTGAATAAAGCAAGCGGAAGAGTTATAGTAAAATATGTGTACAAGTGTAAGTCCCTGAATTACATATACAACCAGATCGTGTAAAAGTGTTATTTATCAAAATTATAAGTACAAGTTACATCATTTCAGTTCCCAAAATAGTAATCCCATAGATCCCGCGCAATAGACCGAGGCTCGCTAGAACCCGTCTGAAAACTGCATATAGGAGAAGGCAGCCTCGTCGTCATCCAGCTCTCGCTCTGCCTCAGACGTCGCATCCACATCTGCAACATCGGGGCCTAACAGAGTCTGGTGGGTGTGAAACACCGCCCCAGAAACGTGGGAGTGAGTGATCAACTCAGTGGAACAATAAGGCACTGGTTAACATGTTATCAGTTCAATCAAACAGTAATGATAAAGCAGGACAATTAAATAAATCCTAAGTACTCTTATTAATGCAAGTATGAATGCGGTATGATGCGTGCCCTCACACGTACACCCTCAGCGTCTTCATCTTACGTTACGCATGACATCGCCTCAAACTGCGTCACATCTACAAAGCACATGCAAATGCGGTGCATGGATATGATTACCAAGTTGTTATTAGTCCATTTCACACAACAGGATTGGGAAGCTAAGATACCTTCCTCATATCACCATCCAAACAGTGATCCATACTAGGGTCGTCAATCCTAGATATCTCATACGATCATATAGTTGAGGTCGTAGCAAAGGGCTCGTCACCAATCAATGTACGCCTTTCATGCCCTTACTACCACAGTTCGGCTCGTCACCTCCTTGCGGTATCCAGGTATGCTCGAGGTCACTACAAAGGGCTCGTCACCAATCAATGTAGGCCGACAGCACGAATATAGTGTCCCATACCACCATAATCGGCTCACGAGTTAAGTTGCTCACTGGTCACTACGGGGAGGCTCGTCACCCCAGCGTAGGCCGACAGCTCGACCACGGTGTCCCATACCACCATGTCCGGCTCATGAGTCTTAGCGGATCAGGTACCATGGTTCTTAGGATTTCACTGGTAAGTTCGGTACCCTAGATTCAAGCAGTAGCGTCCATACATGGTTAACATACACTGGACAATCGGGTTACTTGACGAACTCGACTAGCACGAGCGCACGTTGAATTGAACGACATAGAGTGCGCAAACACTCCGCGTGGCCAAACCACTGCCGCCAACTCTAATACGGCTCGGGTTCGTCTAATACGTCCTACGTGGCGAAAGCAATCTCAACCACGAATATAGGGTCAATTACCGATCTCCTGGACTAAGGCATAGTCCCAAATATCCTACACTACTACAGATATTCATATGGAATGTAAAACAGTAATGGAACAATAACTCAAATCATGTTACATACACATCTGAATAATATCAACTTAACATAAATGTAAGCATAGGAGATGCTTGAATTTAAATAACTTGAAAGGTAACTGCATAAAGGAAAACATGCGCATCAATGGGAGTATTGAGAATCACTTCTCAACGCCCACACTTAGTGTAATCAGTTACACTTAGGTCATTCATGCATTTCTACAAACACTTAGCATACATGGAACAACATACATGACGCATGTTGAAATACATGCACTTAGACAATTCCTTTTATCAAGGAGTTGTCATACATGCATCTAGCACACATACATGACCAATAATCATGGCAAGCACAAGTGCGTATTTTATACGTATACGGTACTTTATAAATACACTTAGAATACACAAATCTCACTATAGCACATGCATATCAGGAAAGCAATGCAAACATAACATTTGACATGTGAAATCTCATCCATAACAAGAATAAATCACTAACTGGGATTGAAAGCCTTGAAAACCATAACCTATACACTTAAAGTCCGCACCTTAAGCGAAGAAAGAACCGCCGAACTGATTTAGACGAGTTGTCTTCGTCAACCGCGCTAGAATACCCTAAAATAAGGATAGAAATGAGATACAACAACACCAAGTCTAATCTAAGCTCTAACACAGGTTAGGGTTAGGTTAACTTACCCCAAAAAGAACTCAGAATCGTCAGAGGAACGATTCAAAGTGAAGGTTCAAAGGTGAAGAAGAACAAGGAAGAATCAAGATGATTCACCAATCAATCTCTCTCACTAACTCTCTCTTTTCCACTCTCTCTCCAAGCTAGGGTTAGAGAAAATTCGTATGAAAATGAGAGCTAGGGTTTAAGGACTATATATAGGCCTTAAAATGATGGAAATAACCCCCGGGTCAAGGTATACTTAGGTTATAACCAAAGTACGCCTTTCTCGATCCAACGAAGCACTTCGGTGGGCCTATAACCACGAAAGGTCGGACTTAAGCTCACCGACTATGGATCTAGATCAAGCAGAGTTTTCATACCGACCGGCTTTATCGATCAGCCGTGGCGGACCACACTCAATTCAATCGTCAAAACTCGATCATGTCCACAAGCACTAGGATATGCCGGGGCCAACCATCCTGATCAAGGGTGAAATTGGTTCAGAATCCAACGGTCGAATGCTTAAAATCGTCGCGCAAGCTTCACGACTCATTTCATAAAAAGCTTATTAAATTCCAACCGTTCTCACACTCTTCACTCCGAACTCAACCAAATCGACCGAGAACATCAGATCGACTTAATTTTTGAGGTGAAGATCAAGCCCAACTCCGTGACCGCAACAGCCTAAGATCATCGCCATCGGACTTTCGACGCGCGGTCCAGGTCCGATCCAGATTTCCAAAAATTCCCCAGAACAACTGGATTTAGCGATGGATCCCTGATTTCAGAGTAACGTAGCGCTCACTAATCTACACGTTTAGAGCCATGCAGATATAATTTAAACTGATTGATGCGAATTTCACAAGCAATCAAGTAAAGCGCTAATTACCCCAAAAACAACTACTTAAGGAAATATTAGCACAAAAATTCCAAGGTCGTTACAATCTACCCCCCTTAAAGAAAATTTCGTCCTCGAAATTCATACCTTCATATAATCCTCGAGGATCAGAGGGTAGGTCTTCCTGACCTCAGCTTCAGATTCCCAAGTAGCCTCTTCTACGCCATGATGCGTCCATAGCACCTTCACGAGAGGGATAACCTTGCTACGCAGTACCTGCTCCTTTCTATCCAGAATACGCGTCGGTCGCAGTACATAAGTGGCATCCTCACTTAACTGCACTTGCTCCCAACTGATAATATGCGAAGGATCAGGAACGTACTTCTTCAGCATAGAGATATGAAATACGTTATGCACGCCCGCAAGAGGTGTGGGCAAAGCAAGGCGGTAAGCTACCGCTCCCACTCGATCCAGAACTTGAAATGGACCAATAAATCTCGGCGTCAGCTTCCCCTTCTTACCGAACCGCAGAACTCCCTTCATAGGAGAGACCTTCAGAAACACATGATCTCCCACTACGAACTCAAGCGGTCGACGCCTCGTATCCGCATAACTCTTCTGCCTGCTCTGCGCTGCTAGAAGTCGACGTCGAATGATGTCAACCTTCTCTGAAGTCACCTGCACCAACTCTGGGCCAAGCAAACTACGCTCACCAATTTCTGCCCAACAATGTGGTGCTCTGCACGGGCGACCATACAACGCCTCGTAGGGAGCCATGCCGATACTCGCCTGAAAACTATTATTATACGCGAACTCTGCATACTGAAGACAATCATCCCAACTGTCTTTGAAATCCAAAACACAAGCTCGCAACATATCCTCCAGACTTGATTCACGCGCTCCGTCCGCCCATCTGCTTTGCGGATGAAACGCGGTCAACTTCGCCACACCCATTGCTTCCTCGGATACGAGTCCGTAAGATAGATGTAAAACGCGTGTCTCTATCGACACAATCTCCAGGGGAATCCATGTCGACGCACTATCTCCTTGATATACAACCTAGCCAACTCGTCTGCAGAGTAAGTGACTCGATCGGTAATAAATGCGCCCACTACGTAACTCGATCGACGCTCACCCAACTAGTCTCAAATCCCTCTCTCGTCCTCTGCAACCCAGAAATAAAATCCATAGAGATGAAATCCCACTTCCCTTCCGCTATGGGCATGGGCTGCCACAGCCCAGAGGTCGGCGATGCTCTGCCTTGACCTGCTGGCACGTGAGACAAGAAACAAATTCAGCAATCTGGACCTTCATATTGTCCCACCAATAAGACCTCTTCATATCCCGATACATCTTCGTGCTACCTGGATGCATCGCAAGCTTAGAACTATGGGCTAACTCGAGAACCTCACGTCTCAAGTCAGGGATGTCAGGAACACATAACCGGCCACGAAAACGTAGGCCCCCATCAGAACTAACACTCCAGTCGGAGCTCTCATCTGTATCAACCCGCTGCCTCATCTTCACCAAAAGCTCATCATCTGCCTGAGCTGCAACGATCCTCTCGTCGATAACGGGCTGTACACGAATGTGTGCGATAACCTCATACGGCTCAACCACCGTAAGCTTCTGCTCAAAATCGCGCACGAACTCCAACATCTCCCACTCTGCTATCATCAGCGGAGCCGCAAACTCCAAAGCCTTCTTGCGACTCAACGCATCTGCCACAAGGTTCGCCTTACCAGGATGGTAAGAAACATCGAACTTGAAGTCCTTCAATGTTTCCATCCACCTGCGCTGCCTCATATTCAAATCACGCTGCGTGAAGATATACTTAAGGCTCTTGTGGTCGCAAAAGAGCTCGAACTCCTCACCATAGAGGTAATGTCTCCAAAGCTTTAATGCGAAGATGACAGCTGCCAATTTCAGGTCGTGCGTAGGGTAATTCTCTTCGTGTTTCCTTAACTGACGCGAAACTCGGGAGCTGAGTTATGCTCGACCCCCGAATTTCAGGGCGTTACAAGTTGGTATCAAAGCATGATCTGGATTAAACCGGACCTGGGTTATGGTCACACACCGCACGTTATCGCCACTATAGTGTAATTGGGTGCGGGTCTATCATCGCTTTGTGTTTGTGCTCCGTAGTTTCTATCGGCGAAAGTTTCTTGAAAACTGTTGTCGAGATCGAGTCTGTACTCCTACCTGATCACACACAGCGACCCGAAATCTTTCCTAGACCCTCTATTAATGAGTGTAGATGGTCTATCTTCCCATTATTCATCTTTAAACCTTCCAGAAATCGCCGGTTGAACCAGATTTCTGTCAGAATGACCCGATAGGCTTCAAACTACACAAGGGGCCAATCGGGGCATTTTCTGTGGGACCCAGGGGGGAACCACATCATTTGGACCAAGGAGGACCAGGAGGACCTCGCCAATCGGCGAGGCATCGTCGATATGTCCAGAGACCGGCGATGCCATCGCCGGTTCGGCGAGGGATCGCCGGTCGCCGGGCCAGGCGGGCCGGGCCGACGCGGGCCGATCGTCCATGGGGCTTGTGTGGCCCACCCCTCCACGGTTTTCATTTTAAAACCCTTCCTTTCATCTATTTCCTTCACAACACCCACCTCCAAGCTTTCCTTTTCTCCCAAAACCTCTCCAAACTCTCTCAAATCTCTCCCAAATCTTCATCTTCCTCCCATTTTCGTGCAAACCCATCACTCCATTCTCAAATCTTCCATTCCATTGCTGATTTCTCCATCTTTCCCTCTCATTTGAGCCCTTTCATTCCCTTTTTGGCTCATAGTTGTGTGGAAGCTTCACCATCTTCCTATTTCTCTCTTTCTCTCATTTCTCATGGCCCTCTTTGAGATTGTGACGGCCATCTTTTCCATTTCTTCCCTTCTTTTCTTGATGGGGAAGAAGAGAGCGCCCGTGGATGAAGCCGGGCCGAGCCGCCCAACCCGTGCACGGAGGCCGAGAGGTGCCGCCGCTAGCACGTCCGCCACGCGCGAGTTCCAGACGAAGTGGGACCTCGATCCTCGAGCTCCTATTAGTAGGACCTTGTTGGCAGAATTGTCGCATGGAGTCTATGAGGGGCGTAGAGTCCTTTTTGAGGCTCATGTTGATCCGCGGCTCTTTGGAGAGTTCTTCTTGTTGGAGCGCCTAGAAGGGGCTGGTTGGGGTCCCTTGTTCGAAGGCGAGTATCGCGCGAATGCTAGCACTGTTCGGGCCTTCTATGCCAACATTCTGGAGCCTTCGCTGGATCCTCTGCAATTCAAGATTCCCTGTGGTAGCGGTCGAGTTGGAATTGTCAATGTTGCTTTGATATCCGGACTCTTGAAGGTGCCACTTGGGGAAGTGCATGCCAGCAAGAAGAATGTGGACAGTGTGCGCGAGAGGGATCGTCGCACCCGATCCTTGTGTGGTCGTCTAGTTGAATGGCAGCCGAATAAGAGTCTTCTGGCTTCTTTCATGACGGACGACTTCCGTTTGCTTCACCACATCTTTACGTTCAATGTATATCCCAGGCGGAGCAACCGCAGTGAGTGTACGCGCCTGATGGTAGATTTTCTATATCAGGTGGGGCAGGATGCGAAGTTGTGTGTGCCGACGTACGTCCTGCGTCAGATTATTCTCATCGCTCGTTCGAGTAGACGGACCGAGTCTCTTCCCTTTGGCCGCCTCATTTGCAAGATCGCACATGAGTTTGGCTATAGGCTTGGAGCTGAGAAGCCGGTCCCTGTTCGCTATATCAACTTGAGGACCCTTAAGCTGATGGAGGTTGGTTCTGGTCGGCTTGCCTCTGAGGGTGAGGCCGGGTCTGAGAGTGGTGACGATGAGAGTTATGCTGAAGGTGGTGCGGAGTCTGAGGAAGAAGCAGAGCAAGACGAGGAAGAGATTGAGGCACAGGATTCGAGTGATCGCTCTCCTCCTGTGGTGCCAGAGCAGGGCGCAGAGCAGGTTGCCAGAGATACCCGTCTTACATGGCTTGAAGAAGGGCAAGCTGCTCTACGCCAGGAGATGGTTGATCTTCGAGGCTTTGTTAAGCATAAGTTTAAGAAGATGTCCCGGACTTTGAAGTCTATCCTGTGTTGCTTGCAGGATAAGGGTGCTCCGCCTCCGTCTCCTGATTCCGACGAGTAGCATCGTCGTGGCCGTCTTTGCTTTGTTTGGTGTTTCTTTCTGTGTGTGGCCGTTGTTGGCTTGTAGTTGGAGTTGTTGTAGTGTGGTAGCTGTTAGTGGTTGTAGTAGTTGTGGTTGTTTGTAGTGTTAGATGTTGTTGTTTTCATGCTTTCCTAGTCGTGATTCATGTATTGCTGCACTACTTGTATTGCGACGATTTTGGTTAATGGAATGCATGTGGTTTGTTTTTGGAGTTGTGCTGTGTTGTTGTTGTGTGGATGGATTATGTGACTTAGAATCTGACAGGTTGCATCCTTTGATTTAATGTAGGGATGCCTCCTAAGGGTTCGAAGACTTCGGCCCGTCTTTCTCTGATTGAGTCGCTTGCTGGGGTTCCTCCCTTGAGCGATAGCCAGTCAGATCCACAGGCGGGTCCATCTCGTGCTGGTGTTGGGTCGACACCTATGGCTCCTCCAGTCACACCCTCGGTTCCTGAGCCGAGCCATGCACCTTCTTCTGCTTCACCTGTTGATAGGTTTGAGCAGATGATGTTGTTGATGCAGCAGCAGCAGTATCAGCAGCAGCAGCAGCAGCAGCAGCAGGAGTTCCTCTCCTCCATGGCTGGCATCTTTGCTCAGTCAGTAGGGGCGACTCCACCTGTTTCACCTATGCCTCCATCTGGGAGCGCCAGTGCCAGTGCTAGTGCCAGTACCAGCGGCACATTCGAGCGATTCCAGCGCTTGCGACCTCCTACTTTTGCGGGTTCTCATAGACCCGAGGAGGCCGAGTATTGGATTGACCGCATCTCTAAGATGCTGAGACCATTGCACTGCTCTGAGGTCGAGCAGGTTGAGCTTGCCACCTTCATGTTTGAGAAGGAGGCCAGTTTGTGGTGGGACAGTGTGCTTCGCACTGTCGAGGAGGACTTCGTGTGGTCGTGGCAGGCGTTTGAAGCGCGCTTCCACGAGAAGTATTTCCCGGTGACGTACCGACATGAGAAGGAGAGTGAGTTCCTTCGCCTCCGCCAGGGAGGGTTGTCGGTTACGGAGTATGAGAACCGGTTTACTGAGTTGGGGCGGTATGTTCCTTTGATCCTGGGTGATCAGCCGATGAGGATGCGGCGTTTTTCTGAGGGGCTGCGACCTGAGATCCGATCGAAGATTTGCTGTGCCAGCATTTCTTCATATGCGGAGCTAGTGAGCATGTCCTTGCGAGCAGAGCAGGACGGAGATAGAGCGTCCCGCATGCGAGCACCGATGCCTCCTAGGCCGAGACCGGATTTCCAGGGTGCACCTTTCCTTGGCAAGAGGCCGCGTGTTGATTCTCCTCCTAGGCGTTCAGCGCCGCCCGCTCAGCCGATGAGAGCTGATCTGAGATGTTCTTATTGTGGGAAGGTTGGGCACTTGGACCGTTTCTGCTTTTCTCGTATGCGAGCAGGTGGTTTTACTCCACCGCAGAGGGTTAGCCGTCCGATGCCTTCGGTTATTTCTCCTCCTCCTCTTCGATCAGCGCCAGCTCATCCATCCTTCAGACCTGCAGTTCCTGGTTTCAGGCCACCTCAGCGGCCCATGGTTCCTCCGCCGAATCGTCAGCAGCAGGCTCGTGTTCATGCGCTTTCAGCTGAAGCGCCTATGTCTGACTTGGTGCCGAGGTCCTTTGAGGTGACAGCGCATATAGAAGGTTCCCGTTTCTGTGCTAGTGGATACAGGGTCCACTACTTCTCTTATTTCTTATGCGGCAGTTAGGCGTTTGGGTTTGAGATCTGTTCCTATGCATGGAGTGACGCTTACTACCGCTACGGGGATGTCCTCTGCCTTGGGCAAGCGTTGTATGGATTGTTTGGTCGATCTGGGAAGTGGATCGATCCGTGTTGATTTGCTAGTCGCACCGCTTTATCACTACGATGTTATTATGGGTATGGATTGGCTCACGAGGATGCGGTGAGATTGATTGTGAAGCGAGATCGGTGACGATCCATGGACTGAGGGCGAGACTTACTTTCCCAGAGGTCAATTACCCTATTCGTATTGATTTTTATTCTTCTCTGTTGAAGAGTTCGCGAGTCGGCGTTGGTTAGTACGCCGTTAATCAGAGTTTGAAGATGTGTTTGAGTCGATTCTGGATTACCTCCTCAACGTGAGATTGATTTTGCTATCGATCTTATGCAGTGCGGCGCCCATTTCTTTACCCACCTATCGGATGCCTCCGAGTGAAATGGAGGAGTTGAGGAAGCAGATAGATGGTTTGTTAGAATTGGGTTTTATTCGCCCAGTGTGTCTCCTTGGGAGCACTTGTCTCTTTGTGAAGAAGAAGGATGGTTCCTTGCGATTGTGTATTGATTATCGCAGTTGAACTTCTGGTAATCGTGAAGAATAAGTACCCCTTGCCCGTGATTGATGATCTGTTTGATCGGTTGAAGGGGGCACGGTACTTTTCGAAGGTTGATCTGCAGACAGGGTATCATCAATTGTGCGTCAAGGATGGGGACGTGCGGAAGACCGCTTAGGACCAGCTCCGGTCATTATGAGTTCCTTGTGATGTCGTTCGGTCCTACCAAACGCACTCACCGTGTTCATGGATCCGATGAACAGGGTATTTCCCGTTTTTGCTTCGATTCGTCATTGTCTTTATTGATGACATTTTGATTTATTCGGCGAGCCGGGCAGAGCACGAGGAGCACTTAAGAGCGGTTTTGGGTACTCTTAGGAAGCATCAGCTCTTCGCACAGTTCAAGAAGTGTGATTTCTGGAAAGAGGAAGTCAAGTTCCTGGGACATGTGGTGTCCAAGGAAGGTATAGCCGTCGACCTTGCCAAGGTAGCTGCAGTGCAGGACTGGAAGCAGCCTGGTTCAGTTACTGAGGTGAGGAGTTTTCTTGGCCTTGCAGGATATTATCGACGCTTTATTCAGGACTTCTCGAAGATTGCCAGACCGTTGTCGCAGCTGACACGGAAGGATTTGAAGTTTGCTTGGAGTGAGCAGGCGGAGTTAGCTTTTCAGAAGCTGAAAGACAAGTTGACGTCCGCCCCTGTGCTAGTATTGCCAGAGTAAGGGGTTAAGTATATTATATATACTGACGCCTCTCGCGTTGGTCTGGGTTGTGTCCTTATGCAGAAGGACAGGGTGATTGCTTATACTTCGCGTCAGTTAAGGAAACACGAGTTTCCGTGACCGTGGAATTGAGTGTGGTCCGCCACGGCTGATCTGAAGAGCCGGTCGGTATGAAAACTCTGCCTGACCTAGATCCATGGTCAGTGAGCTTAAGTCCGACCTTTCGTGGTTATAGGCCCACCAGAAGTGCTTCGTTGGATCGAGAAAGGCGTACTTTGGTTATAACCTAAGTATACCTTGACCCTGGGGTTATTTCCATCATTTTAAGGCCTATATATAGTCCTTAAACCCTAGCTCTCATTTCCATACGAATTTTCTCTAACCCTAGCTTGGAGAGAGAGTGGAAAAGAGAGAGTTAGTGAGAGAGATTGATTGGTGAATCATCTTGATTCTTCCTTGTTCTTCTTCACCTTTGAACCTTCACTTTGAATCGTTCCTCTGACGATTCTGAGTTCTTTTGGGGTAAGTTAACCTAACCCTAACCTGTGTTAGAGCTTAGATTAGACTTGGTGTTGTTGTATCTCATTTCTATCCTTATTTTAGGGTATTCTAGCGCCGTTGACGAAGACAACTCGTCTAAATCAGTTTGGCGGTTCTTTCTTCGCGTAAGGTGCGGACTTTAAGTGTATAGGTTATGGTTTTCAAGGCTTTCAATCCCAGTTAGTGATTTATTCTTGTTATGGATGAGATTTCACATGTCAAATGTTATGTTTGCATTGCTTTCCTGATATGCATGTGCTATAGTGAGATTTGTGTATTCTAAGTGTATTTATAAAGTACCGTATACGTATAAAATACGCACTTGTGCTTGCCATGATTATTGGTCATGTATGTGTGCTAGATGCATGTATGACAACTCCTTGATAAAAGGAATTGTCTAAGTGCATGTATTTCAACATGCGTCATGTATGTTGTTCCATGTATGCTAAGTGTTTGTAGAAATGCATGAATGACCTAAGTGTAACTGATTACACTAAGTGTGGGCGTTGAGAAGTGATTCTCAATACTCCCATTGATGCGCATGTTTTCCTTTATGCAGTTACCTTTCAAGTTATTTAAATTCAAGCATCTCCTATGCTTACATTTATGTTAAGTTGATATTATTCAGATGTGTATGTAACATGATTTGAGTTATTGTTCCATTACTGTTTTACATTCCATATGAATATCTGTAGTAGTGTAGGATATTTGGGACTATGCCTTAGTCCAGGAGATCGGTAATTGACCCTATATTCGTGGTTGAGATTGCTTTCGCCACGTAGGACGTATTAGACGAACCCGAGCCGTATTAGAGTTGGCGGTAGTGGTTTGGCCACGCGGAGTGTTTGCGCACTCTATGTCGTTCAATTCAACGTGCGCTCGTGCTAGTCGAGTTCGTCAAGTAACTCGATTGTCCAGTGTATGTTAACCATGTATGGACGCTACTGCTTGAATCTAGGGTACCGAACTTACCAGTGAAATCCTAAGAACCATGGTACCTGATCCGCTAAGACTCATGAGCCGGACATGGTGGTATGGGACACCGTGGTCGAGCTGTCGGCCTACGCTGGGGTGACGAGCCTCCCCGTAGTGACCAGTGAGCAACTAAACTCGTGAGCCGATTATGGTGGTATGGGACACTATATTCGTGCTGTCGGCCTACATTGATTGGTGACGAGCCCTTTGTAGTGACCTCGAGCATACCTGGATACCGCAAGGAGGTGACGAGCCGAACTGTGGTAGTAAGGGCATGAAAGGCGTACATTGATTGGTGACGAGCCCTTTGCTACGACCTCAACTATATGATCGTATGAGATATCTAGAATTGACGACCCTAGTATGGATCACTGTTTGGATGGTGATATGAGGAAGGTATCTTAGCTTCCCAATCCTGTTGTGTGAAATGGACTAATAACAACTTGGTAATCATATCCATGCACCGCATTTGCATGTGCTTTGTAGATGTGGCGCACTTTGAGGCGATGTCATGCGTAACGTAAGATGAAGACGCTGAGGGTGTACGTGTGAGGGCACGCATCATACCGCATTCATACTTGCATTAATAAGAGTACTTAGGATTTATTTAATTGTCCTGCTTTATCATTACCTGTTTGATTGAATCGATAACATGTTAACCTTAGTGCCTTATTGTTCCACCGAGTTGATCACTCACTCCCACGTTTCGGCGGTGTTGTACACCCACCGGACTGCCTTAGGCCCCGATGTTGCGACGTGGATGCGACATCCGAGGCAGAGCGAGCCGGATGACGACGAGACCGCCTTCTCCTTCATGCGCGAGACGGGTTCTAGCGAGCCTCTGTCATGTGTGGGATCTATGGGATTACTATTTTGGGAACTGAAATGATGTAACTTGTACTTATAATTTTGATAAATAACACTTTTACACGATCTGGTTGTATATGTAATTCAGGGACTTACACTTGTACACATATTTTACTATAAGTCTTCCGCTTGCTTTATTCACTTATCCCTGAATCATATCTGCGTTTTGGCTTAATCTATCCCATGTTTATGTGCTAATACAGTCAACATACATCATTCATTAATTATGTTGCATAAGTGATGTTTTGGAACTCGGGAGCTGAGTTATGTTCGACCCCCGAATTTCAGGGCGTTACAAGTTGGTATCAGAGCATGATCTGGATTAAACCGGACCTGGGTTATGGTCACACACCGCACGTTGTCGCTACTATAGTGTAATTGGGTGCGGGTCTATCATCGCTTTGTGTTTGTGCTCCGTAGTTTCTATCGCCCGATCAGGTCCACAAGCACTAGGATATGCCTGGGCCAACCATCCTGATCAGAGGGTGAAATTGGGTCAGAATCCAACGGTCAGAATGCTTAAAATCGTCGCGCAAGCGACACGACTCAGATTTCATAAAAAGCTTATTAAATTCCAACCGTTCTCACACTCTTCACTCCGAACTCAACCAAATCGACCCAGAACATCAGATCGACTTGATTTTTGAGGTGAAGACCAAGCCCAACTCAGTGACCGCAACAGCCTAAGATCATCGCTATCGGACTTTCGACGCACGGTCTAGGTCCGATCCAGATCTTCCAAAAATTCCCCAGAACAACTGGATTTAGCGATGGATCCCAGATTTCAGAGTAACATAGCGCTCACTAATCTACACGTTTAGAGCCATGCAGATATAATTTAAACTGATTGATGCGAATTTCACAAGCAATCAAGTAAAGCGCTAATTACCCCAAAAACAACTACTTAAGGAAAGATTAGCACAAAAATTCCAAGGTCGTTACAAGAACCCTTTTTTTTTTTGAAGAAAATACACAAAACCCTTTATCTTATCAAAAAACCAAAACCTAGATTTCACCGACTAGAAACTCCAAAACAGAAAGAAAAAAAAAATTGAAATTTTCAAAAGAAAATTCATAACTGAAATCGACACTAAAAAAACCCCAATTTTTCCTAGAAATTACCCAAAAAAAATAAAAGGCCCAAATTCCGAAAGATGAAATTACACGATACCTTAAAAATCAATCAAAGAAGCCGTCCACAAGAAATTCAACAAAGAAAAATGAGAAACTTCAAAAGGAAATCCCCAATATCTATTTCTAATGACGAGAGGACAGACCTGTAAAAAACAAACCTTTTCATCATCAGATTCCAGCATTGGGACGGGATTGGATTTCTCTCCAGACTCCATCGGAATCTAACTATCCGGCAACGGGATCGTCTTCCCGAAGAGCTTGATCGCAGGGTCTTTGGCCTCAGACATTTCTCAGCCATCCGATCTTTCATCAATAGCTTCTGTGGATAAATCAAAGCGTGTATCCTTCAGAGAGAGAGAGAAAGAGAGAGAGAGAGAGAGTGAGTGTGTGTGTGTGTGTGTGAGAGAGAGAGAGAGAGCAGGGAACAAAAAGGGGTAGAAGAGAGATTTTGGGAGGGGATGCCGAGATCGATTCCGATCGCAGGACCTTCTCCCTTTCCTGACATTCTGAAATCGCTCTGAAAATCGCAAATTGAGAGAGAAGATAGAGAAGAAAGGAAGAAAACGAGTCTTCTAGGGTTTCAATTGACACAAAGCTATGGTTTATTTCTTTGAAAGTGTGCGTTGATGTATTGTACGGTTTAAAACCGTTTTAGAACAAAAAATATAGGCGTTCCTAATTGACGAATTTGGTGTAGCGCCTTCATCGTTCCTTGGGCTCACTTTGGATTTGGGCCATGAGTGGACCATCAAATGGCACTACAAGAGAAGAGTCATTTGGTAGCTGAAAATTCACCTTCCAAATGCATTTGGTACCCATTTTTAAAAATAATAATAATAAAGCTGCCCTACTTTTGAGCCATTTCAAGGAATGTCATTTAAGTGCAACTTTGATAAAGGAATGGCGTATTATATACTTAGGTGAAATGTATGTTGTATTATATTTTGTATAAATATAATGTTGTATTATCTCCTTTAGTAGGATCCTTTATCTAAAGGTATTCAATTCATAAAAAAATGTATAGACTAAAGATTAAGTTTTTAATGACATTAATTTGTGTAATCTTTCATTAGGATGTTCTCAATGCACTTTTTGTTTCTTAATAAATTATTTTGAAAATTTGAAAAATAGAACTCACTCTTTATGCATGATCATGCATTGTACTTCATGCGTTTACACTTTCATGTCACATAATTGTATCCTCTCTTAGATGTTTTACATGTTTTTTCACATGTATTCTCTCTCATTCATTTTACGTGCTTCATTCTTCATATTCATCACATGTAATTATTTGTTAGAAATATGTATAATATATAATTTGTTTGTCTATTTTCCTCATAACATTTGTTTGTCTATTTTATTTTATATTTATTATAAGTTCTAATCTCCTTTCATTTATATAGTTAAAAAAAAATCTTTACAAATTTTAATTTGCAACCTTTTGAAATTGATAAATTTAAGTATAATAGAATTGAGATGTTGGAGTGGACTGAATTATTTAAGTTGAAATTTATTTAAGCATAAATTAGAGATAAGTATTAGCTGGCTGAAGTCAATATACTGTAACTGTATTTATATTCTTTAAACTGTTGGATAGCTGCTTTTGGTTGTTCCAATGCGGGAGGGTCGCCGTTTGGATTTGGAATTAGGTCTGGTTGGTGCGGCTGCAAGAGGAGGGGTTGCATGTTGCTGCTTCAGGCCTGCCTTCAGCTCCTCTGTTTTGTGGAGGTTTGGGAGGCAGCTGTGGCCTCATCTACTTCCCTCTTTTCCTTTAGGCCTTAACCCTGCCGTAAGAAGATAAACCTACATTATCAACCAGCACAAAAAAGCCAACGACAATTTACTAGCATAACAGTAATCTCGAGATCAACACCAGCAACATGATGACTATTCGCATTGCCAACAGGTTCTCCCCTTGCATGTGCCATATGTCAAAAAACCCTTTCAACCACCAAGATAATACCATTCCATCTATCTAGCTGTGTCACTCGAAATGTTAACAGTAATAACAATTTTTCATTATATTGGTGTAATATATGTATAGCAAGATATAAGTAAACTTTATTAGGAACAAATGTGATGATTATTTGTCATCCAACTGTTTTACAAGTAGCATAAAACTAAATAAGCAGAAGATAAAGATACCAACTTGATTCAAAACTTATGTGACCCTACAAGAAATTATAAAACTAAGTATCACAATTGTCCTATCATGTGATGTGTTTTACTTGAGCTTTGAATCTGCCAATTTCTAGGTCATGTCCTAAAATGAGCTAATTAGAATAACCGATATATGCTTGGCAACTCATCCCAATTTTTTGTAAAAAAGAAGAGATGAGATATATGTTAAATATGAGTTAATTTTTTGTGAAAGAGCTGGGATGAAATAAATGTTGTGTGTAACCTTACCTGTACCCATTAATTTAATTAGTTGTAATTATGATGTCTTGATAAGAATTAAAGGTAAGTCAATTATGAATTTTGGAAGAAATTTTAATGATCCCATTGGTGTGTCCCACATGAGTTTTTATTCAAACTAATCTTTTATATAAGACAGTTGAATAATGATTCTTGCGCAGTACATAAAGAGAATGTAAACGGAGAGAATTTTACATGTAAGTCAGGGTAACCCCATAGATCCTGTGTTTTCCATGCTAGGTTGGAGGTCATCTGGACAATTCCAGTCTAATGGAAAAAGAGGAGCTGATGATCTTTCCAGCCAACGTGTCACATGTGTATATAAAATCCATGTAAAGGTGGACCACACCAGGATGAATACTTGGTAGAAAATCAGGTGGATTCACTCATTTGGTCAGCCCCACCATATCTATTGTTTTGAAGGTTTGTCCGCTTGATGAGTGGATCCAACTGGTGATCATATATCATTGGGTGGCCAATCTTTTGCACCGGCCGGATATTCTGTTGATGTATTTCTTGGTTGTAAAGTACTGGAGGCAAAGGCCCTGGTGACCTGAACCTGGGGGTCTTAATGATGTACGTATTTTATCCAAGCCATCCATCCATTTGGTCGGATCATCTTACGACATAAGTTAAAATGAGGCAGATCCAAAGCTCAAGTGGACCACACCACAGGCAACTTAGGGGGATAATGACACCCACTGTGGAAAACTTAGGGCCCACAGTGACCTTTATTTGCCATCCAACATGTTTGTAAGGTCACACAGACCTGGATGAAGGGAAAACACAAATATCAGCTTGATCCAAAAGTATTGTGGTCCAAGGAAGTTTCCAATAGTAGGCGTTCAATCCCCATTGTTTCCTATGGTGTCATCAACTTGAGCTTTGGATCAGCCTTATTTTAGGGCTCATGCCCCAAAATGATCTGGAAAATTGGATGGGAGGTGTGGATAATGCACACATCATGGTGGGACCCACAGAGTAGGGTCAAGGATCTCTAGGCAATTGGTCTAGGAAAGAAATGGCTGTGTGTGAAAGTTTTCTTACCGCTGCACGCGATCATTTCTCCAGCAGAAAATCTCCCTCACTAGACAATAAATTTCCTATGAAGTGAGGATTGATGGTTGTGCATGTCCATTTGCACAGCCTTCAATTGGATTGCTAGGTATGATGGGCCGACCGGTTGAAAGGCTTAGATCCCAAAGGTGTGCCTCACTTGTATTATTCTAGGTTTAGCAATAGATGAATATTACTTTATACCAGACATTGTTCACTTCTTTAGTGGGACCAAAATCAATGGCCGTGATTTAAGAAACACATCCAGAACATTTTGTTAGTGGAAGTGTTTGGGTCATGTTGGGCTTGAGCCATGTTGGCTTGAGCCTAGCTGTGTGTATTTTGGGTGCTTGTATTTAGAATACATTAGAATTCTTGAGGATATTCATAAGTCATGAATTTGATTAAATAAATCAACTTTAATATCCAGAATTAGGCCATATATGTTATATTTGACCGAATGATTTTAATAAGCCCAGTAAAATATATAATTTGGCCAAAAATGAAGAAATTTCAAGCCTTAGGTGGGCCACAAAAATAAGGAGCACGTACGAGAAACTTACTAATGTTTTTTAACCATCTATTTAGATTAGCCAACGTTTCGATAGTTAAGATCATTCTATTAATGTGATTTTAGTGTTGCAACCAATAATATAACTGTTTTGAGGTATCATCAACATGAACCATGTATAGCAAATTAGTATCTTCGCACCATCTTTGTTAGACATGCACTCTAGTGCCTTTAAAAAGAAAGCATTTAATCCAAAAACACATTCAAGTATAAAACTCAAATTTTCAAAACACACCAAAAGTGAGCATTCCAAATACCACTTATTCCCTTTATGTCCAAATACACCATCCCGAAGAAGTGATTTAATTATGTTTACACTCAAATCCTCTCAAATGCATGCAAATGATTCCTAACTTAGGGTATTAAAGCTGATTTACTTAATCAAATTTAGGTTTATATCAATATACTACAAAATTCTAATACATTCATGATTGAGGATTCCAATTCATATTAATTCCATCGAAATTCGAATTCATATCGATACCATAGTAATTGTGATTTGGATTCTAATTCATATCAAATATAAGCTACCAAATGAGCAATAATACTACTTTTTAAAGCCTTGAAATATTAAATATTATTGGCTCTTAGAGGTTACTCTTAAGGGTGGTAATGGGTTGGGTAGCCCACCTAATCTGACGCAGGAATGCAATCTTGACATGGTCATCTGTTCCAGATCGAGATCGTATTGGGCAACCAGCGCCAATACGAATCTGATGGATACTTGCTTAACCACCGGCGCGAATATCTCTGTGAAATTGATTCATTCTCTCTGAGCATATACTTTCACTACTAGTCTCGCTTTGTATTTATCATGTTTCCTTTTAAATAACCACTTGTATTTGATCATTTTTTGGCCCACTGAAAGCTTCATCAGCTCTCATGTGTGGTTTTTAGGCAACGAGTTCATCTCATTGTCCATAACCGCCTTCCACTTTTCTGCATCAGGCTCATCAAGAGTCTCCTAAATAGTTGACGGCTCCCCCTCATATGTAATGAGGGCATATGCAATATTAGAGTCATCCATGTATCTTGTCGGTAACCTATGATTACACAGTGAGTTCCTTCTCACAAATGGTTGCTCCACGTTCTCCTATACCTCTGTTTGCACATTTATTTCTGCATGACTATCATCTGTGTCAATTTGGATGTCTACGATTAACCTTTCTTGTTCTTCTTACTCTTCCTGATCATTCTTGTGGAATATGAAGCTTTCATCGAACCTGATATCATGGCTAGTGATGACCTTGCGTGTGACCTTATCGAATAACCTGTAACCTTTTACACCAATACCATAGACAACAAAGATGTACCTTTTGGCTTTATGGTCTAGCTTATCTCTCTCAACTGACGATACATGAGAGTAAGCCTTACAACCAAATATGTGCAAATCTGAATAGTCCAACTTATGACCACTCCATACTTCATCTGGGATTTTACATTCAATTGCCCTAGACAGGGATCGGTTCACCAAGTATCAAGCATGTTAACGACCTCAGTCTATAAGTCCTTACCCAACGCAACATTACTTAGCATGCATCGGGCCCTCTCCAAGAGAGTCTGATTCATCCGCTCAGCTACACCATTTTGTTCGAGCGTGTGACGCACTTTGTTGTGTCTAATGATCCCTTCATCTTTGCAATATTTAATAAACTCAGTAGAAGTGAATTCTTCACCATTGTCAGTCCTTAAAACCTTTATTTTTCGCTTTGACCGTTTTTCCATAATTGCCTTCTATTGTTTGAATATGGTGAAAACTTCGGATTTATATTTCATAAAGTAAACCCAGACTTTCCTGAAGTAGTCGTCAATGAATGAAACAAACCATGACAACCCTCCAATGGAAACCTTTGGCGATGGCCCCCATACGTTAGAGTGCCCATAATCAAGCACTCTCTTACATTCATGTTTTCCAGATTTAAATGATAATCTAGATTATTTACCATATATACAATGCTTGCATATATCTAAATCAGAATTTTTAAAAGTTAGAATCAAACAACAATCATATAATACCTTCATGCCCCACTCGCTTATGTGGCCCATACGAGCATATCACATACGTACAGACGTGGAATTTGCAACGACCGTTTCCACTCTACCTGCTGAAGCTCTCCCAATTAACCTGTGAAGGTTTCCGTACCTTTGTGCTCTCATAACCACAAGTGTCTCTTTTGAATTTTTAAGGACACCATCTATATCAGTGTACTTGCACCCTACGCCTCGAGTGCACCGAGAGAAATTAAACTTTTCTTCATATCAGTAACATGCCTGACCTCAATCAAGGTACACTCCATCCCATCAAACATCTTGATGCTTACCGTAACAATAGCCACAACATTATAGACATTGTCATTGCCCATAAAGACCTGTCCACCATCACATTCCTTGTAACTGGCGAACCAACTCCGATGAAAAGTCATGTGATATGATGCTCCTGTGTTAAGAATCTATTCATTTATAAAATTGTCATGCAAGTGTCCGACCATAGACATAGACAGAACATCACCTCCACTTGTTTCTTCATCAGATGTGACAACATTGGCCTCCCTTGAAGAAGCCTTTCAGTTTTCTTTCTTTATTTTAGGATTTGTGCAATCCTTCTTCATGTATCCATTCATCCCACAGTTCTCTCACTTTAGTTTTCCTTTGCTCTTACCCTTGGATTTGGATCTAGGTCTTAAAGATCATGTACCTCGTTCAGTATTTCTTCCCGTTGTAAACAGTGCATCAGAAGATGACCCCAAGCCACTGTTCATCTTTCTCATGACCTTCCCTTGAAGGGCTGAGATAACGGTGTCCACACTTAGGGTTTTATTTCCGGTGCACAATGAGTCTCTGAATGACTCATACGATGACGGTAGAGTATTCAACAATATACATGCCTGATCTTCATCTTTGATCACTTCCTCCATGTCCAGTAATTTATAAATCAATTTATTAAAATTACTGATGTAGGCCTCCATATCTCCACCCTCTGCTAATCTGAAGGTGAACAACTGTAGCTTCAAGTGTAGGTGATTTTCAATGAATTTTTTAGCATAAATATCCTCTAACTTCGCCCATAAACCAGTTGCAGTTTTTTTTTTTTTTTAAACCTCAAAACATTATAGAGGACCTCATCCGTGAGCCATAAATGGATTGAGGATAAGGCCTTCTTATCGAGAGTATCTCATTCATCATCAGTCATAGTATACTTTCTCTCCTCAAGAGCACCATCCTCACCTTACTTGGTTAAGGAACTGATCATCTTGATCTTCCATAACTCAAAGTTATTTTTCCCTAAGTACTTCTCGATATCATACCTAGTGCTTCTCATTGATATTAATCTTGCAGATTTAAATGTCCTAACGATTACTCTGATACCACTTGTTGGGGATTGTTTTACGGAATCACACGGAGATCAATCTATGATAGCAATTCGAGAGCACCAATCAAACACAAGAGAACGCAAAGATTTAACATGAAAAACCCTTTCGGAAAAAAAACCACGACACGAAGCGACAAATCTTTACTATGAAAGTAGAAATTATAAAGGGAGAAGACTTACCCGATTCAAACAACCTTGAATCACTCTCTTGCTCCACCTTTTTAAAACACAAGAACCCCTTTTAGAAATCCTTAGAGTACTTTAAGAAGCCTAGGAATTTATTTAGAAATGCCCTAGGAACTCCTATTTATAGATTATGAACCTCAACTTTTGCACCAACTTGGAATAATCCGGAAACCACCTCAAATTTAAGCAGTTTGTGCACAATTTACGTAACCTCTGACTAATCGAACTAGATCTCGGGCTAGTCGAAGGACATTTCGGCTAGTTGAACTTGTCCTTTGACTGGTCGAATTTCTCGGAAGTTCCAAAATAAATTGTTGCTGGATTTTCACCCGAACTTTCTCGGGCTAGTTGGATTTCCTCAGATTTAAGACATTTGTTAACAACAGGCCATAAAGAACTTTAAACAAAAAGCAGAAAAAAATATTTTTTAGATTCACGGTTGTCCGATTAAAATGAACATATTAGATCGACAAGGAGTGGGCTGAATTTCAATTTTTTTATGGGACCCATATACCTTTTAAAAATGCTTTTCATTTTTCAAGACAAGATCTAGTTGTACAAGGGCAATTGTGGCAGAGGAACATTTTAATCCTTCAAAAAAATTAAAAACAATAATAATTCAGGACTACAAATCCTTATGTTAGTGCGAGGCCATCTGGACCAAATGAGGCCTCATGAATGGTCCATATAAATCCTTATGGTTATCTCTCTAGCATTTTTTATTTTTATTTTTTTTTCATGTTTTTTTAAAGTCCAGGTAACCCTAGGGGTCGTTTGGCACAATAGATTTGGGGGAATTTTATGGAGTTTCAAATCTCCTGATTGTTTGGCACCATGAAGTAATTGGGGGTTTCAAATCTAGAGGGGGTTTGAAATCCACGTGAAAGCTCCGATTAAGCCTAAAATCTTTCCAAGAGTTGCATGTGTAACATGTGTGTCACTAGACTATTAATCTATTGAACGTATGGCCCACTAATGATATCCTAAAATAATTAGACTATCAATTGCATCACTATAAACACTTTAATACGATGATCAGCCCGGTCCAAACATTGTCCATGTAAATCAACGGTTAAAAATTGTTGGTTAGTCACTCGGATGTGATCTTGTGCTTGTAGTCCATTCGAAACTTGGAATTTCATCATTTTCGAACAACATATGCGTTTTAGCGAGCTTATTATAATCATTGTGTCAAACATTACATAAGTTCACTAATTAGAGATATTAAAATCATGTATAACTACTTTTAGATTAAAGTTTTATGAATTTAGGGTGCCAAACTAAGTAAGGGCCTATTTGGCCGGGTGCATTAGGTGGTATTAGATGGGATGATATTCATAATCCCATCTAATACAACTGGTTGACATGTTTAGAATGGAGGATGAAAATCATTTTGAGATTGGTGCCCAAACACCGTTGTCATGGGTGAGATTTTGCCATCCCTCGTTGATTCTCCGTATCCCACCTCTACGAGTTGTAAGGGAAGGGGCCTCTACTCGTGGGTCCCAACTTGATGTGTATGTTTCATCCAAGATGTCCATCCAATTTTCCATTCTGTTTTATCCTTAAAACCCAAAAATGAAGTCTATCCTCATCCTAGGTGGACTACAGAGACCGAAAAACTCTTACCTTGCACTCGCATGCATAGAATTTTATAGTGGGTTTCTACTTATGGGACCCATAATGAGGTAGCTGTTAAATCCACACCATCCACCTCTTTAATTAGGTTATTTTGACCACTGGGATCAAAAATCAAACTGATCCAACCATTAGTGGACCACACTATAGGTGATGGAGGGTTGGTAAGACCCACTCACGTCACTGCTCGCAGAGGTGGGGTGGGGTGTCCCACTCGTGACCCCGCCATGATGTATATGATATATCCACACTGTACTCCGGTTTCTCTATATCATTTTAGGCCATAGGCCAAAAAATGAGGCAAATTCGAGTTTCAAGTCGCCACACAGAGGGAAATGAACTCTTGTTGTTGAAACCTTTCAAGGCTCTTTGTGGGGTCCCTGATCATCAAAACCAGTTAAAGTTAGGATCCATAAGACCCGTAACCTACTTGGTGAACGGGTCCGATTGTCAAAATGGAGCCTACCTGGGTGGTGACACAAAAAAATATATAGAAATGATTCATACATTTGCAATCCCATGATTTATCTTTCGCAAACAGGATTTGGCTCTAATCCTGCTGGATAGAAGTTACTCCTGTATCTTCCAAACATGCCATTAAAAAGCATGGGATACACTCAATTCAGAGACAATACCTTACATATGCATTCGGTACTACTTTTTCAATTCCACCAGCTTAATCGCACCTAATGCAGGTGGCCAAACGAGCCCTAAGAGTATTTCAAATCCAGTGGTTCCTCCGAATCCAAGTGTTCTGTATCCATGCTCCCAGACGGGCCCTTAGGATTATTAAAGCGATATTAGTCCTCCAAATGGGTCACATCTTTGCACGCTATACACCAAATGTCTTGGTAATCCAAACCGTTGGTATGTTATGTCCCTTCACTAGAGCGTGTCCCAAAATGAATCCCGACTCGGATTCAATGGTGATCCCTCTACTATGACGGAGGTGCTGGAAAAGCTCTGTGGGCCCAACATGATGTGTATCTTTTAAACCCACCGTCCATCCATTTTTCAGGGCATCAACCCCAAATGAAGTAAATCGAAATCCCAAGTGCACCGCACCACATGAAGTAGTAGCAGGGACTGAATCTAAATACTTATATGTGCACGCAAAATGGATGGACGGTCAAGATAAAACACGTACATCATGGTGGGGCTCACAGAACTTTTCCAGCACCTACTCAGTAATAGAGGGGTCGTCGCCTTGACCATGAAAAATGGACTGTCCGGATTCGCAAATCACAGCGAAGGACCATCCTATGGATGTCCCAGATCCGGCACAGAAGTGCCACGTGGCGCGTATGTGTTTGGCGCTTGAAGATGGGCGCGTCTGCAATTTGTATTTCTGTCTGACGCAGCTCGAATCGTTTTAAGCTCGCTTTCTCTGCAGATGTCTATCAAAATCACGAGAGCATTCGAAATCTACGAAATTTGCAGTTTGGATTGCTTCTTTTTCATGGTGAGAATTTCTCATTTCTTTTGATTTTCTGTTATCTGTTTGAATGATTTTAGATTTTTTTTTTTTTTTTTTAATTTTTAATTTTAAATTTTAAATTTTAAATTTTATTTATATTCAGCTAAGGATTGGATACCTGATGTTTGGAAATTTAAGGTTTTTGATGCATGGGCACTATGATAAAAAAAATGGCCGTTGGATAGAAGGAACCCACCCTAGATTGCACACACCCAAATTCAATGTTGATTGTATAATCTCAGGCGCACGATAAATGGTATGTGAAATGGACGGTAAGAGCGAAGCTGGTATTTCTTTCCATTTTTGTCGGCCGTTATTTGAATGGATGTGATGATCTGATCAGTGTGATTTTAAGGCCTGTGTGAACTTCAAGGTGGACTGCTCCTATCCAAGGGTCTCGTTTGATTATAGGTGGGAGCATTTGGGCCCACCGTATTAATTCATGAAGGATTGATACTGGAATAACTCAATTGTTTTATTTTTCATCTATGGTTTGATTGGAAGAATGGTACTTTAGATGTGGAATTCATGTGTCGTCCACCACGTGGATTGGGTCATAGCTGGATAGGCATGGTGATCAGACTGCAGTGTCCATCTGATAAGTGGCCTGAACGGGTGGACCGTTAAATTGAAAAAGATAGATGGTCAATGTTCAACATGAAAAAAATACAAGACCATTGGACGGTCAGAGTTGTCCTATCAGTACGACTTTTCTGTCTATGAACCACCAGTGTGGTAGTTGCTGGATGAATGGTCTGGATCATCATACGCCATTCATGTGGATTATGAAGCTCGCGTTGTTATGGAATTATTTCGTTTTGATTTGTGGTTGTCTTTCCTTCGAGTTACATGATGATTTTGTGGGAATTCTGATTGTGGAAACAGAAAATGATGCTGTATTTTCTGTTTTATGTCCTGTCAAAGGGATTAGTTTTGTTTTGGTGAAGGTTTATTAATCATCAGGCTTCTTCTACAATTCTGTAAATTGCAGTGCAGGTTCTTAGTCCCTACAAACCATTAGATTTTGGTGCATATGCCAATTGATTCTCGAACAGCTAATGGGTCGCCTCTTGGATGAACCATAGGTTGGGTTAATGGCAATTTCGAACTTTCCATTTCATCACTTTTTTTTTTCCCCCTTTGACGCATTTTCCCCCTTTGACGCATATGAATCAGAGGAAAAAAAGGTAAAAGTTTGGACAAGTGGGTTGTACTATTATAAGGACAATAAGTCAGTACCATTCACAAAATGGAACTGGAAATGCACCAATGTGCCTTCCTAAAATGATATTCGGATGAATGAAATCTCATTATTGTGAACATGATATTAGTAGATTTTGAAAGAAAAGGGTTGGAAGATAGAATTGTTACCTTGATTATCCAATGGTAATTGAATCATTTCCTTTGTTTCCTTGATTCATCATCATCATCGTCATCTCAGCCTTATCCTAACTAATTTGGATTCACTAAACGAATCCTTTCCATTAAAAAAAAAAGATTTGTTTCCTTGGTTGAGTAAATAAATGATTACAAATGTCTAATATTGTAGACTTCTCAAGTCTATCTAGTAAGTGATCTTCTCAAGCTTATCTTTAGAGATCATAGGGATATTCTCAGGGTCATCTAAAAAATTTATACTTAAAAAGCTTGTAGAATTACATATTAGAAGAATACCCTCATAGTTCATAGAAATTATGGGAGTACACTCATAGTATGCATTTTCCCTTAACACTCCCCCTCAAATTGAGTGCCTCTGGGGATGCAGTGGCCAACATACTCTTAAGCCCTGAAATGGCCCCTTGACAAAGCTTTGGTGAAGATGTCAACAAACTATTTAGAGAGGTCGCTAAGAGAACCTTCACTAAACCGATGGAAACTCTCTCCCAAGCAAGATGAAATTTATTTTTCATTTATTTGGTGTGCACATGAAAGACTGGATTCCAACACATGCATATAGCACTGAATTTGTCAAAAAATCAAGGCATTCAATGATGGTGGTCGTAACAGTAAATTATTATTAATATTATTAGTATTTTTATAAAGGAACAAACTGAATCGGCCTTTATCGGACCGTTATGAGCCCATGGTGTGCACATTACAGTCCTGTACCGTGTAATGGGTCCCACCTTTATCATTACATAGCATCCATTACAGTTGTTACGCAACTGTTTTTTAATATCTTGCATAAAGTAGAGTAATTGGGACAGAGAGATACCCATGCTTTAAAGAGGAAAGCACATCCAAGTAGTGTTAGTTACTGCAAAATCTAGAGACTGGCATTCAACTTCATTACTAGAGCAATAAACAATGGCTAAGATAAAAACAATATCTAGTGGTTGATCTCCAAACATCAGGATTGTTAGCCCCATCAGCATCATTGTAAGCCTTAACCGCAAGGGTAGAACAGGGATGAATGTACCCTCCATGTCTATGTTCAGCACCCGGGTTTACATTAGCCATGATATCAAAACAATGTTCTTTCTGTTCTATGGTGGCTTCTTTTGTTTTGGCTTTCTAACCTAACGCATATTCTGTCATACCGGCATGGCCCCACTGATTTGTTTTCAGTCCTTTAAGTAAAATTGAATTTGTTGGGTGAACATAAATTTATTAATAGTAGGAGCAGTTGCGAACTAACTGGTATAGCATAAGTGAAATCTAGATGGATTTGAGTTGGGTATTGTTAAAAATAAAAAAAAAGAATCCCAAGATGATTGCATTAATGAGATAGATCAGGATATGGGTCACAACAGAGATACCAAGCTTTTACCAATGGCAATAGGTGTGGAAACTGGCTTGGTATCTTCCAATTTTTATGCAAAGAGGAGATTTAAAGCATATCTCATCTAAGAAAAAATATTCACAAGAGTCTTGAACAATTTCTATTCCTAGAAAATAATGCAATGAGCCAAGTTCTTTCATGTCAAACTGAGAGGCGAGAGTAAAAGGATGGAATCAAAGAGTTGCATTCATTGGTGAGGATAATGTTGTCAACATACAGATGCAAGACAAATCGCACTAATTGGAAGAGTAGGTGAACACATATGAAGCGGCCTAACTGCATAGAAACCCATTCTGCATAAGGAACTAAAGTATGCGAACCAAGCATGAAGGGCTTGTTATAAACCATATATAACCTTTCTGAGTTGACAAACATGGTTTGATTGAGCGGGTTTCTTTTTTGTTAATGGGTTTCTCGTATTTTTCTTTTTCAATGATGTCATCTGATGGCAAGTGAAGTCATTATGCCTGTCGAGTTATGTTAGCACGATTGCTTTCTTTCTCACCTACATGTTCATGGGCCTTTAAAAAAATAAAATAAAATTCCATTTAAAATTTCCTTTTATACTGTTTGCCTTCTAAAGGCAACCAAGGCATCAAGCGTAGCAGCCAACTTTCTAAGTATTCAAACTTAAAAATCTTCATAGAAGGCAAAAAATATCATAGGATCGATTCCACATTTATAAGCAATTTGATTTATTTTCATTGCTCATAAAATATTTTCATCCATTGATATCATTGTCAAATCTTCTCTATATAATTTGGACATCTTTATTGAACTTCTCTAAAAGAGCTTCTACATCATTGCCATTTGTAAAACGCCACTTAATACTGTTTTTAAAAAAAGCGGTTTCTGATGTTCTATTGTTTGGATACATGGAGCCTCCGTAATTAAAGATCTTATGTTGTTGTAACTTGTAAGTTGCTCAAAGGCGGGGTGAATATGAGAATGTCGTTAGTTTTGACAGGTGTTCCGTTAAGAACCTAACTCATATAATGGCTCGATTTCTTCTATCACATGCTTCATATCTGGGAATCTTTTCCTGCTTAAGAAACATAACTGGAAAGAATATCTACACAATTGATTGTAGCAATTCATTGTCTGCATTGGAAGTGGGGAATCCTTGGCAATGAGGAATGATTTTAGTGTTTGTCCAAACCTAGTTGTTTGATAGTACTTTTTGGCAACCACTTGAGATTTGCACTAATTAAGTGTAAGATTTGGGTGGTTCATGGATCCATGGTCGACAGTGTGCACTACCACCAAATTGTACTTCAGAAAAAAATGAGGCTTTTTGTGATTCAGGCCAGGGTGAAAAAAAGAGGAAATTGTTGCATGCTTAAGCACCCAAACACCAAGCATTTTGTTGTGTACACTCAGAGAGCACCTCCAGGCTCCAACCACAATTTGGTGGTAAACCCACATGCTAGCTAGAATATATATTTGGCACACTAATGTACATTTGAATATAAAGGTACCCTAAAGGGTTGCAAGATCTCAGTTTCTATATATGCATTGATATGTTCTTTTGGCTTAATTTTGTTTGTGCATTGGAATTCAGGTACTTGAATTTTTGAAATGAGTTTTAATAGTCCTTTCATCTGAGGCGAATCGGCCCTTCTCGTACTGCTGTTGATCCAATGCTTGCATCCAAGGCCTTGCGTAGTTGTTCATGGTGGAGCACTTGCTTATCGCGTACATATGTTCCAGTTTCCCTTCTGATATCCAGCTCCAAAGCGTCAAGTTTAGAGGTGCCACTTGGTCTTGAGAACTTGCCAAACTTGAACAGCGTTGGTAGATTTCAAACATTTTGCTCCAGTTCTTTCTGGCTGGGTATTGGTGAAATGGAAATGAGAAATCACTTGATTAAAGAGAGGAGGTGCAGCTCTTCCAACAGTGGCAAGTATGTCTTCACAGGTTGAAGATGTTCTGTTATGATCTACTGGATTTTCTGTTTTTCCCCCCCTTTGCATAGGCCTAGGACTGATGAAGAGCATTGTGAATGAGAAGTTACAGTGTAATGCCTTGATTCATGCGTGCATACAAGTTGGGTCCATGTTTTGGCAATCCACATGGTTAGTATAATGGGCCCATGTTTCATGGGGAATGTCCCAGTTTGGAAGTTCACAACCCTTTTGACTGTGGCGTGCAAAATAGACTGCTAAGACAAGTAAGTCAACAGTCTGGAAAAAAAGGCACAGATTGGATTGCTAGGATCATCAAATTTAGAAGATTTTGGGGATTCCCCCGTCTGCAGTGAGGCCATCAAATTGACGGTATACATCATCAAATCACGGGCCTCACTGGCATGAACTGAGTGCATCAGGACATTATTCATCTCATGGTGCATCAAGATCCTATAATTTCTCACTGTGAATATACCTTACAAGAAGAGTTACTTGAGTTTCATATGTTGGAGTGCCTAATTGTCTGTAGTTTTTGCTTTGCACTAAACAATTGAATAACCTGCTTCAATAATGATGTGAAAGATGAATAACAAATAAAATTGAACTATTCCTTAGCTTATCCATAGCTTTGCTAAGCGCACGTGTATGCAATAAAGGCTCATGTACATGCCACCCATGTGCCAGCATGGCACATGGTTGGGAGATCCAGTCCATCGATCAGGTTGCTCTAACCCAGTGTTCGAAATATCGATACTATCGGCCTATATATTGGCCGATATTATCGTTATCGGCCCCCAGCAAGACGAAACTCATTCGATAACCCCTGGAAGATACCGAAAATCCAAAAATTCAGATATCGCACGATATATCGTGCGATATCGAGCGATATATCGTCGGTATCGCCGATACAACCCACATCGGACGATATCGCGGTATTTCCTCTTCCATTATTGTCGGCAATTGACAAACGGAGTCACGGACACTCACGAGTGTGTTTTCAGGGGACTCACGAGTCCCACTGTAGCCAACAACCCACAACGATAAAAAGCCGATGCCGTAGGTTGTGGAGAATCAAAAAATTTTGAATTAGAAAAAAAGAGAGAGAGAGAGAAATCGGAGACTACCTATAGCCGTAGGCTGTGGCGGTGATCGGAGGTGGGCCATTCGACGGGTAAGTATCTGTATCCCTCTTTCTTCGAATTTTTTTCGCTATTTTCTTCAATTTCTCTCTTTCTTCGCTGATTGGAGCGTGCCTGTGCGGATTTCTTGGAGATTCGGCGAGAAATCAGGCCGGATTTGAAGAAACGGAACGAGAATTCCTCCTCCGGAACCCTCGCCGCGTGAAGGAGAGGGAAAGCGCTCGTGACGGAGAGGGAAAATAAAGGAGATGGCGCGAGAGGGGTGAAATGGGGATCGACGCAGGAGCTGGTTTACTGAGCATGCTCTTATCGTACTCAGTAAACTCAGTTGGGCCCACCTTTAATGTATGTGGTCTATCCACACCGTCCATTTGCTTTCCCATCTAAATTAAGGGTTGATCCCAAAACTTAGAGACGAGCAGTGGATCATACCACAGGAAACAGTGGTGATACTGATTTCCACCATTGAAACCTTTTTGGGCCCTGCAATAATATTTATCAGTCATCCAAACCGTTAATAAGATCATGTAGACGTGGATGAAGGGAAAATACGAATTTAAGATTGATCTAATCATCCAAGACTTCTGTGGCCAAAAAGGGTGTTTTAACGGTGGATGTTCAATTCAACTGTTTTGTAGGGTGTGGCCCATTTAAACATTGTATATGATTTATTTTTGGGCTAAAGCCCTGAAATTATCCGGTAAAATGGATGGATGGAGCGGATAAAATACACAAATCGTGGTGGACCTCACATGAGTTTACACAGTACGCTAAGCGTAGGGAGTTACTCACTATACAATCGCATAAAGTGGTGTCCGTGTTCTGTGGGTCCTACGGTAATGTGTGTGTCATATCCATATCGTCCATTAATTTGGAAATAATTTTTTAGGGCATGATACAAACAATGATGTAGATCTAAATCTTTAGTGGACCCCGCCACAAAAAAGTCGAGAGAGTGACGCCCACCATTGAAACTCATAGCATTCTTGAGGGCCCATCATAATGTTTATTTGTGATCTAATCTGTTCATAAGTCCAGGAAGATATGGAATAATGGAAAACACAAATATCATCTTGACCATCCATATCTTGTGGCCCTCAAGAAATTTTTAATGGTGAATGTCACTCTCTCCACTGTTTTCTGTGGTGGGGTCCACTCGAGCTCTGGATCTGACTCATTTTTTGGCTCACGCCCTAAAATGATCTATTCAAATGGATGGGTGGTGTGGATAGAAAAAATACATCATGGTGGGACCCACGTAACTTGGTGACGTCACTTCAGTAGCGATTTAGAGTCGGTATCTAATCCGCGCCAGGATTTATAGCGGAAACGAATTGGCTACTCTACGCAACACCAGCCTTTCGCTGGTGGTCAATGCTCTATGGGCCCCACCATGATGTGTGTGTTTCATCCATGCCTTCCATCTATTTTTTATAGATCATTTTACAGTGTGAAACTAAAAATGAGGTATATCCAAATCTCAAGTGGACCACATTACAAGAAATAGTGTTGAATGAGCGTCGACCATTAAAAACATTTTGGGGGCCATTAAAGTTTTTGATCAAGTTGATTTTTGTTTGTTCCCTTCATCTAAGCCGTCCATCCCTTTTTCTCAGATTATTTTAAGCATGAAAACAAAATTGAGGCAGATTCAACGCTAAAATGGACCACACACATGGTTATTAAATGCAACCAAGCTTATTATTTGGTATTTGGTGTGGTCCACTTGATCGTTGGATCTACCTCATTTTTGTGTGCAAGCCTTAAAATGATATGAGCAAAAGGGATTGACGGCTTGGATGTACAGATACTGCACAATGGGCCCACCCACAGAACTGCCCGTTCGGGGCTAGAGACGGGCAGGGGTATTCTAGAGCCCATTTATGTGGTGTTGAGGATGGTGGACAATGAGACAAATCTGTCGATGGGGTCGCTGTATCCGTCTATACAGCTGATGAAAGAGGCCATTATTGTTAAAGCTCCCAATGCATATAAGTGGGTGCATGCAATAATAGACGACCGTTGGGAAAGGACGCTTTCTCACCCACTACATCAGGCTGATAAGTACCTATATGGATTTTTTTCCATATGCAATAATAAACGAGGGTTGTACTGATGTGTATATGTTGGTTTTCATCGTATTTCCTAAATCCCAAATACTACTACAGCCAGAACCTCTTCGAAGATAATTCATTAAAGAGGGCTGTACATGAGGTGTACGATCACTTATTCCCCCACTGTTCGGGGAAAGGCACCTTTGGTAGTAAGGTAAATATGTTCCGCACTTACATTCTCCTTATCTTCATCTTAATCATTAAATGCTTATTCTGGTTGCTATACGCCATCAACAGATTGTTAAATTCCGTGACGCGGTTGGAATGTTTGGGTGTCACCCTGCGGTGAAGTCAAGGAACGCCATGATGGCATGTGAGTCACTATAGTAAACTTAACTTTTATATTATTTTGGAAAATCTAGGATAATGAAAGAATCTTATGATATGCAGGCGAATGGTGGTCCATGTATGGGACTGACTGCGAGGTTTTACAACGACTGGCTGTCCGTGTGCTTGCACAGACGGTGTCCTCGTCACCCTGTGAAAGGAATTAGAGTACATTCTCCCTCATACATACAAATAAACATAATAGACTAGGGTATGAGAGGCTTCAGAAGCTAGTGTATTGTCACTACAATATGAAGTTACGAGAGAGGCTGCTCCGCTCGGAAGGAAGAAGAAAAGCGCAGGAAGACCCACTAGACCTGATGACGGTCGGACAACATGCATATGCTGAGGATGCGGAGGATGACCCAGTTTACCAGTGGGTTAGGTTGGATGACTTAGATACCTCGGATGGGTAGGGCTGTTCACAAGTCGCGTCAGCTCGAAAAACTTGCTCGACTCGGCTCAAGTAAGCTCGGATTGACTCGGCTTGAATGGCCGATTTGGGTTGAGTCAAGCTAATTTTTGGAAGCTCGAGTTAAGTTCAAGCTGAGTTTGAACATGGGGCATTTCAACTCGACTCGACTCGAACTTGACTCGGCTCGATTAATAAGTATATTAATAAATATCATATATAAGTTAAAAAAAAAAAAACAAAACAATACCCGACCCAACCCTAGCCTCCCTTTCCCTTTCTTCTCTTTCTTCTCTACCCTACCTAGCTGCTCCCCGACTCCTTCCCCCATCCCTCCAGCAAGATACTATAAGTCTTTGAATTGGGCACAAATTGATCCTTCAACCCGTCAAAAATCTCCTGTGCCTTGTGAACATTCTTGGCCTTGCAGAGCGCACTTAGCAGTCCATTGAACGTAGCCAGGTTCGGAGCCACGCCGAACCGATCCATGACGTTGAAGGTGTAGACCGCTTCATCTGCCTTCTACGCGCTTGCATACTTGCGTATGATCACACAGAATTTCTCAACGTTCAAAATCCCTTCCCCACGCATGGCATTGACGAGGTCCCACATGATCTTGTACTGCTGGATTTTGGCCAAAGATGCAATCATGATGTGGTATGATCTCTGCAATCAACTCTCTCTCTCTCTCTCTGCAATCAGCTCTCTCTCTGCAATCGTCTCTCTCTCTCTCTCTCTCTTCAATCGGCTGGGGCGAGTAGGGTTATGTTTTTTTTTTCCATCTGGGGTGAGTAGGGTTATGATATGAACAAGATCGAGCTCGACTTGAGGTAAACTCGACTTGACTTAAATCACTAGCTTGACTATAACTCGACTCGACAACTTTGGCAAACAAGCCAAGCTTCAATGTTGAGCTCGAGGCCGAGCTCGAGCTCGAGTATAGCATGGACAAGCCGAGCTGAGCTTGGCCCACCTCGACTCGACTTGGCTCGATGCCCACCTCTACGGATGGGCGACCAGAGCCACATATTGCGGCAGAAGTAGAGACACAAGGGATTGATGTTGACACACATGTGGAGTAACAGAGGTCTCCTGACGAGGCATTCGACCCATTGACGAGGAGTCCGGAGGGTAGCCCGCGGCAGTCACTATCACGCGGGACATGTGGTGGGGAAACATTGTCTGACATCGAGACTGAGTCAGAGAGTGATGCGGGGAATGAGTCCGATGATGATGATGGCGGAGATAAGGGTGACGATGACTCTGATGACAGTAAGGATGATGATGATGGTGGTGGTGACGCGGGTGACAGTCAGGATAAGAGGCCTCTTAGCCCTTTTACCGGGGAGGAGAATTTCGATCATTCCACACAGGACCCTGACCATGGTTCTTGTCCAAGAGAACCACGACCCCGTCTTGTTTACAATAAGACACACACGTATCAAAAGGTGCTGTAGAAAAAGCAGACTCATAAACTTTCAGATTTTGAGGAGGAGCTGCTGGCAAAATGCATGAGGGACACAAGCGTTCGTGGCAGGCAAGGTGGTTCTAGATTTGGATCACGGATGAGGGAGGAGAGCTCGAGTTACAGGCCACAACATGAATCTGGATCACAAACATAGGAGAATAACTCGAGTTCTGTGCCGCAGTATGGACATGGATATGGACCTAGTGGATATGTGACGAGTAACTCCAGCAGTTGCGGCACATCATTTTTCAACCATGGTCAGGAGTTCACTTCTGCATATAGGCAGGGATATGAGTAGCAGTATGGATATGGCCAACAATATGGATATGAAGGAGCTTCATATGTGCCATTCCCAGATCCATATCAGTTACAGACTATGACGATTACGCAGTACCCACGGATGGACGTATTGATTCAGTTCGGAGAGGATGAGTACCAGCGTTATGTTAGGGAGTATCTTAACTGGTATCACTCTACTATGACTTGGGTACAATATTGTCGATTTGTGGAGCAGCAGTACTATGCCCAGCCCCGTCGAGATGGAGATGGTGATTACGAGCCACCGCGCAACTCTGTGGGTCTAGACCACAACTACTCCCCTTCATTGGTATGTATATTTCTCAAATTTTACTTATTCAGTTCTTCTTTTTCTTTTCAATGAATTGGTTGTGTTTTCATACATGACTATGATATATTTATAAATATCATGCATTCAATTTAAATATAGTTGCGTTCGTTCAACTAAACATTGCATAGCTTAGGATCCTATACAAAGGAAATTTATTATGTGAATCTTTTTTTTTGAGATGTTATGATTTAAAAGTGTGTATTAAGGGCCTTTTTAACAATCCCCAAAGTTTCATTAAAAAATTCAACCACTTTCCCAATGTTTGCCCATGTTTCCCAAAAAGTGCGATAAACTATGCGATACAAACGATATATCCCGTGCGATAACCGATACGTATCTGTATCCCAAGGGTGCATACATTGTGCGATACCGATATTTCAATCACTAGTCCAACCTTCTTCATGTTTTCCTATCAATAAATCTGGTCCACTCAACATTTGGGCCCCAATATTGGAAATAGATGAATGGGTCAGAATACTTCAGCCAAGTTTTTTAGAGCCATACATTTGTTTTGCAAATTGTGGCCCACGTGATCCGTGGATCAACCTGATTCTTGGGCCAGGGCATCAATATAGTGGTTCCTTTCTGATGGATGGATTGGATCTTGTACCTATCATGCCTTGCTGTCAGGTGTGGTGTGTACATGAGCTTTATTGCCCTCGCAGGTGTGCTTAGCAAAGCTCAAGTTATTCATATTACTTGTTTTTGGTGAACCTGATGGGTTCATGTGTAATATGTCAGCTCTGCTAAGTGTCACATGAGTAGGATTAGAATCCTAATCCTACTCAAGACTTGGCAATCCATCATACGTGTGCGAGGTCCAGAGCATTCATCATGTATGCCCTACTGTGTAGGTGTGCTGGTACAAAATCAGCTCAGTCCACTCATCAGATCGGCCACATGTGCATGAAGAGAATTGATGGCTAACAATTGTCTACTTGCAATACATTTGATTCACACCTGTGTACTGAAAGGTGGTGTGTTGTCAAAGGGTTTAAATAATTAGCAGAATAGCTGCCTGTTTGTCTACATGTTATTACTTGAATAATCTTAATCGTGTGATAAACTCCTGGAGCTTGATGCTTGTTTTTCATATTGTCCTTTTCCTCAGAATTTGAGCTGGTTCCTGCATTGGCTGACCTCTTCATCCTGCTTTTGTCAATGTGAACTTTTTAATGGAGGGATTTCATGTTCCTCAAAATTCTGGATAAGCTGAATTTTGTGCTCTTGTACCGTATGGCCAACTCTAAATGGGTTCCCTTGTATAATATTTTCACATGCACAAATCCAATCTTAAGATTTGTTGCTAGTGCCTAGCAATCTTAAAGGTTTATAAGCTTTTGATACTTTGTTAAATCAAGAGTTTGGGGGTCCTTAACTCTTGCTCCGGTGGTAGACTCTCAGGAGTTTCAACACCTGGTCAAGGGTTCGAGTACCCGTAGGTGGTGAAATTCCACTAGCGTGAGTGTGTGGGGGTGTGTGTGCATGTGTAAAAAAAAAAAAAAAAAAATTTAAAAAAATCAAGAGTTTGGTAACCATTATTTACGGCTCAATAGGATTTTATCATTTACTTAGGGTCTGTTTGGGCAGGGGATCCTGCAAAATTGGGATTAGTTCTGATCCCGATTTTGGCAAGCCCCATACCTGCTATGTACGATTCCCTGCACTAAAATGGCTTTCTCCTTTGCATAAATACAATTAAGGAATTCTTAGAAAAAAAAACAAAAAAGAAGAAGAAGAGAGGCACTAATTGCATTTATGCGGAACAAAGTTGCCACTTTAATGCTGTGAATCCTATGTGGAGGGCCTAGGGCTTAATCCTGATTTTGCGGAATCCCCTATCCAAACGGGCCCTTAGCTTTTCGTAACTAATTTGTCAATATATCAATCTGACCTTTAGGGTGCATTTGGATGTCTGCCAAACGTGTATTCGAACAGATATTTTTCTGCTCAAATCAATAGTGGCTGAAAAACAGGTGCAATGCAAACAATTTCTCTGTAGTTCACATTTTTGGGTGGAGAAGTGCTACTTTTAGCACTCTTACTGATGCCTGTCTAGGAAAAGGCACTACGGCAAATGCCAAACACTTAGAATGGTTCTAAGTTTCAATGAAATATCCTCTCCAAAGCAGTTGACAGTGAATTGGGACCTTATACTGTATACAATCTTTTCGATTACTCTTTGAATGTCAATGTTTACATTCCAATTTTGTAATTTTTGTTCCATGGTTCTCATCTATTATATTGTGAACTTAGATTTTTTGCTTAAGAAGATGGCTCTATTGAATGGCTGTAATGAGTTCTTCCCTTGCAGTGAGGAATCCACAAGAGAGACATTCCCACGGAGAAGCTATTCAAGGGAAAATTTTGAAGTAAACCTGTCAAATCCAAGGATCTCATCGCTTGGTTGGAGTAGAGTATTTGATAGTGCTTGTGGTTGGCCGCATTCACAAAACCGTCAATATGGCACACAATGCAATTACAAGGACACTGGATATCGAACAAATAAGGTGCTGTTAAATTCCGAATGTGCTTCTTTATTATTGTAGAATCTTCATTTGATTATTTTTTTTCTAAATGTGGGTGTGGTGAAATATTTAGATACTTGTAGAAATAACTCATGATTAGGAAAACTTGAGGGGAGAAGTGTTTGACTGATAAATGTTCCTCGACCCTGTCATCTACATTCAACAATGGAAAACTCAAGACTCAAAACTCAATTAGGCCTACTGCAAAGTTTTGACTTGGACCAGTCAACCTGGTGACTTGGATGAGTTCGAGACTGGAGTTTTCGTATTTGACAAAAAAGAATGCACACAGACATACACACACACGTGCGTGCGCACATTTTTGTTTGTGTGTTGATCATTATCGCTGCAAAATGAGAAGCCTCAGGAAAATATTATGAGTGCTAACTGCTTACATACATCAATTGCTTAAGAGTCCTGTCTAAGGACTGTCCTCAGTAAGTTTTCATATCCCTTCTCGCCACCTCAATCCAAGTCTTTTTAGGTCTTCCTCTAATCATCTTTCAAGCCCTTAAACCCTACCATCTACGCTGTTTGGTGCACATGAACATACCATCTAAATTTGCTCCCCATCATTGTATCTCCTAGTAGAGTACTTCTCTGCTGCTTTGTTTGACCTCTTTTCAATTCTATCATATTCTTCCCACACATCCATCTCAGCATCCTTATCTCTACAGCTCTATAAACTTGGCTCATTACCACATCCCAAGTGCTTCCCCAAGTTTAGACCATGCAACATTCCTCATACAGTCTTGTCATGAATGAGTCAACCGACACCCAAGTGCTAACCTAGCTACTTGAATAGGAGAGATCACAAGAAAGCTTTGGAAGGCAAGAGAAATTGTATTGCACTAGAACACAAGAGAGCTTACAACTTTCTTGGGTGCTTTTCAAATGAGGACCCCTCCTTGTATAGAGGTAGGAAGCTTCTAGTCTCTCTACATGAATGTTTAGGATGATTCCACATGACGACCATCCAACAGCTAAGAGGATTCTAGAAAGTTTCTAGAATTCTCTAGCTACAAGAAGGTACTAGAGGACTCCAGGATGTTCCAAAAATCTCTTCAACTCTCTAATCTTCTCTAGAATATTGTACACGTAAAAAAAAACTATGTACAAGGAGAGTTGAAATGGCTATAAGCCCATGTCAAGGAGACATGGAAATGATCGATCTTGACATCATGCTGCCTTCTAATTTCTCAGTTAGATTCCTCATTCTTGATAGCTTTATTTAGATGTTGCACGCTTTTCTCTTTATTTAGTTTTCAGTTGCTATTTTCTGAATTCCTTGATTTATTAATCATATTTGTTCCATCACCTCTTTCTGATTCAAGTGGTGCATAATATAGAGGGTTTTTTTTTTTGGCTGCATAATTGCAGTTTTTAAGTGATATACCAAAATTTGTCAAGATTGTGGAAGTTGGGCCAAGGGATGGATTGCAAAATGAGAAGAATATTGTACCTACAGCTGTAAAGATTGAACTGATCCAAAGATTGGTTTCTTCTGGTTTGCCCGTTGTCGAGGCTACAAGCTTTGTTTCACCAAAATGGGTACCACAGGTAATGTACCTTTGGTTTTTCTTTCTCTCTGTCTTTCCTTATTTATTTATTTATTTATTTATACTTCTATACCTTTTATGATGACTTGCTTTCACAGTACTTCAACTGTAAACTGCTTATTCTTTGTGGAATCTTCATTCTTCAACCGAGAAAGGTTTTTGGACTATAATGCACAAAGAAAGATAGTTGTGACTTTTAGTTAAGGCTATCTAGGGCATGGTTCTGAACATTCCCAAGATTGGCATTATCAAACAAACCAGATGTTCATGCCCAAGCCTGGCCTAATGGGCCTCAAGTTGTTTGGAGACCAACCCATGCCAAAAGGGTCTATTAGTGAAGAAACATACACTGTTAATGGATCTATAAATCCATTTATTGTTGAATGGATGGATGAATAAATGATCGATGGACCCACCTAGGAAGGGGAATGCCTCCCAAAATCTAACCCCTTGATCAGTGACTACAAATATTGTTGAAAAAAAATCCAGTAATTGTCCATACTTTACAAGAAAAGGTTAAAGATTAAAGTTTTGGATTTTCCAATCTAGTTTGAGGCATCCCCTATCCAAGGTGGAGTACATAAGAGAATGGTTCTGGATCACCAGATGATGGGTCCACATGTACAGAACTGAAAGCATAAAAGAAATTGTATGTTTGCTGGATCTCTCAGGACCCTGTAATCCCTCTTATCTTTTTACCATTAGATCTGCCTCAAAGGACTTCCTTGTTTCAATGTCCCCCCTGGCCCACATACTTCTGCTTCATTTTTATGTACTTGGTTTGGCGTCCCACCTGCATTTTCTTGGTACATAAAACTTCAGTCTGTCATTTTGAACCCATGAACTTCCAATTTCTGAATCATTTTGTTGCCGAAATGCATTACAGCTAGCAGATGCAAAGGATGTGATGGAAGCAATTCAAAACGTGGACGGTGTCAGATTTCCTGTGTTAACGCCCAATCTTAAAGTAATCGCTTGTCTGAAACTGATTCTAAACTTATTTATACCATGCAAATTTGTTTGAAGAGAACAGTTGACGATTTGACGTCACATGCTCCAGGGTTTTGAAGCGGCAGTAGCAGCTGGTGCAAAGGAAGTCGCCGTATTTGCATCTGCTTCAGAGTCCTTTTCTAGATCAAACATTAACTGTAGCATTGAAGAGAGCCTCACTCGTTACCGTGATGTTGCTCTTGCTGCCAGAAAGCTCTCTATTCCTGTTCGTGGGTGTGTCTTGCTTTTCCTTTTCCTAGAAACCTATTCCTCTTGGAAGGTTCAAGGGCCCTGCAATTTCTTTCTACTGACCAAGTGAAGATTTGCCATTTCTAATGTTTGTTTTACTGGCCCAGCAAATTATTTTCTTTCACAAGATGTCTATTTCGAATGCTGAGAAGGCTATATAAGTTGGTTAGCCATGGTTTAAAGTTATACCATAGAGCTTTGCTAAGCGCACACCAGTGTGCAATTAAGTTATGTACATGCCACACATATGCCAGCATGGCCCATAATTGTGAGATTCAATCCATCCATCAAGTTGGTCCAAACTTGTACATGTTTTCCCAAAAGTAAATCTAAGTCCACTCTGATGTAGTTCATCATCCTGATTTAGTCCAACATCCATCTTGATGTGCTGTTGTTGTCACCATTGTCACATATATTTAGATACCGTGATATCATGATATGCCAGAACTTCTGTTCCACTCTATTGCAGTGGAAAGAGAGGGGCCAGAGATACTTGAATCCCAACTGATTCATCTCATTGCGTTCCAACTGAATAACTTGGTGCAGTGCTCATGGAAAATATATGTCTCAAATTTTCCAACTTAGTCATGGATGTTATTGCAGGGCAGATGTTAAGAGTTCATTTATGCATTTGTATCTCATGTTTCTCTTTTATTGTCCTCTTAGATGACTAAGGTAAAGTGTTGGACAGCTAGCAGGCAGCATGAGCAGAGGTTGAGTGTTTTCGATGAGGATGTTGGAATGGATGCGTGGGAAGACTAAGACCTGTTTGGCACTCTTAAAAATGAGTTTTTCTCATTTTAGTTAACGTAATCATGTATTAGAGATCTTCATCTCAGAGACATAGTTACTGTTAACGTGAACTTGTGCATTAGATAGAGATCAAGATATCTAAACCGTAATTACTGTTAAGTAAAATGAGATGAATTAATTTTTTAGGTGTCTCCCAAACAGGGCCTAGAAGGATAAAATAAAAAATAAAAATGAACGCATGTGAAGCAGCCTAGAAATAGTGTTAATCAAAGATAAAATGATGAGAATCGCTTGAGATGGTTCAATCATGTGCAGTATGGAATAATTGATTACAGTTGAGGGACTAGACAAGTGAAGTGGATGAGAGGAAGACGGGCTTGGATCAAGCTGGTTATAAGGGATTTGAGGGCCTGTTGGTTTACCGAGGATAGGGCCTTAAATAGGATTGATTGGCAAAACGGGATTTGTAAAGCTAACCACAAAGTGCTGGGGCAAGGGCTATGATGAAACGACGAGTTCAATGGGTTGGACTAATCAACCTTCATTGGTATTCTTATCAAGGGACTATGCTGTAAAATGCAATAGTATTACAAGTTGGACTCGAAGGATTGTGCATTACACTCAAGGGTTACTTCCTCATTTTGAGTACTGAGATATGTCATTACAGTTTTAGTATTTCATCTTTTGATTGAACTGAACTTAGTTGTGCATCCAAACTAATCAATTCCAACCAGTGTTCAAAATATCGGTTTTGTGTTATGTATCTTATCGTTGGGATACAAATATGAATTGGTTATCGCATGAGATATTTGTATCGGGTAATTTATTGCACCTTTTGGGAAACATGGGGAAACATTGGGAAAACGGTTGAATTTTTCATTGAAACTTCAGGGATTGTTAAAAAAAGACCTTAATGCACAATTTTAAATCATAACATCTCAAAAAAGAAGTGCAAATAATAAGTTTCCTTTGCATAGGGCCCTAAGCTGTGTTGTCTAACTGAACTAATGCAACTATATTCAAATTGAATGCATAACATTTAGAGTGTATGTGATGATCATTTCATTAAACATTCCTAAATACTTCGAAATTAGTCTCAATTGACAGCTGATTAAAAGGAAATTTTGAAAAAAAAATCTAATATTTTAATATTTTTTAAAAATTTTAATTAAAAATAAAATTTGCTTTTTGACAATTAACAAGGACTTAACAAATCAGTAGATCAACCCTCATACATGCTTGATTTCATGTTTGGAGTGCAACATTGCAAGCGATTTGGGAGAAATTGGGAAAATTTCTAAATTTCCCAAAATTTTTCCAAATCAGACCACTTACTCTCAAATTTCGAAATCAGAGTGTATGTGATGATCATTTCATCAAATACTCCTAAATACTTCGAAATTAGTCTCAATTGACAGTTGGTTGAAGGAAAATTTTGGGAAAAAAAGAGAGGAAAACATGAAGAACCAATGGATATTGAAATCAAAGTTCCAACTCCATGATTTTTCATGCAAAACATGAAGAACCAATGGATTTGTAACCGTTTGACACTGATTTAACATAATCTAAAAAAAAAAAAAGGATCGGAAATTGAAAATGTTCACTGAATCCAACATGTGGGATATATCGGCACTACCTGTCCGTTTCGTATTGCACATGTGGGATACACGATATATCGACCGATATTTAAAACATTGATTCCAACATCATATTAAAGAGTAAATCAGTGGTTATGTTTGGGGTTTTGCTTTTCTTTTTATTAGCTTATTGGTAATCCAATATGATTTGATACCCATCCTTGTGGTTTTGCATTATAACCGTTATTTCATTAGCATTGATGTTTTCATAATCTCACGAAAGTCAATAGCTTCTGAAGCATGTCTCATGCTGCTACATGTACTGATTTGAAGTTGCTGATTTTCAACCTTGGTAGGTATGTATCATGTGTTGCGGGCTGTCCTGTTGAAGGAGCAGTGCTCCCATCAAAAGTGTCATACGTTTCGAAAGCGCTTTATGATATGGGCTGCTTTGAAATCTCCCTTGGTGATACAATTGGAGTGGGTACTCCAGGTAAGGTTATAAACTGTTTAAATAATGGCTATGACCATGTAGCAAGCATGGTAAGGACATGGATGTGAGAGTATCTGCCCCAGGAAATAATGTGCATTGGATGAGATTGTTTCCAAGTGGGGCAGTTCCAAAACTCAGAAGTCTATTGGTAACATTAGGTAGTTTGGGAGAACCGTAAGTCGTTGACAGGGCTTCCCAGGCATACTAATCATGTTTGGTGCTTGGGAGGGTGCAGAGAACGGAAAGAATAAGAGGGCTAGTGTTTTCCTTTTTTGTTTTCAAAGACAACAAGATTGCATAAAGGGGAACAAGGTTCCCACTACAAAGAGAAAGGCAAGGAACCCCAGCCTTTGCCAATGCTTCATGCTAATATAATTATCATCTCCACCAACTTGCCAAAAAAAAGAAAAAAAAGAGTTTAGCCCAGCAGATAAATATCTTTGTCAAAAGCAGAAGTCCCAAGCCCTAGGCTGCACCCCTTTAACCCAATCAATAACATTAGCAGAATCCCCTTCCACATTGACGTCTTGCCTCAGAGCTGGTTGTGGATGATCTTTATAGCTTCCCAAAGAGCAAAAGCTTCAGTGTTGTGAGCAACCGCCTTGACAAACGAGAGTGAATGCAAAATCCAAATGTTTTTTCCACTCCAAATCATGGCTATCTCGAGTACGATTTGACTCTAGCATATCCCCTCGTCCTTGGGAACCATGAACAGTGAAACATGCCCCTTTTTTTTCACACGAAGACTTCATTTCGTTTGTTGGAGGCAAGGTATTTGAAAAAGGTTACGTAATGGCCATAATGGCCATTATGTAATGGTAACAATGGGACCCATTACATGGTACGGGGGTGTAATGCCCAGTCCTGAAAAAATGGCCCGTAACAAGCGTAATGGGCCAATACGGCATTTTTTCCCTCAAAATTTTCCACTCTCTCCCCTGTTTGTCCCCATTTTAGCCTTGTGGGATTGTTTTGCATCCATTTTTTTAAAACCAGATTTACACCAATTTTCAAGATCAAAATACAAGATTTGAGTTTTTGATTCGATGAATCAAACATCCAGAGTCTATTTCAGGGAAAGTAAGAAAAGGTTTTTTTTTTTTTTTTTTCCTTTTTTATTTTTTCTTGCGCATTTGTGTTGATTCAAAATCTTACTAGATTTGTGTTCTATGTGAGCATATTTGCATAAATTTTCAATGTTTGATCTTTTCAACGTTTTTAAAATAGTTTCCAGCAATTTATTCTTTTTTATTTTATTTTATCTAAAATGTTTGGAGTTTAGATATCTTTCCAAAAAAGGAAAAAAAAAACGCTTGCAGTTTAGATTAATGAGTGACATATATGAAGTTTAGATCTATAATGCATGCACAAAATCAATGTTTTGAACTCTTTTTCTATTTTTGGGTATTTTAGGCCAATTTTGGGGTTGAATAGTATAGAATATTCTTTTATTTTTTCCTCAATTTTCTTAAGCAAACTGATGTAAAATGGTTAAGGATATGCATTTCTGGGATGAATCCCCTGGATTACACGAATTTCAGGCCGTTTTGAGGTCATTCAAGTGTACCCAAATTGGCCCGACAATATTCCTCTGAATTTTATATTAATTTTCCCTTAAATTTCTTGAGGAAAATTGTATAAAATGATTAGAGATATGCATCAGTGGGATGAATCCCTCGGATTGTATGATGGCTGTTTTAAAGTGGTCTTAGCTTCTCAGGTTAACAGTATCATCAAGTAGCCCGAGACAATATTCTTACTAAAGAATGGCCTGTCACACCATCATATGTTTTCAAAATTAGAAAAGGCTGCGTATTTGGATCTTTCCTTTTCTTCTGAATTTTCCTTTTTTTTTCAGTTGTTATAGGGGCTGTAATAGCTGTTATGAACTACGACCCATATTGAAACAGCCATTAGGCTGGCCATTATGGCCACTGTTACCATTAACAGACCTTGGTTGTAGGATCTGTTTTCACCTTACGGAGGGTAGACTTGATGTATCCATGATAGTAGGAAAAGCCTTCCGCTTAGGTTGCCAGTCCCACTTAGGAAGCCCATGGTTCCTGGACACTACATGTCAAATTATTTATTTTCTACATTCCAATGCTGCTCTGGCTCCCACGCCTGCTTCCACCTGCCACCGACAACCAGGATAAGCATGCTAAACTAAGAAAAAGCTTTCGAGTCACTACTGTAATTATTCTTCGCCAGATTCATACACAAATACAGTGGTGAGTTGAGACCCAATAGGGGACTCATGGCTGAGGTTCAAGCTTAAGCCTCTGATGGTTTGCCACTGTCATCTTACTGTTGAAGAGAACATAAAAGAAAAGTTGAGCTGTACGTAGCATTTTATAATCTTTGCATAAAGAAAAGTTGGGCCGTATGTAGCATCTTCTAATCTTTGCATATCCTTGATGCTGCACAGAAGTACTATTGCTGGATTGTTCATCAGCTAGATCCAAACATGGAGTGGCTACTATGTGGAAAAATCGATTGAAATCATACCATCTGGTTAGATTTGTTCTTGTCCAGTGGGTGACTGTTGCTCATATTCTCCGTAAAGGTTAAATCGTACGTGCTGTTAAATGGCCAGATAAATGGGATGAGGATGTACATGGGCACTATATGACTGCCAGGTTCAGCTGGAAAGTCCAGCTGCTAGGTAGCACCCAGTCTCACATTCTTCTTTATAGGTCACTTATTGGAGGGTTAAGAACATTAGATTTGGGAAATTATCGAATATTGACATGATCATGGCGGCGCCCACCAAATGAATGGTCTGGATCACGGACTATTGTGCCAAATGTCCAAAATTATGTGAAGTAAAAGAATAATTAATCTGTCCACTGTAGACAGGAGGGGTTTCCTTAACTTCAATACTTTCAAAAGCTGCATTGCAGAATATGCTTGTTTTGACCACTAATGTTAATTTTTTTTTGGTAAATTCTTTATTTTTGCTGGGAGTGGATCCAATGCTTACTAGTAACTGTTAATAGTTGGATTTGTTATCAAGTGCTCAATGTCAGTACATGCGGCATGCTTGTATGAGATCTGGACTGTTCATCTGTTGTACCTACCTTGAATGTGCCATACTCTAAAAATCAGATGCTCCTAGCCACTGATCAAGGGACATAATTCCTATCTAATGTTGATATTTGGCTGGAGGTGTAATTCTCTGAAGCATCCAATCAGTGGCTTGGATCACCTAACCAGTGTGATTTTTGGGCTATGCCCCATATGTCATAGGGCCCAACAATGGAATGTCTGGAAATGCCTTGTTGACCGAGATTGAATGCATGATAACTAAGATCTTAGCATGCAGCACCAGATACTCATTCTGGTTTTGTTTTCTTTACATGCTTCTTTCCTTTGTTGCAGGCACCATTGTTCCAATGCTTGAAGCTGTGATGGCTGTTGTCCCTGTTGAGAAGCTTGCTGTCCATTTCCATGATACATATGGGCAATCTCTTTCAAATATTCTCGTTTCCCTCCAAGTAAGCAAAGCTCTGTATAATTTTCAAGAGTAAATCACTAACCCCATTTAATCAAAAAGAGATTTAAAAAAAATATTGTTGACCTGATCCTGCAGTTCTATGAGTGTAGCCCATGATTTGCTGATAAAGACCCTTCAAATGGTTCCCCACAAAAAGGATAGGGGATGCACCAAGATGTCCCAGATCAGATCATCCAAGCCATTTAATTGTTGTCTTTTCTATCATTGAATGTGGACCCTTCTATCTTAACTTTCTGTATTCAACTTTGATGGGAAGGATCAGGATAGCGCCCCATTGATGGTGGAGCCCATTATGTCAATGCTATGGATGATGGATCTGTGAGCCATGGGACCCACTTGTACAAACTGAGTACTCCAGATACTGTACATATACATGGGTTGAGGATTTCACAGTTCTTTTTCGGATAAGAGAGATTCCAAATCATGCACATGGAAAACCCTGGGAATTTATAGCAAATGAAAAACTGCGGTATCCGATAGTAATTTTGATGTTTGATTTGGAACAATGTTTTCAGTATTGGTATCAACGGATGTAATTGAGTAACTGTTGATCATAAACACATGAGTTTTAAGGTTAAATAACCGCTCAATCTGGAATTTTTGAAAAAAAAAGTTTTTTAATTAAAAAGTACTTCAATTTGTAGATCAGCCTCCAACCACTCTAATGTGATTTTTCCACACCTAATTGCAAGTTAAATGGGGGAATTATCTTTTTTTTTTTTCCAAATTTGCAAATTGGAGGTTAAAGTCCATGATATCACTCCCAAATTTGCAAATTGATAACCGATAATATCGGCTGAAACTCTTGATACCCCAAATGCTGGTTTGGAATGCACTTTTCTACGAGGGCTATCCTGCATAATCTTAGAAATAATACTTACAGTATGTTTTTGGGGAGAAATTTATATCCAGTTTTTGTAGTACAACCTTGGAAGTGGAAAGCAATTTCTAGACTTTTCATTCCACGAATGGTGGAAAAGTCGGATCTCATGTAAATCGAGTTCATTTCCTAAGTATTCAACGTATTGAAAGACCCCCTCAAAACCAAGCAGTCTTCTAAGGATCAACGCTGGAATTGTTTTCTTCTATTTAAACAGATGGGAATCAGCACTGTGGACTCGTCTGTTTCTGGCCTTGGAGGGTGCCCATATGCCAAGGGTGCCTCTGGCAATGTGGCTACTGAGGACGTTGTGTATATGCTCCATGGGCTCGGTGTAAAGACCAATGTGGATCTTGGCAAGCTCATGTCGGCTGGAGACTTCATCTGCAAGCATTTGGGACGTCAGTCGGATTCAAAAACAGCCACTGCTTTGAGCAGAACTATGGTGAATGCCTCCAAGTTATAAAGGTAATGTTATTGGGCAATCCTTCATCTAGTAATAGACTCATGGAAATAAAGAAAAATCAATGATCTTCGCAGAAAGTATTGCAATGTGTGGAAATCTCCGAAACATGTTACAATAATGCAAAAAAAAAAAAAAAAGGAAATTTGCAATCCAATGGGTTGTGCTCAGCCAAAAAGTTTTTGCAGTACTGTTCAGGTTTTGAGCTTGTACAAGCTGGGCTAGTGGGGACCAGGGTTTTGTGATACAAACCAATGTACCTTGATCTGTTTACGTGGGCTGTTCAGTCAACAGGTAGACCGACTGGTTCAGCCCATGGCATTATATATAAATAGATGATAGGTATTAAGCAACTAAAATCTAGCACACTTGAAAGTTTGCTTGGTTTGTATAGCCAAGCAGTCAAACCAACCCAAGTTTGAATATTTTCTTGCCTGAAACGGGTGTGTAGGTAACCCGAGTGGTTCCCGTGGGCAGTTCCAGCCCAACGTCCTGTTAGCCCAACAACAGTCTTTCATAGAAAAAAGAAATCAGAAGTGTTGTTTGAATTATCTCCGATATTATCGTTATTTCTAGCTTGGTGATATGGATAACACTGGTAGCGACACCGATAACACTGGTAGAATTAGAAATTCTAGACATCAGCAATGCATTGCTAGACGCCAAGTATTGCCAACGTATCGTTATCGCCAATATTTTCAATTGCGTAAATTCTATTGCCAATGTATTGATATCGCCAACATTTTCGACTGTGTAATGAGGCTTGTATCACAGTGTATCAGCGATATTTCAATCATATCATCAATGCAGAGATATCACATAAAGTTTATTTATTGAAAAAAAATCCTATTAATTTTTTTATGAGTATATTGTTGTATGCTGTTTTCAATTTATCGTTGCTAATATTGATAATATCTCAATATTATCGTTATTGCAACATGCTCGATATCAAGGCCACAATCTTTCGTTTTCTTTCCGGGTTGTTGATGATTTCTTGGCAAAATATTGTGAGTTATTGATATTCTGCAATATCAATGGATGTTTATTTAAATGGGATCAATGGGATGGTTAGACTATTTCTTATGACATCACATGCCTTTAACCCCTGTTAAATGGAAACTTATTGTGTATACATTCTTTTTGCAAATTTTTTATTTCTAAATATGCAAATATGTGTATTTTAGCATATCCTAAAGTTTCACTTTTACCATTTTCTCATGTTTTCCTGCATTCGCGGTTATTAGCAATATCGATATTGTTTCCTGATATTGTTTCCTTATCCCAAGCTAGCGAAACTTGTAGCGACATCGATACTTCGAACACTGATCAGAAGCCATGGGAAGATGAGTGAATAACATTCATTTGCATTGTTTCTTGCATGCATCCTTGAAAGAGGCCAGGGAAGAGACACACGACGTACCTTCCACTATGCTTTTGCATGCCTCCTCCAACTGTCGTTGCCAATGTGATATGAAATGATCTTGCCTATCGAGATGAAAATTCAACGGAACTACGGGCATTGAATCGGAAGATTCGCTGCTAGCAGCCATTCTTCTTTGTCAAAGTCACAATGGTGGGCCCATTGTGAAGATTATCATGTGCAAAAATGGTTGGGTGGGGCAATACATATAAGTCGAATGTGGACCGTTGACTATTCTATTTAAACCGTCCATTCTTTTTGCTATAAGGATGGCTTACGGGATTATTGAAACAGCCTGAATTTTTAGTATGATGATTCAATGGTTGGGAGGACATCTTGCCACACTCCTTTCCATTGTGGCAACTGCGCTGCATGCAGCGAATTGAGTGTAAGATAGCAAACTCTGAGACCTTAAAGAGGAGTTATTAGATACTCTGGCAGCCTGGGAAGGATGATACGCAGGCATTTGTAGTTTTACTCGTGACTCATGTATAACTAGGGGAGTGGCTAGGTTAGGGCCAGGCTAAGCTCCTTGCATTTTTCAATTAGGCCCGAGCCTAGACTCGGCCTGTGAGCCTGAGCGAAATGTTTATGCTGGGCCTGAGCTGGAACATGAGCCTGAGGGTTCGTTTGGTAATGGAGAGAGGTTTGGGTTGGAGCACTAACATAAGTAAAATTAGGATGTTCATGTATCGGTATCATGCATATTGCAAAATTGCCTAATGGGCCAGGCCGAGTTGGTATCATGCATATTGCAAAATTGCCTAATGGGCCAGGCCGAGTTGTTGTACACGGTCCAAACTCAGTGCCTTCCACTATTGCAGAAAAACATGTGATCGCAAGGCCAAAACACAAAAGAAAAAGATTACATTAAAATAAAAGACAAAAGTCACAAAGATTTACGTAGTTTGACAATATACGTATTCTGCGAGATAATAACACAATACTTTCTTTTTCACTGAAAATATGAGAAACAGGGCTTACATCTCTTTAACCCATACAAGAAATCTTATATAATAAAATACCTTAAAAGATGAATTAATAAAATACATATCTTTACCTATGTATATATTATATAGACCACCACTAAAGAGAGCGTATGAAAAACTCTTAAGAAAATAAGATTTACAGCCACAATCGAACATACATGCGTGCATGTGGATGAGAGGACGATGTTTCCTAACGGGAGAGACATCATACATCTGTACAAGGCACCACCTCATCATTAAGAAGTGGGCCTGAATATAAGTCGAATTGTGCCTTAACATTAAGAAATGGGCCTTAATATAAGCTGAATCCTGGCCCTTGAACCTGTACTCTAGCCCAAGCTCGACCTAAGGTGGAACGGGCCACCCCGGTGCTTTGATAGCATTATATATAACTGAAATTAAACCGTGCAAATCATAGAAAACAATGTAGGAGAGCTGCAAACCTAAAATGATATTAATAAAATTATACCTCAGTTTATATAAAAAAAAATGTTTGTTGAATTTGAACCGTTGATTGATTTTCATGTTAACCATCTATCAGATATCAAGCAATCGACTATTTGAGGAATTAATTCGGTTTGCATATTATTTAGTGACGGCTTATCATTCATCACACTCCGCCGGAGGGATGCGGATTAGCTAGCGATATTGCTGCTGAACTGTCTTCACCAAGTTCTGTAGGCCCCACCATGATGTATGTGTTATATCCAAACCGTCCATCCATTAGGAGAGATCATTTTAGGGCATGAAAAAAATAATTACACCGGTCCAAATCTCAAGTGGACCACTATAGAAAACATTGAGGACTGATCGCTTACCATTAAAAACTTATTGAGGGCCACAGAAGTTTTCGATCAAGATGATATTTGTTTTTTTTTCCCTGATTCCATGTCTTTTTTAACCTATGAACAGGTTGGATCTCAAATAAAAATCATGGTGGGCCCCAGGAAGGTTTCAACGGTGGGCGTCACTGTCCCCACTGTTTTCTGTGGTGGGGTCCACTTGAGATTTGGATCTACTTAATTCTTCGGATCATGCCCTAAAATGATCTCTCCAAATGGATGGACGGTGTGGATACAAAACATACATCATGGTGGGCCCTACAGAACTTGATGACGTCTCTTACTCGCTGCTGACGGGTTGAGTAGCTAATCCGCGTCCCCGCCGGAGTATCAAAGTTGTGCTCTAGAACCAAAGTCAGGGGCATTTATGTAATTTGACACGAAAATAAACCTCCTTAAACCCTACTGCACCACCAGGCCGTTTTCGTTCGTTGCATTTCATCTCTCTCTCTCTCTCTCTCATGGTGAGGCGCTTGATTCCTTCTCTAAACAGGATTCTCGTCGAGAAAATCGTCCCTCAATCGAAAACCAATGCAGGAATTTTACTCCCTGAAAAAACGAACAAGGTACAAGAAAATTCCAATAATTTCCAATCTCCTCATTCAAAGAAAGAACTTATCTTCTCTACACAGTCTGCTTCTCTTCCCCTTACTTGATCAATCGTCATTTTCTGCTTCTGGGTAGCTTTTTAATTCGAAAATCTCACTTGGTTTTTCAATATCTTCCTTTTCTTTGGTCGATTTGGTACAATATCTGATGAAAATCATCCCATCAGACTCCTTTTCTAGTGAAGATTCTTATTTATTGTCTTCTAGTGTTTTTTATTCATATTTACACCCCCTTGATTATAAGAACACCCTTCATTATCTACTTATGTTGAGACAATAGTACAACTCTGTACTCTTGCATTACGCAAAGAAAAAAAATGGTGGTTTTTTTTTTTTTTTTTTTGGTAGGTAATAATAGAATTGCTTTAAAAGAGAGAACTGATCAGCTACAGGCATCGGTACTGCAACTTGTGGTACCAGACCATCTTTCCTACCAACATTCTGCATGTTTGGGAAATCATTAACATCAAGACGATAGGGGCGAACCTTTCTCGAAAACCAGTCTGATCTACTACTAGGTGGGCTGAACCTTTATGCGGAGTCAGACTGTTGGTTTCCACCGATTCTGATGGTGTGGCCGACATGATGAGCCGACCAGCTTGATTTTTGTGCTAGGTGATCTTCATGGTCAGGCCTACCAATCTCATGGTACTGGTGTCCCCTGCACAAGTGGCATGTTGGCGGTCAAGATGGTACAATACCTGCCTGTGGGGGATCAGTTCTCCAAAAGATAGAAAATGAGATAATATCCATTAAGGTAATGGATAAACCTTAGCATCATACAGAGATCCTTGGCCGATAGCTTCCTTGACCAAACATGGTGAATTGGCCTCTCTATGGACAAGATTAGAAGATTAGGGAACAAACAGACCTTTCCTCTCATTTCATCTACGATGAATTGCCACTTCCAAGGAGTTGGCCTAGATCCAAAAGCCCAAGCAATAGTACTATTGGAATCTCACTCGATGCGGACTCTTTTTAGCAAGTAGGGTGGGTTGGTTTGTGGCTGTTACTTTCATGAAGTTTGCTAATTCGATGTGTGGGAAACATGTGCCAATATGGGACATGAGTGTGTGCTCTGATCTTTCCATCAGGTGGCTGCATTGGTTAGATCTTCTGGCTAAAATCAAACTATTTCATGCTTTAGGCAGGCCGTAACATATAAAACAAATGGATGGCTAGAAAAAAAAAAACCATCTGTTTACTTTGTACCTTGTGGCCCACCTGAGGCGTGAAATGGCCCGATTTTTTAGGGGGAAGATCTAATGATTGTTTCCAACTGTTGGAAAGCTCAGATCTTGCACACATGTTCCACATTGGCACGTGTGCCTGCATGTGGATGGGTAGGGCTCCACGCGCATGTGGATTTAGCAAACATCTAACTTTATAGAGTTAACGTGGCCTTTATATCGGCCATTATATGCTTCTTGAAACAACAAGAATAATCTGGTGCATGAATATAGGTTCTTGAAATATATCCATGGGTTCTAGCTTTTGGTTGTTGGTTCCATTGGTCACATCTCGTTATTTTCTTAGTTTCTTTGGGCTTGAGGAGTTTCAGGTTTTTCTTTAAAATGTTTCATTATATCTTTTGGTCATTTTTATTACTAATTTATATTTTTTATGTGCTTGATTCAGTTGAATTCTGGGAAAGTTGTTGCGGTGGGTCCTGGTGCTCGTGATAGAGATGGGAATGTTATTCCTGTTGCTATGAAGGGAGGAGACACTGTTCTGTTACCTGAATATGGAGGGACTGAAGTGAAGCTGGGAGACAAAGAGTAAGTATGACCCACACACACACACACGTGTGAATGTATTGTTCTTTTTAAGGATTTGAGTAGATGTTTCATGTTTGATACTTTAATATGCATGGCTTGAAATCTTCTTTACAGAATGAATTTACACCTATCTTTTACATTGGTTGTTGGGATTGGAAGTTGAAAATTCATTTCTTGTCTACAATTTGGCTCGTGGAAATTGCAGCATCAATTTGATCCATTGTGAATCACTTTCTGAATTTACTGCTATGGAAATGCATAAATGTTTAGAGGTTGTAGCAGGGAAGTAAATGACATGATGCAATGGCTTATATCATGCAGGGGCAAGTGGTTTGTTGATACTCCTATAGTTGGACACCATTTCAGATCGTGTAATTCGCTGATGGGTTCCCATGCGATAATGGCAGGGATGAGGCATCCACTGTCTCTTTGAAAGGAGAATTATACAATTGTTAGATTGCTCGAAGGATGGTCTCTTCCATACCATTATAGCTTGAAACTGACATTCTTTGTTTTTTTTTTCTTTTTTTTTTTTTCCTGTTTTGTGAACTGAAAGGAAACAATGATTTTATTGCAAGAAAGAGAACATCAAGAGAGATACAAAGAGGGCGCGATAGTGTAGAAGCTATCAAAAAATTTCCTCCGTTCTTCTTGATGGGGAATCTTAACAAGGTGTTTAGCTGCATAAGTTGTCAAAATATTTGCCCATCTCATTAACATTCAAAATATTCACCCATTTATAGTGTCTTCTGTACTAGAGCATATAGTGTCAGTTCTTCTTTTGATGAAAATGAACCAAGCTATTATTTATGATGGTAGGTACTCTTGCTTCCATTCACACCAAACTTTCACTTAGCCGCTTCATCTTCATTACAGTAAATATGAGGTTCAAAATGAAGAATCATAAAATTGCCGAATGGCATGTGCAGATGGAGTTCAAATATGTGCAATGGGCAAGGCATTGAAAAGGTATATGTTGGAAATTGAATCTTTCCTATAGTCCATTCAAAGTACAGATTTTTTTTTTCTCCTTAAAAAAATAAAAAATAAAAAATCTTTGTCTATATCAACAAAAGGGGTAGCACCTGGTTGTACAACTCTAATGCTAAATTCGGGCTAGGCCACCGATACAAAGGGGCCCGCCTATCATGTGGGACTACGAAAGAAAGACAATGAAAAAGAAACGAAAAGGAAGAAAGAATGGAAGGGGTTAGACCACACGAAGGTTGCCCAACCCAACCTTGTCCAGGAACAGCTGGCCTTTGGCGATAATCGAGAGGGATTCCTTATCGCGGAAGGATATATTGATTTGGGTGCCGCTACCCAAACGGGGGAGCTCATCTGTAACCGAGTTAGCCTCCCTTGGAGTATGGGAGATGCGAACCTCCAAAGTACCTCTCAAGGCTTCTATTCTCTTCCTCTAGTACCACAGGGCCCAGGGGCCATGGGACACCTTAGCAAGGGCCGCCACAACTGCGCTCGAGTTGGAAGCGATCTCCACTCTCGGAATTCCAAGCTGGGCACAATGGGCAATACCATCCAGGATAGCCCTCATCTCTGCCCTAGTATTGGACCCAAAGCCATACCAAAAGGCGAAAGCAAAGAGAAAGTTACCGTCACATCTCTTCCCACTCCTCCCCCTCCAGAGGGACCGAGGTTTCCTCTCGCGGAGCCATCCACGTTAACTTTGATGCAGCCCCAATTGGGCCTTGATCATTTCACCTTGGAGGGATACGGATCCCCAGCATGCTAAAAGAGAGCTGGATGGGTAACTTAAGGGATTTGGGCGACGGAAGGTCGGAGCTCGATAGGTTAATCCAGTGGAGAATGCTAGATATGATGTTGGCAACGTGCATATTTTTGTTTTCAAAATTTGCTCTGTTCCTCGCCAGCCAAATTTCCCAGAAAATGAATGTTGGGATTAGGTCTTTGAGAAGGGACAGAGATTTAGAAGCAGGGGATGACGCCCATCAGTGGATGGCAGTTGATGTGGCCGAGGAGGGCCTAATGGGCTGGACATTGCAGGCTCTGTTGAAGAAATTTCAGATTTGAGAAGTTGTGTTGCTGAGAACAAATAGGTGGTCGATCGATTCACGATCCGGAAGGAAAGGAGGGAGGTAGCAAACGCATTTTGAAGCTAGATGGATGCCTCTCTTCTGAACTGAAGCTTCTATCAGAATAGCACCCTGGAAAAGTTTCCGGGTAAGGAGGGAGATTTTGGGAGGAAGTTTGGCGTGCCATACCCACTTCGCCCAGAGTTTCTGATCAGCCTTTGATCGTCTACCAAGCTTGCCCCATCGAGAGCTCCCCGCTGATGGAGTCTAGCCATATGCATCTGTCGTTTGTAGAAGAGGTACAAAATCCCTCATCTGTAACATGCTTGATCACGTGCTGCAGGAGGAGCTTGGTAGCATCCGGAACAGATTTCCAGCCGAGAGGGCCGATCCAATCTTTGACCAGCATAGATTGGGTAGCAGTTGGGATTGGATGCTGGGAGAGAGAGCGCAGGGGGCCAAGGCCCGTCTAGTCTTTTTCCCAGAAGGATATGTTCCCACTCCCTATAAGCCATCTAGCACGGTCTATAATAGCCGGAACCTCACTAAGAACCTGTTTCCAGAACGACGAAGCTGCAGATGAAAGGCTGAATCTGTCGTCTGAGCGTGTGTCCGCTGGATACTTGGCTCGCATAAAACTGCACCAGTAACTTTGGTTCCCTCTAAATTTGACCATCTAGCTGAACTGCAATCTGAATGTCTGAAGGACTGATCTGAGGTTCTTGATCCCCAAACCTCCTTCAGATTTTGGGAGGGTTAATTTGTTCCAACTGAGCCAGTGACACCTCTTTTTGGACCCCTCCCATCCCCAGAAGAAATCTGAGAAGGCCCTCTCTAGATCGGACAGGATGCTAGCCGGGACCACTGTCGCTGAGAGAGTATGGATCGGCACACTCGATAGGACATGATTGATTAATGTCAATCTCCCAGCCTGGGAGATGATTCTGCTTTTCCAACCTGAAATTTTTTGCTGAATTTTGTCGACCAAGCTTCGGAAGAATGCCCTCTTCGGTCTCCCTTGGAAGATAGGGATATCGAGGTAAGTAAATGGAGAATCTGCCTTACGATAGCCAAGAATGTTACTGAACAATCTAGAACGGGTTTCCGATTGCGCCGAAGGAGGAATGAAGAAGCTTTTGTTCTTATTGATTTTTTCACTCGAGGCCTTTTCATAGTCCTTGAGGAATTTGGCTATGGTCTTCAAAGAAGCACTACTACCATTTGCGAAGAGAATTGTGTCGTTTGCAAATAGGAGATGAGAAAGAATGGGGCAGTCTCTTCGGGTCTTGAAGGGTTGACATGCGCCACTAAGAACGAACTTCTTAAAACCCCAGCTTAGAACTTCAGCTATTAAGACAACGAGGCTTGGAGAGATTGGGTCTCCTTGGCGGAGACCCCTTGAAGATTTGAAGAATCCCGACGATTCCCTGTTGATAATAATGGAGAACCAGGAATTGGACCAACACTTTTCAACTAGGTCAATCTAATTGTTAACAAAGCCGAACTTCGAAAGGACTTTCTTGAGGAAGGACCAGTTCAGTCTATCGTAAGTTTTTTCCATGTCCAACTTCAAGATGATGTTATCACCTCTAGTTTTCCTAGTGATGTCACAGAAGATCTCTTGGACCAGCGCACCACTCCCTGCTATTGATTTGCCCTGCACAAATGCCCCCTGTTCTGGGGAGATGATGTTTGGAAGAAGTTTTCCTAGTCTCACTGCAATCACCTTAGATAAGATTTTGTAAATACAATTACAAAGGCTTATTGGCCTAAAGTCAGAAACATATACGGGAGAGAGATTATCTTTGGGATTAGGCAAAGAAGGGTGGATGTAAGCATTCTGGGCAGACTTCCTCCATTGAAGAAGAAAATGACTGCTGCAAGGATATCACGGCCCAACGTATCCCAACATTCTTGGAAGAATGCTCCCGAGAATCCGTCAGGACCCGGAGCACCATTCAGAGGAAGAGATTTCACTGCCTCATGGACTTCCTCCCACGTTGGGTCGAGCATCAGGCTGCGGTTGTCTTCCTCAGACACCAAGGAAGGGATAACTGAGAGGTCTCCCATATGCGGTTCATCATCTTCCTGTAAGAGTTCGGAAAAGAAATCTGAGGCAGCATTCTTAACGTCCACATTGTCAGTAAGAAGAACTCGTGAATTTAATTAACTAAATTAGGTTTAATGTCTTGAGTCAGAACACGTGATATTCCATAGAATGATTTTAATAAGTCCATTAAAATATGTACACTTTGCCTAAAAATGAGGAAATTTTGAATCTTAGGTGGGCCACAAACATAAGGATCATAAACGAGCAACTCAACAACATTTTTTAAACTGTTTATTTAGATGTCCAATGTTTGAATAGTTTAGATCATCCTATTGATGTGATTTTATTGTTGTATGCAATAACTAGATTGTTTTGGAGTATCACTAACTTGCCATGTGTACAATAGATTAGTAGCCTATTAGTAGCCTACCTACGCCTTTGTTAGATGTGTGACTCTAATGCTTTTAAAAAGGACCCAAAATGACATTTCACTCCAAGTACAGTCAAATCTCATAAACAAAACTTAAATTTTCGAAATACATCAAAAGTGTGTATTCTAAAAACCCTTTATTGTATTTACCCAAGTACACAATACCAAATAAGTGATTTGATACTATTTACACTAATATACCCAAATACAAGGTATTGAATGACTCCTAACTTGGGGTATTAAATCTGATATAATTAATTAAATACAGGATCCTATGCATATACTAGAAATTTCCAATGCACTCCAATTAGTGATTGTCAAACATGACCTGAGGATTTCCAATGCACATCAATTTCATTGGTATTCTAGTTCACATCAATTCCGTGATAATTGTTATTTGGACTTTAATTCATACCATATGTAAGCCACCAAACTGAGCTCGAGACTACTTTTTTAAGTATTTAAATATTAAATATTACTGAGTTTTGGAGGTCACTATTAAGGGTGGCAATGGGCCAGATAGCCTTCTCGATCCACCAAGCCCAACTATCTTTGGACTGGGCTTGGACATACTTTCTTGGCCCAAGGCCAGGCCTGGGCCTCACATGCGTGGCCCAGTCAAATTTCAGATTGGGCTTGTGCTCAAGTAAAAAAAAAAACCCAACTACGCCTAGCCTATCCGCCCAACGTTATATCTACATGTATTATATTGCACAAATATGTCATTTTAATCCTCACCATTTGGTTTTGTTCCTTCGAATTGTCTATTACTTGTGCAAGCATGCCCCACTTGATTAATGGATAGATGAAGAACGACGAGTGAGAAATAGATATTTTATCAATTTTTTTGGGTCTAGTGGACTGGATTGGGTTGTGTACAGCCCAACCAATTTTTTCAAGCTTGGGGTTGGGCTCCCATGCTAGTTTGGATTGATCTGGTCTCAGACGTTGGGTCTTAAGTGTTAGGCCAGACTAAGCCCATTGCCACTCCTAGGTACCCTACAAAGTGCAACTGAATTACTCGCTTCTAACTCTCCAATACATATTTTGACTTTCCAGACCTTGCCACGCATTTATTGAATCGGAAACCTCTGGAACCCATGATTGATTGAACTTGTTGGAACTTACAATAGAAAGGGATTGGTGTACCATGGATTGAACTACATCCATCCAGGATCTATCAATGGTGGGGCTCAAAATATCAATGGTTTAGATCACTGAGCCATGCACTCCACTTGTTACTATATAAACTTCTGGACCAGTAGACCATGAGATCATAGATCCGAACCCATCTTTACCTTCCCCTCATTGGGCTACCTTAAAATGTTCACATTGATAAATGAGCTTTCCATCGAATCAATGCCATACAAATTGGACAGTTTGGATCCAGGGACATTTTGATAACGAGCCTCCGAGGAGACATTGTGATAAGATGACCATAACGATCCCATTAATGACATGGCAAATAAAAGGGTTAGGCTAATATTTGGAAGGCTAGCACCCTCTCTTACAATTATGTGTTTTTCATGCCTATCAAGAAAAGTGGAAAAAACTTAATGGACGGTTCAGGTCATGTCAATGGCCCATGTGCATTTTCCAAAAGGCATTAATTATACTTTGGTAGCTCAGTCATAGTGTTATTTTCTTTTATAGCAGACTACTGGTGGATGAGTGATGGCCTGCTAATCGCACAAGTCAGATAGTCTTAACCATATCATTTTGCGCGTCCATAATTTTCTCCTTAACGGCCCATTTCTAATAGTCTTCAATTGCATGGTTATCAATATATATTTTCCCCATCTCCTATGAGGCCCAAGATTTTGATGGTTGAAATTTTATGTGCATGTGCATGCATATACCGTGGATGCACTTTGGGCCCAACAGTGATTGGCCCATGTAATTAATCAAGTGAAAAAAGAAGCTTGAAAGTATCCAGCACATATAGTGATTGTGTCCGAGACATGGGGCATGTCCACCCAATATAAAACATAAATGGGCCTAATCCAATCTCAAGTTGGGCCACTATAAAAAAACTTATATACATCAAACCTGGCTTGAGCCAACTTATTTATCATTCAACCGAATCTACGGGCCAGGTCTGTCAAGGGGCCTAAATGTCAAGCCCACTCTAGCCCATGGCTAGTTAAGGCCCGTTTACATGGATATCCTCAAAAGGGCCATTTAATGCCTAAATAATGTTTTGAGTCAAACCCCATTTTGTATTTCGTGCATCGCTTGGATGCACTTTTGTAAACCCTATCCTGTCACTCGCTCGGCAAATTAAGTGCTATATTTGTTTTTCTTTAAGGTATAGAATGCGAGGCATGAAAACTCCATTTGCATAAACTTCCCCTTGTGAAAGTGCATACAAATGGCCTTAGTCTTGAAAACCCTACCATAAGCCTTCATCGTTCCTTGGGCTCACTTTGGATTTGTGCCATGAGTAGACCATCAAATGGCACTACAAGAGTAGAGTCATTTGGTAGCCTGAAATGTGCCTTCCAAATGTATTTGGTACACTTTAAAATAATAATAATAATAATAATAATAATAAATATATATATAAAAAAAAACCCTACTTTTGAGCCATCTCATGAAATGTCATTTAAGTGCAACTTTGATAAAGAAATGGCCAATTACAGTTGGTTAAGAGGTATTATATACTTAGGTTGGATTATATTTTGTATAAATATAATGTTGTACTATCCAATCCTTTCACAAGATCCTTTACCTAAATGTATTCAATGCATAAAAAATGTATAGACTAAAGATTAAGTTTTTAATGACAGTAATTTGTGTAATCTTTCATTAGGGTGTTCTCAATGCACTTTTTGTTTCCTAAGATTTTATTTTTAAGTTTTAAAAAATAGAAATCACTCTTTACGCATGATCAAGCATTGCAATTCATGCTTTTACACTTTCATGTGGCATAATTGTATCCTCTCTCAGATGTTTTACATGTTTTTTAACAGGTATTCTCTCTCATGCATTTTACGTTGTTTCATTCTTTATATTTATCATATATTATAATTTGTTAGAAATATATATAATATATTATTTGGTTGTCTATTTTCATCATAACATTTGTTTTTGTCTATTTTATTTTATATTTATTAGTTCTAATCTCCTTTCATTTATACAGTTAAATTTTTTTTCTTCCAATGTTAATTTGTGACCTTTTGAAATTGTTAAGTATAATAGAATTGAGATGTTGGAGTGAACTGAATTATTTAAGTTGAAATTTATTTAAGCATAAATTAGGGATAAGTATTAGGTGGTTGAAGTCAATAGATTGTAAATGTGTCAGGCTTTTTTGTGGAAGTTGGAGAGGAAAGTATTACAGGGACTCTTACGTCTACACTCGGCTCCTGCAAGATTGCAGCAGTGAGAAAAGCCTCAAGATAATTCATGCCCAGATCATCTCCAGCGGTTTCCAGCAGAACCCGTTTCTCGCTGCGAAGCTCGTTAGCCATTATGCTGAATACGGGAACTCGGGCATGGACGACGCACGCCAGGTTTTTGAGGGAGTGCGTGAAAGAGATGTTCTTCTGTGGAATGTTGTCATCCGCGGTTATGCGAATTTAGGTCCTTTTGTGGAAGCTGTTGAGGTTTACAGGTGCATGCGGCGGAGTGGGGTTTGTCCGACCCGGTACACATTTCCTTTCTTGCTGAAGGCGTGCGGTGCGATGGAAGATGGGAGGATGGGGAGGGAGATCCATGGCCATGCTTTGACAGCGGGGCTGGAGTCTGATTTGTTCGTGAGCAATGCTCTCGTTGCGTTCTATGCTAAGTGCGGTGAGATCAGAATGGCTAGGAAGTTGTTTGATGGAATTCCTGAGAAGGATCTGGTCAGTTGGAATTCCATGATAGCAGGATACAGCCAGAATGAATGCCTGAGCGAGGCACTATTGCTTTTCAAACAGATGTTGGTGGTGGGTGGCACTACAAAAATGCTTGATCGTGTTACCCTGGTTACCATTCTGCCCGTTTGTGCGCAATTGGTGGCGATCCATGTGGGTATGTGGATTCATTCTTACATCATAAAGTCCGAGATCAAAATAGATGTTGTCTTGGGCAGCGGTCTAGTTGGAATGTATGCAAGGTGTGGCCGGTTGGAAACTGCCCGGGTCATTTTCGATAGAATGCTTGAAAGAAATGTAGTAGTATGGAATGCAATGATATGGGGTTATGGGATGCATGGCAATGCAGAATCAGCTCTAGAGATGTTCACACGGATGGTGGAAGCGGGTGTGCAGCCAGATGATATCAGCTTCATCTGTGTGCTATCTGCTTGTAGCCATGCGGGGTTGGTCGAAAAGGGCCTGGAAATCTTTGAAAAGATGGGGGAACATGGCGTGGAGAGGAGTGGTGGCCATTACGCTTGTGTGGTGGACCTCTTGGGCCGGGCCGGGCAACTCGATGAGGCCGCCAGACTCATTAAAAGAATGCCCATGAAGGCGGGAAAGGATGTGTGGGGAGCATTGCTTGGTGCTTGTCGTATACATAACAATATAGATCTTGCAGAGGAGGCTGCTGAGAAGCTGTTTGTTCTTGATCCTGAGAATGCGGGGCGGTATGTGCTCTTGGCTAACATGTATGAGGAAGCCGGGCGGTTGGGGGATGCCGCTAGGGTGAGGAAGATGATGAAAGAGAGGAGAATCAAGAAGCCACATGGATGTAGTGCAATAGAGGTGGATCATGCGGTCCACACATTTGGGGTGGAGGATGAGTCACATCAATTGTCTCAGTCCATATATGATACATTGGAGATGTTGGAAAGGGTAATGGGAGTCGAGTGATGAATGAGGCATTGTTTCTATCAATGGGAAGGTTGGCAGAATGATAGTGGCCGTTAGCTTTGATGGCCCAATCTACTGTAGATTGGTGCATTATGTAGGTTTTGATTTAATAACATGGTATCAATTGGTGTGCCGATTTTGGCAATGCTGAGGTTAGCCGAATTGGTTGGGTGCACAAGTTCAATGTGGCCCACAGTGTTGGGCTTTATGGAACCTGATCATCAGAGATGTAATGTTCATCCAGCTAGCACTGTCACACGTCGACCTCTGCGCTAAGCTCGTTGGGGGCCACCTTGCTTGGGGTTTATGCCACCTGCTTGAATGGCAATTCCGTAATCTTAGTGTTTTACCGTAGTTCATTTTGGGATAATATATATTCTAGAGAAACAAAAAGTGAGAGAAAGAGAGTTGTATTGTATTGATAATTGCTTTTTTATTTTTTATTTTTACCTTTGAACATAGTAGATCAATGTGATTTCGTGGATGTATTGAAGGGGAACCACGTAAATCATTTTGTTGTGAAAAAAAAAGAGGATTGTAAATGTATTTTTATTCTTTGAATTTTAAATATGTCAAAAACATATACAAGCAAATTGCAAGTACGTCTGAAACAATGTTGTCACCATAATAACATCAGTTAGAGTTGTCCCTAACCTTGCCGCAAGAAGATAAACCCACACAATCAACCAACACAGTAAGGTAAATGACAAACTTACAATCTAATAGTATAACAGTAATCTCAAGATCAACACCAACAACATGCTGCGTGCTCGTACTGCCAGCAAGTTCTCCCCTTACATGTGCTGCCTGCTAAAAGTACCTTTTAAGCACTAAGATGACACCACCCATCCGGGTAGTTGTGGCAATTGAAATGTTAGTAGTAACAATAATTTTTCACAGTATTTGTGTAATATGTATATATATAGCAAGATATAAGGAAACTTTCTTACCAAAAATTGTGATAATTATTTGTTATAAAATTGATTTACAAGTGACATAAAGCTAAATAAAGAGAAGATAAAGATATAAAACTCATTCAAATCTTAGATGACCCTTTAAGAAATTATCAAAATAAGTATCATAATTATCATAACATGTGATGTGTTTTACTTAAGCTTTGAATCAGCCAATTTTTAGGTCATGCCCTAAAATGAGCTAATGAGAATAAGTGATATATGTTTGGCAACTCATTACACATATTTTTTTTTTTGAAAAAGAAGGGATGAGATATATATTGAATATAAGTTCACTTTTGGTGAAAGAGCGGGTATGAAATATATGTTGTGTATCTTTACTTGTACATATTAATTAGGTGTAATTATGATATCCTGATAAAAACTAAAGATGAGTCAATTATGAATTTTGGAAGAAATTTTAGTAATCCCATCGATGTGTCTGACGTGAGTTTTTATTCGAGCTAATCTTTTATATAAGACGTTGAATAATGATTCTTGTGCAATACATAGAGAATGTAAAGGGAGAGAATTTTACATATAAGTCAGGGTAACCTATAGATCCTGTGTTTTCCATGCTGTGTTGGAGGTCATCTGGACAATTCCTGTCCCATGGAAAAAGAGGAGTTTATATCTTTCCAGCCAACTTGTCACATGTGTATATACTATCCGTGTAAGGTGGGCCACATCACAATGATTACTTGGTAGAAAATCTGGTCGATTCACTCATTTGGTCAACCCCACCATATCTATTGTTTTGAAGGTTTGTCCAGCTTGATGAGTGGATCCAACTGGTAATCATCATTGTATGGCCCATCTTTTGCACTGGTTGGATATTCTATCAATGTATATGTTTGCTGGAAAGAAATGGAGGCAGATTGCCCCTGGTGACCTGATGAGCTGAATCTGCGGGGTCTCCATGATGTGTGTATTTTATCCAAGCCGTCCATCCATTTGGTGGGGTCATTTTACGACCTAAGTTAAAATGAGGCAGATCCAAAGCTCAAGTGGACCACACCACAGGCAACTTAGGGGGATAACGACACCTACTATGGAAAACTTTTAAGGGCCCACAGTGATTTTAATTTGCCATCCAACATGTTGGTAAGGTCACACAAACCTCTATGAAGGGAAAACACAGATATCAGCTTGATCCAAAAGTGTCGTGGCCCAAGGAAGTTTCCAACAGTAGGCGTTCAATCCCCACTGTTTCCTGTGGTGTCATCAACTTGAGCTTTGGATCTGCCTCATTTTTTGGCTCATGCCCCAAAATGATCTAGCAAAATGGATGGGGGGTGTCGACAAAGCACACATTATGGTGTGGCCCACAGAGTCTGGTCAAGGATCTCTAGGCAATTGGCCCAGGAAAGAAATGGAAGAGTGTGAAAGTTTTCTTACCGCTGCACGTGATCATTTCTCCAGCAGAAAATCTCCCTTACTAGGGTGATCCTGACCGCACAATAAATTTCCTATGAAGTGAGGATTGATGGTTGTGGATCCTTACTCTTGCTCCGGTGGTAGACTCCCATGAGTTTCAACACCCGGACAAGGTTTCGAGTATCCATAGGTGGTGAAATCCCACTACAGCGTGAGTGTGTGGGGGTGTGTGTGCGTGTGTAAAAAAAAAAAAAAGAAGGATTGATGGTTGTGCATGTACATTTGCACAGCCTTCAATTGGATGGCTGTGTATGATGATAAAGGAGAGATAGTATTGGGGCATAACTCATGTTAAGAAAGGCTTATGTCTTAAAGGTGGGCCTCACTTGTATCATTCTAGGGTTAAGAAATAGTTTATCTTACTTTATATCAGACATGGATAATTTATTCAGTGGGACCAAAATCAATGGGCCATTTATTCAGTGGGCGGTGTGGGAAGAGAGGAATGGGAGATGTTTTAGAGGGGAATCTAAAGGGGGATTCCATTGTGCAAAGGGTTCAGTTTTATATTTTCGAATGGGCTTCTATTGTTATCCCTCTAAAAGATTGTAATGTGCTTTTGTATGGAGCTAACTGACTCGCTATCTCAGCGGGTCGGTTGCTCCCTTGTTTTCCTTTTAATGAAAGTCTCTATTATCTCTCAAAAAAAAGGGCCATGATTTTAGAAACATGCATGCAGACTATCTTGCTAGTAGAAGTGTTTGGGTTATGTTGGGCTTGGGCAATGTTGGCTTAAAGCGAGTTGATGTGTATTTGGAATGCATTGGCATGAATTTGATAAACTAAATCAGCTTTAATATTCTCAGTTAGGACATGTGATATTCAACAAACTAGTTTTAATAAGCCATTAAAATATATAATTTGGCAAAAAAAGGACGAAATTTTGAGCTTCGTGTGAGCCACAAATGTAAGGATAACAAACGAGCGACTCAACAGCATTTTTATCTGTTAATTTAGATGACCAATGTTTGGACAATTGAATCATTCTACTGATGTGATTTTAATGTTGTAGCTAATAATTGAATTATTTTGGAGTATCGTTAATATGTCATGTGTATAATAGATTAGTAACCTGCGGATACTATAACCAATGTTAGACATGCAACTCCACTGCCTTTAAAAATAGAGCCAAAAAGGCATTTCACTCCAACTATAGCCGGATCTGACCAAAAACCTGAAATTTCATAATATGTAATAGTGTATTCCAAACACATTTGATTCCATTTACCTTCCAAATGTAGTGCCAAAATTAGTGATTCGATTCCATTTACACTCAAATTCCTTCAAATAAATGCAAATATAAAATGCTAAATAGCCCCTAGCTTGGGGTATTAAAACTGATTTACTTAATCAAGTTTGTGTGAATCTACTAGAACATTCCAATGTACTCTAATTAGTGGCTGTCAAACATAGTCGCGGATTCTAATTCACATTTATTTTATATTGATTTCATAGTAATTGTGATTTGGATTCTAATTTATACGAAATATTAGTTACTCAAAGATCCCTAAGGCTACTTTTTTAAGTCTTGAAATTTTAAATATTATCGTGTCTTGGAGATCACTCTTAGGGCTATTTTTTTAAGTCTTGAAATATTAAATATTATTGTCTTGGAGGTCACTCTTAAGAGTGGCAATGGGCTGGGTAGGCCACCCGATTCATCAAGCCCAACCCAGCTTTTGACTGGGCTTGAATCTACTTGCTTGGCCCAAGGCCAGGCTTGGACCTCACATGCATAGGGGTGCACATTTAACCGGTAGAACCGTGGAACCGGACCAGAACCGTTGGATCGGTCCGGTTTGGTCCGGTTCTAGACAGCACCGGTTCCGGTTCCGGTTCCAAAATTTCCAGAACCGTTGGATACGGTTCGGTTTCGGTTCAAGGGCACGCAGAACCGAACCAAACCGTTAACCGAACCGTGGACCCAATCCGTTGAACCGTGGCCCAGATCCACACCGTCCATTGTCTTCCTCTTGGAATTTGGACCGTGAATGGTGAGCTTTAATCATATGATGATATGGCTCACCTGAATAATCAAGCCTTAAAAGCAGTCAGACGGCCTTCTTTCGATCGTTGTAGAGATCACGAGGATGTATACGGCTAAGAAAGCTCAACATGGTTTTAATGGATTCTACCCCCTCTACCTGATGAACGGTTCAGATCCATCTCTTCCTGCATGATGGTGGCCCACAACAAAAGGACGGAAGCTCTGTTTTCAACAGAGTTGACGTACGTCGACTCTGTGACGTTTGGTGGCCCACTTACTGAAGTCTTTTGGAAAATCTACTCCGTTCATGAGATTGAGGACGAAAAACCATCAGGAATAGAGTGCTTTTGGAGCAAAATCAGCATGGCCCATGAGCTTATCTACTCCGCCGTCCATTTCATGTTCAACGGTCATAATTCTACAACAGCCTGCATGGTTTCAGAATGCCACATTGCCAAGGGTTAAATCTCCCTTCTGTACACAATGGACAGTACAGATCGACGATTTGAATGTGGAGTGGGCCACATTGAGAAAATTGCAAAGGGTCTTTTGTTAAATTTTTTAAAAAGCCAGAACCGTGGAACCGATTAGGAACCGAACCGGTTTTCACGGTCCCGGTCTGGTTCGGTTCTAGTGCGCTAACGGTTCGGTTCCGGTTCCAAAAATCTCAGAACCGTTAGGAACGGTTCGGTTCCGGTTTTACCCCAGAACCGGACCAAACCGACCCGTGTGCACCCCTACACATGCATGGCCTGGGCAATGTTCAAGTTGGGCTTGTGCTCAAGTCAAAGAAGCCCAACTAGGCCCAGCCGAGCCCAAGACGACCAGAGTTTATACATACATGTATTATATTGCACAAATATGCCGTTTTAATCCCCACCATTGGTTTTGTTCCTCTAAATTATGTATTGCGTACCTCACTTGATCAATGGATATATATTAGGAACAGTCAAGTGAGAAATCTTTCTGAGTTGGGCAGGCAGGATTGGGTTGGGCATGGGCCCAACCAATTTTTTCAACCTTAGGGTTGGGCTTCCATGCCTACCGGGCTTGGTCCAGGGTTAGGACTTAGGTCTTGGGTTTCGGGCCGGGCTAGGCCCTCTACAAAGTGCAACTGAATTACTGGCTTTCAACTTCCCAATATATATTTTGACTTTTGAGACCTTGCTATGTATTTATTCGATGGGAAATCTGTGGACCCCACCATATATAGAACTTGGTGGAACGTACGATAGATAGTGGTTGGTGTACCATGGGTTGAACTACATCCATCTAGGATCAATGAATGGTGGTGCCAAAAATATCAATGGTTTGGATCACTGAACCATGTGCTCCACTTGCCGCTGTATAAACTTTTGGACCAGTAGCCCTTGAGATCATATATACAAACCCATCTTACGGCTACCTTAAAATGTTCACACTGATAAATGAACTTTCCGGCAGATCAGTGCCATACAAATTGGATGGTTTGGAACCAGTGACATTTAAATAATAAGTTTCCAAGGAGACATTGTGATCAAATGACCATAACGATCCCATCAATGTCATGGCAAATAAAAAGGAAGAGGCCAATGTTTGAAAGACACTATATTGTAGTAGCTCAGCCATGGTATATTTTTTTTTCTTCTTCTTTTATAGGGGACTAGTTATGGATGAACTAAGTCAGATAGTCTTAACCATATTATTTTGCTTGTCCATCATTTTCTCCATAGTAATGGTCCATTTCTGATGATCTTCAATTGGATGGTTATCAATATATATTTTCTCCATTTGCTATAAGGCCTAAGATTTTGATAGTCGAAATTTCATGTGCATGTGCATGCATGTCTGTGGTTGCACTTTGGGCCCAATAGCGATTGGCCTATATAACTAATCAGGTAAAAAATTCTTGAAAGTATCTGGCACATATAGTGATTGTGTCCGAGACATGGGCCCATGTTCACCCAACATAAAACATAAATGGGCCTAATCCAACCTCAAGCTAGGCCACTATAATAAAATTATCAAACTTGGCTTGACCCCACTTATCTATCCTTCAACCCAATATGCAGGCTTGGCCTATCAAGAGGCCTAGATGTCAAAGCCCACTATAGCCCATGGCTAGCTAATTCCGGTTAAATGAGCATCATCAAAAGGGCTATTTGATGTGCAGACAGTGTTTTGAGCCAAATCCTATTTTGAATATACTTTTGCAAACCCGATTCCATCACTCACTCTACAAAATAGGTACTAAACATTGTTTTTCATCAAGATATCAAGATATAGAATGCAAGGCACATAAACCTCTTTGCAAAAACTTATCTTGTGAAAGTGCATACAAATGGCCTTAGTCTTGAAAACCCCACCAAAAAGCCAAGCTTTCATGGTTCCTTGCCCTTAGTATTTGATGCATAAAAAATATATAGACCAAAAATTAAATTTTTAATGACAGGTAATTTGTGTATTCTTCCACTAGGTTGCTCTCAATGTTATTTTATTTTTTAGGAAAGCATTTTGAAGTTTTGAAAAGTGGAATTCACCCTTCACACATCATTGGGTATTGTACTCGCACCTTTACACTTTCATGTTACATAGCTGTATTCTCTCATGTTTTGGATATTTTTTTTTCACATGTATTTTCTCTCTCATGTGTTTTACATTGCTTCGTCTTTATATTCATCATATGCTATTACTGGTTAGAAATCTATATAATAGACCATTTTTTTTGTTTATTTTCATAGTGGCATTTGTTTGCCTTTTTAATTTGATAGTTATATGCTCTTGTCTCCTTTTATTTATATTGTTTAAAAAAGTTATTTGTATTGTTAATTCACAACCTTTTGAGATGTTGGAGTGAACTGAATCATTTAATTTGAAATCATTTCTTTAACCTACATGATAAAAAAGTCAAGCATTGTAATGTACCGGCATGTCAGCAACACTACAACAAAAAAGGCCTTTAGCCTCAGTTTAAAATTATGGCTAAAAAGGTTAAAAACTGAGGCTAAAGTCTTTAGCCTCAGTTTTACCTCAATTATTCAAATAGAGGGTGGAACCCCGTGGCTAAAGGCTTTAGCCTTGGTTTTAGCAACTGAAGCTAAAAGGGCTTTTATAGCCTCGGTTTTTCAAGTGAAGCTAAAAGAACTTTTTAGCTTCAGCCTCCAACCGAAGCTAAATCTATTTTTAACCTCGATTCTCAACAACTGAGGCTATAAAGCCTTTAGCCACGGAAGTTGTAGTCTCGATTTAGGTAACTGATGTAAAATTGAGACTAAAGATGGATTTAGCTTCTATTGGCATCAACTGAGGCTAAATTCCATTTTTAACCTCAGTTCTCAACAACTGAGGCTAAAATTAGTTTTTTTTTTTGAAAGATGAACTGAAAATGCATTAAACTGAGAAAGAAGAAACAAAGAGAAAAAAGAAAAAACAGAAAGAAAAACAACGAAGCAGCAAAACGGAAAGCCAAAGCAAGGCAAAGCAAATTGAGAAAGAAGATCCGCTGAGATAGCAGATCAACCAAACTCAGGTCAGGACCCTAAAAACCGCAAATCAGCTCCCTTCAGCACTTCAACCTGAGAAGCCCACTCGATCAGGGCCTTGGAAGCAACGAATTGAGCGGAATGGGCTTCATCTCTGAAACATCTATTGTTGCATTCCTCCCACCACCAAATAGCAAGCACAAACATTCTCCAAATCTTGGTTTTAACTTTGCCGATGTAGACCCCGTGCCACGCTTGCAAGAGAAGATCCACCTTCTCAAGGAAGCAGAAACTGATGTTGAAGCACCCTAAGAAGTCGGCCCAAATCTGGGAAATAAAAGAGCAATGTTCCAGCAGGTGATCCACTGATTCCTCGTGGCGCATACAACACAAGCAGATGTTAGGAATAGGCATCCCTCTTTTTTGAAGATTGTCAATGGTCAGGATCTTCCTATGCCCCACTAACCAGCCAAAGACCGTAACTTTGGGATGGACCGCATATTTCCATAGAAAACCAACCCCTCTGGCCTGATTTTGAGCTATGGAGGAAGAGATGAGAGAATACAAAGAGGAAACCGAGAATCTGCCTGACTTGCAATGGATCCAAATCAACCTGTCAGAAGTCGATCTGGAGGGGATGCTCAAAGAAATACATTCCAGCAACTTAGCGTATTCGTTAACCTCCTAGTCTTGTAGATTGCGCCTACATGCGATGTTCCACACAACACTATTGCCCACTAACTCATAATAGTCCTTCACAAAAACAGATTTGACTGGGGCGAGAGAGAATATGTGAGGAAATCTGGCTTTGAGAGTACATCCCCCCACCCAGTTGTCTTCCCAAAACCGAATGTTTGCCCCGTCACCAAGGTCGAAGCAGATGCTGCTAAGGACCTCTCTTTTGGTTTTAAGAATGTCCTTCCAAATAGCAGAAGCCCTATAGGTGGAAGACTGCTTAGTCCACCAGCCCCCGATGGATTCCCCATATTTATGCTTAACAACAACATTCCAGAATCTGCCCCTTTCCGTCCCCAATATCCAGATCCATTTGCCTAATAAAGCCTGGTTCATAAACTTTAGGTCCCTTAAACCATTTCCTCCATCTAGAGTCCGCCTACAAACATCCTTCCATTTCAGGAGGTGAAATTTATTGCCACTATCATTTCCATGCCAGAGAAAATCGCACCTGCATTTTTCGATAGACGCCAACACCGAGCTTGGGCATTTGAGGAGCGACATAAAATAAATAGGGAGATTGGAGAGGGAAGCTTTGATTAAGGTTAGGCGGCCTCCACGAGACAGGTACCGACATTTCCATCTAGCCAGTAATTTCTCAACCCTGGAAACCACTTTCTCCCACATTCGTTTAGGAGGCCTTCAAATGCAAAGGGGAAGACCAACGAATGAGCAAGGAAGAGAGGCAGGAGCACATCCAAAGTGGCTAGATAGGACCGCAAGCTCATCACTGTTCAGGTTGATGCCGAACATATAAGATTTATCCAGATTTATTCTTAAACTAGAAACTACCTCGAAACAGCGAATGGCGGTATGCAAATTAAACACCTTGTCAACCTCGGCTTCCGAAAAAAAGAAGGGAATCGTCAGCATACTGGATTATCGAACGGACTCCTCATTCCTTTAATCCTTGTACCACTCACCAGAGCTTCCAACTGACCTCTGTGGAGCATCTTAGAGAGAGATTCCATAACAATGAGAAACAAAAAAGGGGAGAGGGGATCTCCTTGCTTGAGCCCCCTGGAGCTTTGAAAAAAGCCTTTAGGAGAGCCATTTAAGAGCATCGAGAAAGAAGCCGACCCTATGCATTCCTTGATCTAGAGACACCACTTCGACCCAAAACCCATACGCTTCATGAGATAGAGCAGAAATGACCAATCGACATGATCATACGCCTTTTCAATGTCTAGCTTGCACATCACTGACTTTGACCCGAAAGAGGAGGCTGAATCCAAACACTCGTTCGCGATGAGGGCAGCGTCCACAATCTGTCTACCGGCAATGAACGCACACTGACTTCCAGAGATGATCCTATCAATCACACGGCTCAACCGAATAGCAAGGATTTTTGCTAGGATTTTATAAGGACTACCCAACAAGCTAATCGGCCTGAATTCCTTCAAAGAGGCAGCGCCAGGGACTTTAGGGATAAGAGCAATGAACGAGGCGCTGAAGCATTTAGAGATCTTTCCATTGGCATAGAATCCAACAAGAAAACTCAGCACATCATCATGGACAATCTCCCAGAAATGTTGAAAAAACAGAATAGGAAATCCATCCGGCCCAGGAGCCTTGTCCCCTGCCATGCTGTCAATGGCTTGCTTAACCTCTTCCAAAGAGAAAGAGGCTTCAAGCAGATTCGCGTCTTCTTCTGAAAGATCTTAAAGTGCAGGTCGTCCAGGGGCGGCCTCTGCCAATTTTCTGCGGCGAACTGATTGGAAAAATAAGAAACGACTTCATCCACGATTGCATCTCTGTCATCAATCCGGACCCCATCCACTATAAGGGAGCTAATCCTGTTGGAGGAAGCGTGAAAACTTGCCATATTGTAAAAAAGTCTTGTATTTCGATCACCTTCTTTCAACCAGCTGATATGAGCCTTCTGTTTCCAAGAAATCTCCTTTTCCAACGCCCTGTTTGCCAATTCCTGAATAATGTGTATCCTACGGGACATAATGTCAGGAGACATAGGAGTCCCCTCTGCCATAGAATCAATCCGACGCAGTTCTGATAGGAGGGACTCCGTTTCCTTCTCCCTGTCTAGGTACAGACTTTTGCTCCACTTCTTCAAATCTTCTTTTAGGCGTTTAAGTTTAAATCGTAACTTGAAATCGGCATAGCCCTCAACTGAATACTCTGCCCACCAGTCTGAAACCATCTGATGGAAGCCCGCAATCTTCAACCAAGAGACATCGAAGAGAAAAGGCTTTGGGCCCCAATTTTGTTCCTCCACCTCCAGCAGGATAGGGTAGTGATCCAACGTGACCTTGGGAAGAGCAGATTGGGAAGAGGACAGAAAGAGATTGAGCCAAGATGGGGAAATCAGAAATCGGTCGAGTCTGGACATAAAAGGAATGGAGTGGCCGTTAGACCACGTGAAGCGGGAACCATTTAAGGGGAGATCCACAAGCTCTTGATCTTCAATCCACCGAGAGAAAGAGGACATAGTAGTGGACGCCGAATTCCCGTGAGACTTCTCCTCCGAGAAACGAGTAATATTAAAGTCCCCCATGAGGCAACAAGGACCATCAAAAGCCTGGATGGACGCCAACAATTCTTCCCAGAAAAGAGGTCTCTGCGCATCTTGGTTAGGACCATACACCGCACAGAATAAGCAATTAAGGCCCATAGAAATATGCTGAAGCTTGGCCGTCACCAAAAACGACCCCCTCCAACTATCTTGGACTGCCTATAGAGATGATCTCCAAGCAAGAATAATACCACCCGAACTGCCCACTGCATCTAAGGCGATTCATTTGATATCCGTGGCCTTCCATAGAGTACCCATCAATTTAGCATCGCATCCCCTGACCTTGGATTCCTAAAAGGAAGCAATATCTGGACGGTATCTAAATTTAGTTTTTAACATCGGTTGATGCCAATCGAGACTAAATCAATCTTTAGTCTGGGTTTCTATCAACCGAAGCTAACAATATCATAATCAATCGATGATCAAACCTGTGCATGTTTCAGCCATTTAACATTCGACATAAAATAACCAGCACAATACTAATAAAACAGTTAACAGTCTATTTAAAGTTTTCAAAACAAACTACAAATGCACATTAACAAGCTGGAGACTGACTGAAAATAGCCTCATACAGCCAAACAACTGAAACCATACATCAGCTGGGACTGAAAATAGCTGTAGCATCTCCTCAGCAAATCACAACCACAAAACAGAAGATGAGACCAGCTGGAAACAGGGCAGGAATGCTTTGATGCTCTCCGACATCTTAGAACCACAACAAAAGCCTCTATCGATTCTATAAACTTCACCAGGGCTGTGTCATTTTTGTCAATTTCCGCAACAGAATCCTCTCGCATCACCATATTGTAATATCTGAAGGAAGCAACGGGACAACCTAAACTGTTAAGAGAAAACTGTGCACATATACAAATAGGAACCTCAGCAAAGTGTGCATTTTCCTGAGGCTGAGAACCACACACGCAAACACACAGAAGCCATATGTTTCAATTAGGCCCAATAAAATATTTTTTTTTTCTTGAGAACTGTTGCGAGCAGCATTTCTAATGATGGAATGACTAAAAAAAATTGCAGAAGAGAAGAAAAACTCTCAGAAATTGCATAATCTCAAGTCTTTATATAGTAAGCCTGCATACAAGTCACAAAATTATTTTACGGTTAAGATTGCCCAATCCAGGTATTTCCTTCTTAGTATACATTAAATAAACTAGTCGCCAGCCCTGTACCAAATATAACTGCCAAACTACAACACATAAAAATCAGCATAATGCAGGGGCATTTTCACACCGGGCTCGAGTGGGGTCGCCTGTGGGATGCAGGGGCACACTCGGGGTGGGCGGGGCCCACGAGGGAGGTCTCGTGTTCGAGACTCCTCACCGGGGGTGATTAATGTGCATTTCACACTGGGCTCGAGTGGGGTAGCCTGTGGGATGCGGGGACACACTCGTGGTAGGCGGCCCGTGTGAGGCGGTACCCATGTGATTTGGGGCCCACGATGCGGGTTCAGCCGAGGTCATAACCCATGAGATATGAGGCCCGAGCTATGAGATAAAGGGATTAATTCGCCATACTCTAACAGTTCGAGCTTTTAGAGCAAGTAGTTAATTATCCTGCATCAAATTGGTATTAGAGCGGGAGGTCTCGTGTTCGAGACTCCTCACCGGGGTTGATTAATGCAAGGACATTTTCACACCAGGCTCGAGTAGGGTTGCCTGTGGGATGCAGGGGCACACTTGGGGTGGGCGGGGCCCACGGGAGAGGTCTCGTGTTTGAGACTCCTCACTGGGGGTGATTAATGCGCATTTCACACCAAGCTCGAGTGGGGTAGCCTATGGGATGTAGGGACACACTCGAGGTGGGTGGCCCGTGTGAGGCGGTACCCATGTGATTTGGGGCCCACGAGGGGGGTTCGGCCGAGGTCCTAACCCATGAGATGTGGGGCCTAGGCTATGAGATAAAGGGATTAATTCGCCATGCTCTAACAGTTCAAGCTTTTAGAGCAAGTGGTTAATTGTCCTGCATCACAGCATGCATAATAAGCAGGACACAACAAACTAGAATTACACATAGCCAATGTTTTAATTGGCTGATTGGTTGACATATAACAGATAGCTAAATGAAAATTAGTCATTTGTCTGAATTATACTAATGAGAGTGCAGGATAGTTCAATCAATCTGATTTTGGGGTTATGTCTTATATACTGTGGGTCCCAAGCTTCTGATGGTTAGCTTGATTTATGTATATGCCATTTGTATAATTTGGAATGCATTCATATGAACTATCACACTCTTACAGAGTATGAAATAACTGCCCCTGTAGTGGTGATGGTATGTTGTAGTGAGGGAGAGCTTTTGTCAAAGATTTCCTTGGTTGTGATGCTTTTGATGCTCTCTTGGAGCTCTGTTTAAGGGGCCATGCCATGGCATTTCATGTGTTTGGCATGGTGTCTGGTACGGTAGCACACGTGTATATGCATTTTTTTTTTTCTTTGTACGGATTTTGGTCCATCATGGTTCATTGATATTTGAAGATTTTCTATGTACATATAAAGTTTGCCTGTAGTGGGAGGTTTTTTGTCAAGGAAGTTTGTCTTTTATTTAATTTGTTTGATTTGTTTTGTGTTTTTCCTATTTCGGGCTGATTGTTAATTTTGCCTTCTCTTTCTTTCTTTTTTCTTTTTTTTTTTTTTTTGAAAATTGATAGATTTATTGATTCAGCTCATGTGATGGCCAAAGTTAATGAAGGAAAGCTACAGGCATTAGGGCATTTGGAAATGCCACCAAAGTTACCTTAGAAGCAAATCTGTTAATACCATGCCTAGCAACAATGTATGTACTTCAACCTTGGATCGCTTGCACTCCTTCAAAAGAAATGCTTGGAGTTGCCTTAGACCACACTTGGTCGAACCATAGCTACAAATTCATAGAATATAAAGAACAAATACTAATATATAGATCAGAATGAAGAAAAAGGATAGTTACCCAAGCGTAACCTCGAAGAATGCATCAATCTTTCCGAGCATTACCCAAGCCACCCTGAAGGTTTTGAAGAACCTCACCCAAATAGGCCAAGAGAAGTTGCAATCCACCCTAATGGCTTACATTTTTCATGTTTCAAAGAAGAGGATGCAATCATGCAAACCCCATTTACAAGAAAATACAAATGTAACTTCACTCATTGTCACCATCATCATAATCATCATAGCCTTTTGGTCCCATATGTCTAATATTGGATCCCTAGTAGATGGCAATTAGAGGTAAATGAAGGTACAACATACATAAAAGCTGAAAAGCTGGCAGGAAGCGAATGGTTACCAAAAATACACCACCTGCAAAGGGGCTATCTGCTGGTCCCATAATTGTTGCTTGCCAGTGGGACATGTCATCAGCAATAGGACCTATAATCATACAAAATATCTAATTCAGAAAAGCTGAAAAGCAACCATAAAAGACCTTGGAGCTAAATAGGGAGCCAAACCCAACCATAAATCAGAAACAACTAGAAAATGGACTGTGGAAGTAATTTTCAGCGGTCCACTAGTCTATTCAACTGAAAGAGAAGACAGAAACAACTAGTGCTTGAGAAATTAGAGCAGCTAATTCTCAGATTAAAACATGTTTGCTAGTATATTCAACTACAAAGAGAAGACAGAAATCAGACTGGAACTAGGTAGGCCTTGGTTTGCAAGTAACTCAGTCTTGTTTTCCTGGTTAGTCCACTTGAAACTATGCTGACTCGGCCTGATTTTAACTAGTTAGCCAAGTCAAAGAAACAGCGTTTAGGTAAATTTCAGGCAATGAAAATGAAGATTCAAAATTCCATTAGACTTACTTACCTTGGTTGGTGCTCCACCTACCAGAACAAAGTACATACAGATTCTGTGCCACACCATTCGAATAAATCATCCTCTCAACCACTGCAGATTCCAAAGGTTGCTCATTGCAGTCATTTTCATTCTCCTTGCAAATGAAGTCAGCATAACTCATACCAAATCCAGCAAGATGTTCTTCCGATGTCATGGCCTTCGAATACGTATGGTTAGGATCTTCTAGATAATAATATTCCCAATGCAATGACTCCAAAACTAAATAACAAGCAAACAATTGAGAATTAATATTTAATTGAATATGCAAATGCAAGGAAATATGTTCAGATTATGTGAAGACACATCAAATTTCTACCTGGTCAATGGTAGCAACAACATATGCAGCAAATCCTCCGAAGCTTTTATACAACGCCTTGTAAACAGCAAAACAAACTGACAAAATTCTAGATTTAAGAGGGTGCATGGCCAAATCAACTTAAGACCCAACATACCAGCCTAGTGTGCTAAGGTCCATGTTATTAATTACCTCACCAGTGTCTTCATTCTGGATAGCATTTTTTTTTTTTTTTTCTTTTCCCTTAATTGGAAATTTACTAAGAATTACTCATTTCAGATTTCCTACTCCAAAAGCTACTAGAGTACTTGCTGGAATGGTTGCCTTGTTTAAAAGTATTTGACAAAATATAATTCTTCGAACCTCTGTTTTCATCCCCTTGTATTCCTTGTGACTGTTTTTCCCTCCTCCCAGGCATTCCTTGTGAAAGTCAGGAAATCAGTTTCCAAAAATATAATTTTTTATTGAGTCCCCCAACATCTTAGACTCTCAAAGAGAAACAGATCCTAATACCCCAGATGATATCCCACCATATCTTTTTTCCTAACACCATGAAACTTACCAACAGTCTTTTGGACATGTATCATCTAGTCCATCATCTTTCCTAGCTTCTCCTGTTTCATTTTATATAATGTCATTGTGTGGCGTGAGATAGTTAATAGAGGCAAAACATATTTATCATAAGCTATGTGAAAAACCTGACTAACATGAAAAAGAATCCCATTCAGTTGACCTCAAAATTCAGCAAATTTTTTATTGTGTCCATCTGATAGAAAAACCTGGCATCCTCATAGCGAGCTCTGCACAAAAAGAAGACACTTCTGGTTTTATAACATATGGTGCAATAGAATATAAAGAAGCTCAGATAACAGAAGGTGCATATATAGAGTTATTTATTTCTTCTAAAATGATAAAACCTAGAGTGCAAGTGAATTGGCTTTTTCATTCTGAATTAACTTCAATTTCAGGATAGCCATGCATGGCCTTCTCACTACATATCAGGTACACCTTTCAAATTTACAACAGAAATAGATACTTGGGAACAACAGCACTAGACTTCCTAGCTATATATACATGGAAGAGATATTATGCAATGCTCGGCACAAGAGAAATTTTACATGGTTCCATCGTTGTCTTTTTTAACGTAAGGATTGGATTTTACATAAAAAGCATAGTAAAATTCCAGTCCATCACATGCATGGGAGGTACGAAAAAAGAGGAGCCGATCTTCTTTCCAGCCAACGTGTCACATGTGTATATACCATCCATGTATGGTGGGCCACACCATGATGATTACTCGGTAGAAAATCAGGTCGATTCACTCATTCGGTCAGCCCAACCGTATCCATTGATTTTGTAGGTTTGTCAAGCTTAATGAGTGGATGCAACTGGTGAATCACTGTGTGGCCCACCTTGGCTGAAAGAAAAGGAAGCGGATTGCCCTGGTGACCTACTCTGTCATTTATCCATGCTGCGATGTGTGTGTCTTATCCATGCTGTCCATCTATTTTGCCAGGTCATTTTAGGGCATGAGCACAGAAATGAGGAAGATCCAAAGCTCAAGTGGAACACAACATAAGCAGCCGTGGAGATAATGATACCCACCGTTGACAATTTCCTATGGCCACCATGATTTTTATTTTCCAACCGTTAGTAAGGTCACACAGACTTGAAGAGAAAACACAAATATCAGCTTGATCCAAAAAAACGTGGCCCAAGTTTCCAATGATATGATTTCAATCCCCACTATTTCCTGTAATGTGGTCTTGTCTTGTTCAAATGGATGGACGGCGTGGATAAAACACATACATCATGGTAGGCCTCACATA